>NC_138877.1:35924801-36325856 GCF_965194805.1 Balaenoptera borealis
CCAGCTGTGTTTTCTAAAAAGACATTTATTTTCATTTAAATTCAATCTATCTTTACCTTAATGACAGTGCCAGTGGCTATTTTATGAACAGTTGCTTAGACTCAAATTACAACGTAATTTTCTAATTAAAAAGTTTAATTTATTTTTAATAATAAAGAATAATTACAGTATGTGAGCTGTTAAAAAAAAATCTTAGCTGTTTCCATACATTCACTCTTTTGTTAAATTCTCATTTTTAGAAACTTTGATTAACTTGATGCCAAGAATGCACATATAGATTCCTACATTAAATGAAGATTATTTCTTTGTAAACTCAAGGAGTATTGTTCTTGGAATTTTACATTCTTTTTCAAAATAAAACAGCTTGGGGGGGAATGTATATATCAACTTATTCATACTTAGTGATACCAGGAGTTGTTTATTTCCAGAAAGTTTTAAAATATTTTGAAAACGTTTTCTTTGAAGTTGTGGATTGATGAGGCTAAAGATGTTCTCAGTAGAAAATTGGTCTCTCTGGCAAGGGCACATTTAGTCCCACTGATAGAATAACATCTGTCATACCTCTAATGACACAAAATAAAATGTCAATCTGGATTAATGTATACAAGTCTCTACTTGCTCTCTAATAGTTTATTTTGTACTACTGATGAGAGAACCTTTATTATTTTCCCTTTATTAATATGATATACTCTAATATTTAGCAATTAAAATACACTTCAATTATATAGAGGTAAGATTTTTTACTTTTTATATGGCAATTATAATTGATCATACCTCAAATTCTTAAATGTGTTAAAACAGACCTAGTGAAACCAGAATCAAGAACTGAGATACCAAGGTAGTCCCTGTGTGAGTGAGAGACCTGGGTATAATTAATAAGAAATGTTCAGGTTGAGAGGCAGGGTATCATATTCATGGTATGGAAACAGAGGTAACTGACAGCCTGGACTTAAAGTAAGCATAGGTAAGTTCCAAAACAAAGAAAAGAGGTTGTCTTAGACAGTCATAGCATAGCCCAACAACAGTGAACTAAGAATGATGATATCAGAATTAATCAAACAGTTTTTCTAGCATGATTTCATTAACAATTAGTAGCAAACATTAGCAATGTCCATCCGAAACTGGCTTACAACACAGCCCAATGTCCTTCAAGTGAGAAAGGAATTGACGATACTTTCAAGCAAGGATTCAAGCATTAAAAACACAGAAAAGAACCCAACAATAAGGACATGAAGTCACATCGAAGCAAGTAACATTTATGGTATATCATTAGTCTCATCATAATGAACAAAATCTCTCTTGTTCAAAATCAGTTGTATTGGGGGTTTACTGGTATAACAAAAAGATTGATTCAAGGGCTGGAATTCAGACAAGCCTGATCATTTTTATTTTATAAGAATGTTTCCCTGAAATGGCTCCTTAAATTCATCTGGGAAAGCTTAACAAATAATGATTCTTGAGCCCCTTCCTTACCAGATCCATTGAACCAAATTTCATGAGACTTTTTTTTTTTTTTTTTTTTTTTTTTAATAAAACCTCTGCGGTTGATTCCTATGCAAACAGCTTTGAATGTGTAGCCTATGGACCGACATTTAGGAATCATTGAATAGCCTTTATTTGATTAGTTTTGAAAAACAGAGTTGGTATATTATTTTCTTTAATTTGAAATGAAATTTAGTAATATATATTTTCTTTTGTAAATTTTTTGGAGAAAACTGCATGAAAAAAACTGCTATTTTGTTTCTTCAAACCTACATAATACTTATAGAAAATTTTAGGGGAAACAGAAAAAGTTTCCCATAATTCAATAACTACAGTTACATATTGATGTATCATTTTGATGTTTGTATGAATAAATATATACATGTGATTAGATTGAGTAATTTTTCTTGTAGGAACTATTATGAAAGTTTTTTTTTTGTGAAATCTTTCCTCATTTAAGAAATGCTTAAAATGGATAAAACTCTGTCAGATATAAATATGCATTGGCATGAATGTACAAACCCATAACTTATATTATTCAACCAGTCCTCCTTGACCAAAGGAGAATTAACATTTCCAATAGAAAAAAAAAAATTATCTATATTACTAATCCCTGGGCATAAAACCAATACCATAAACAATGGGAAAAAATTGTTCCAGAAACAGTTAACTCAAGTTGGTGAAATGTCTGGCTAGCCTATTAGAGTGATTTTTAAAATGTGCTGTCACTGATAGAGACCTGTAATGATTTTCAGGCTTCCAGGCAAATGGCCACAGTTGTAGAGGCATAGATCTGAATGAAGAATCTTTGAATACCAAAGTATTATGGAAACGAATCAATTCTTCTTCTAAACCAATGATGAATAGGAAGAATGAGAAGTTTCAGCAAGTTGGAAATTCATGAATCAGTTAGAACTAATTTCTAAATATGATTCTTTAACATATTAATGCAAACAATACATTTATACAGATATTAATAATTTCAAAAACTTTGGTATATGACTATACATGTTTTTCATTTAAAGATCAGATTTAGAATCTGAATTTTAGGCCCTTCCATACTTCAATGTATAACAAATATCTGTGAGTTTAGTGATTGAGCATTATGTAAGGGAGGGAATCTCACTGCATCCCCAACAAACATTATTATTATTAATAAATTTACAGATTTTATAAATGCTTATCTCATTGCCATTTTAATTTATATTTCAAATGATTATTAATATAATTGAGATTGAAGGCCTTAATATTTTACTTTATAGTATAAATTATCTGCTCACCTTCATAATTTTCTTTTTAATATTTATATTTTTGTCTTTTATTGAATGTGTTATATCCATATACTTTATTACATATACTTATCTTTTTTGGCAAAGATTGCTTTTAAATTTCTCTACTCCCTCTTGTTCTTGGATAAACAATATTACTAAGATAATGTGTGTCTTTGCTTCAGATTAATCTAGTTATAGTGAAGTAATATAGCTATATATGTGTATGATATAAATACCAACAAATCAAATGCAAGTGTAAACATAAATGTAAATATATGTTTGTTTCATTGAAAACAGATCATATTTTCAGTATCTTGCTTCTTACTCTGAAAAGTTCAACATTAAATGCATCTATTTACCTGGAATGGAGTTAACGCATTCTTTTAGTATTTGTAGATTTTTCACAAAATCAATGTCCCTCAACTTATTCAAATTTCCCCTCCTGATTAGTATTCACTATTTAAAATTTTCTCATATATAAGTAGCATTTCACAAAAAATCCTTTATTGTACATATAACTTTATGCATCAATGCATTTATTTATATGAGTTAGATTCCCAAAAAGAATTTGGTAGGTAAAAGTGTGTTGTCTTTTTTTACACATATGTTCCATATTATTAATAAAGATATTGTAATTCACTTTATTACCAGCTATGAGTTTGAGTAAACTTTTACTTCACATCCTCACCAGCAATAGATATTTATATTATTTTTAATTTTATAAAAAAGTTTAAGGTGTGTAAACTGAAATAATATCTCTAAGTTAATGTAATTAACGTTATTAACCTAGTAGGAAATTTGGTCTTTTATTTGCCAATAGCTATCTGGATTTACATTCTTTAGAACTGGCTATTTAAATTTTTGCCCATTTTCCTAACGGTTTCATTGAGTTTTTTTTAAACAGCAAATTTTTTATATATTATAGATATTAATATTAGGAGTTTTAGAATCAAACAATGAAAAATATCTGGTTGAATTAAAGATATTTCTGGTTGAAATTAAATTGAAAATAAATGTGTAGGAAGTATTTTGGGTAGCTCACAATTTTTAATGTAAGTCTGGAGAAACAGGCTCAGAGAGAATAGAAGGAAGAGGGGAAGCTAGATATTTCAATAATTTTTTTTCACTGTGACCTGCCAGGCTGACAACACTGCCACTGCCTTTGAACGGCAAACTTAGAATATACAACTTGACCATATCTGAAACTGGACAGTGGCGATCTGTCATGTTGTCAGCACAGTTTCTGGAACTTCTTTCATGACACTCTTAAAAATGAGATTTTGCTATTATAACTACCCTCTAAATGATCCATGTATTCATTGTATTATTAGCTTCTTGTTCTGCCCTGATTGAATATATCAGATCCATCAAGTCTAATTCGTACTCTTGTGTCTGAACTTCAAGTAGATGTAAGTTTTTGTTCCAAGTAGAAGTTTTTAAATGTATTGCTCTCAATGTTGGAATGACCAATTTTATAAACCACCAGTACTCACTGGGTGGAGAATTATCCAATCATATAATGGGTATTCAAGTATGGTGCATATTTGATATTAAAAACATCAAAGTGTTAACCAGAGATATTAACCTTTTCCCTGTTTCTGAGTTGTAAATTATTTCTCTGTATTTTATCATTTATCCTTGTCTTTTTTTTATGGCATAAATCAATGGATTTTCTGAAAAGCTCAATTTTTAAAAACTGAATTAAATAATTTGTGCATAAAGAAGTAGAATCATGGTTTCCAAAGTGCTTCTTGGTTGTTTTCAAGCTTCCACTTACCTCATAGATATTTCTGACTTTATGGTACCAATTTATAAACTTGTATTATGAAAACACATTACAACTTTAAAATGAGCCAGGAAAGTTACTTGAGCTATATGGAAATTTATTTATTTTCAGCGTATATTTTTATATTATCATTTCATGTATCAAAATGCAAAGGATGATGTATGTTTTGACATAACTAAAACCTATGCAAGTTATTTACAATTTGTTATAAAAATAAAACAATGAAATGCATTTTGGTAGATTATTTAGTGAGTTTAGGAGAAAGCTTACCACACAAAATAGAGCAGAATCAAACTTAATTTTCTCTGGCCATTGTCACTTTGAATCCATTTTTCTGTTATTTATATTGGGCAGTACAGTGTTTTAAATTTGCCACTAGAAGGTAAAAATCCATATCTTTTCCCAAACTATAATGGATCACACCATATAACTGCTTTTAGCAGATATCTACTTTTCAAAAAGTGTATTTGCACATTTGAAGCAATGAGTCACATCTCTACTCCACTGACCAGTATTGTTTTAAATCTCTTGGATCTCATTATCTTGTGTTGTGTCAAATCACATTGGCTTTTCTATGTGACAAAATATACAGTGATGCAAGTTGACAGAAGAAATGTAATACAATGTGACACATCAGAAATTTAAAGGGTAAAGAGATTAGTTATTAGGTGTCAAATTAGATAAGGAATGCCAAATCCAAAATGAATCTGGCAGTCGCTAATGGAGTGAAAGGTACATTGTTCACCTTATCTATGAAACAATGAATTCTTAACTTTATCAGCACATATTTAGCCAACTCAGATACATGCTCAGGAACATCAGAAAGTATCTTGGAAGATCACGGACCACTTAAAGGTCATTTTATGATGACACTAAAGATGATTTGACCTATATGATTCTTCTACAGAGAAAGCTAATATTATTGATTGTTGTTGATAATGCACATGTCTTTTGCTGTATTTAAGAAATTATGATTTTTTTTAAAGAGAAAGAGTAATACAATGGCATTATACTATGTTATACTTGATGTCTTTTTGCTATACAAACAAAGAAAAGTAATTTAAACTATTTGGAATGGGACAAAAAGAATCCTTATACTCATGATAATAAAGATCTCTGAAGATTTAGTTTGTACCTTTTGGTATCTAGATTAAATTAGTAAGATTCTTCACATTAAAGGAATGTGACCCAGAAAAAGGACTGAAAAAAAGTTACAGATTTATTTCTTGCCATTTTAAGGAGGTAACAATAAGTGAGGATTAAACAAATACTAAAGGGAAATCATCATTTCTCTAGTCTCCTTGTTGGTAATATTTAGTGGTTTTGCCTGGACTGAGGACAATAATTTTCCTTAAATAAATCAATAAAATACTTTGTTTAGAAAATCATACTTTTGTTTCTTTACCATGTTATAATTTACCATTTACAACTGCCAACTCTTTCCATTATGACACTTTGGAATAAAGATTATGAGGGAAAATACACCCTTCTGTGTAACTGGTATTCACTTTCAAAGAATAATAGAAAGTATAAGAAAATGATCAAATATTCATCAAATTTAGGAAAAACAGTCTATCTCACTCATCTTTTACTTCATCTTCCCCCTAATTTCTTTTTCATACCTTCTGGATTGTTGATACAAAACAGATGATCTCTAATGGTGACCTTTAAGCATTTTTAAAAGACAGGAAGACACTGAAGCTCTGATAATAAACTGCAGAAAATGCTAAACCATTTAAGTTTCATCACCCTCCATAGATTAAGTGTGCTTAGTTCTCTCCAATGTGAAAAGCTAAAAGAACAATCTAAATGTAAACACCTAGAATGATTACTTGCAAATCTGCTACTTCTGTCTTCTATATTTTGTTACTCATGTTACTCTACATGAGATTTTTTTTTTTTTTTTTTTGGAACCAGGGAACTTCTGAAAGGAAGGCAAGGCTATAAGGAGATCTAAAGAATAATTAATTGATTTCTCTGTCACTCTGGATGAATACTTGTTTTTAAGGCTATTAGAATGAATTTATTAAAGATTAATGAAGGGCATTGAGAGAATTAGAGTTTAGATAATTAGACTATTTAAATTTTTCCTCCACTCTTCATCTCAGAATAAAAATGTAGTAAAAAAGAGTCACTATATAATTTAAACCCTTCTCATACCTTTCTGTTTGTGTGTTTCATAAAGCAATTTACCAAACAAGATTTACTAATAGGAGGTTAAAAACTGTCACATAAACTGTCAAATTTTAAAACTTCCAAAAATAATATAAAAACCTCTAATCCAAGATTTCATTTTCAGCACTGCCAAATAAATTTCTGCAAATGTAGAAAATGCAATCTAAGAAATGTATTTAAAAACTGGGAAAATATTAACTTTTTTAATATTAAAAAACACTAAAAATCACATGTTCTTGTATGGCTGTTTCTTTCTCAATTTCAAGTTACATTGAAATAGTATTTTTGGTCATACTTACATTTATAAAATGTTACTTTGAACTTACCTAAAATTAATTATTCAAGCATTGTTACATTGTTTGCATATATAAACAACTTACTCTGTTTAGATATATACATGAAAGCTATACATCCATTATTTAACAATTTGGTACCAGGTAAAATATTTAAATGAAATCCAATCTTGGACCAAATTCTTCTGTATGTTTAAACATTTATATGTGTGTAGTATAAAAGCAATAAACAAATTTTCTTAGTGAAGTACTTAGTACGATATGTTCTTCCAAGTGGCAAAGATGGCGTGACCTTTATAGATTACAGATTACAAATAGGGAAGCCTCAGATTACCCAGAAGACCCTTGTGAGGTGGGAGCACACAGGTGCAATGGAATATTAACTCTCACATGATATGCTGAAGGTATTTGACTGCTGGGCTGGCATGATTTAAATGTCTTGTTCATTAAATGAAGTTTGGCCCAGACAATCTTTCTGGTTAGGGGGTGCCTCCATGCTTGTCCCATCTTGTGGCTTTGTCATCCTGTGAAGATCATCTTATCATCTATTCTTGCAAATCAGAAGAGAAAAGAGAAAATGCAGACCTACTTCTTATAATCAGAAATTAGAGAGGAAAGAGAAAATCAGAGAATGTGAAAGTACTTTTTGTAATGTACCTTTGGCACAAAAAAGGTAGATGTTAATTTCTCTCACATTCCACTGTTTGAAAATAAGTCAGAAATTCAGACCAAAATGTGCACTTGTACCTACCTCCACAGAAACTGTATACTATGGCAGTGGCAGCATGACTTTGGTAGGCAATTGTCCATCTCTACCAGACCAGTCAAACACATCCATGAAAGCATTACTTCTAGCTTCACCTGTATTATTTAACAAATGCTTAGGTAAAGGTTTTGACAATTATATTTGTAGTGGTTAAACAACTACCTCTGGTCTTGTTTATCCTTGATATATCAAAAACTAACTAACCACTAGCATAGTACAGATTTATAATTAGAGTAATGTACATCAAACTAACTGAGTCTGGGATGTAGATTTTTAAAATATGCATACCTATTTCACACTATGTAGACTGAAGTAATTTTAATATAAATTCCAACTTAGTAACTTGACAAATACAATATTTATATACAATGTGCTCTTCATCTAAAGCTTTTTAAACATACTGAGTTATGCAGTAAGTAAATATTATATACTGATATTTCTTTAAATTTCATAATGAATGTGGAAAAGGCAATTAATAGCATGAAAGAATCAAAGCTAACTTTTATCTTTTTTGTGGAAAAAAAGAGCTTTGGATTATAAATATGACTCCAAAGGGAGGGTTCTTTCAACTGGAGCCCTGTTTATAACACATTTCAGAAACTCATAGAACCCTTTTTAATTCCACCATACCTCTATCTACTACACAGTGAACTAAAAATGTAAACTATTGCAATGCCTGAAATTTAATTTAGAGTTAAGCACCAAAATCTCAACTGAAGTAGAAGATTCTTCCAAATATATCATTACAGCTTGATCCAAATTATACTCTAGTTTTTCAAAAAAGCCATTCAAATATTCTTAACAACATTATTGCTTTGCTTGTTGGACAGATAATATATGATTATGTAACTCCATTAGAATAATTTCAGCCAAATTTAAGGCCAAGCTTTTTATAATGATTTTTAACTGGCATGTCAAATACCAGATAATAGTCTACCTACCCCAGAGTTCCCAAAATTTATCCTCTAAACTTGAACTATGTTAACAATTTCAGAGCTTTGAGATAAGTTAAAAATGAAGGAAGCCCACTGGTAAGTTTTATTTTAGAGGATTAAAAGACATGAAAGGCCTTAAACATGTAGTCAACCCAAGCTGAAAACAAACAGAAAAAACTGAGCTGAAGGCCAAAATTCACATGATCCAAGTGGGAGTAATTAGTGCATCCCTGAATAAAACTATGGAGATAAATTCTTTCTGGAATTCATTAAAATCAATTTCCTATCCGATAATTGAAAAAATTACTGAGAATAAATGTATAAACCTGTTACTTAAAACTATAAATATTTATTTTCAGAAAAAGGGGGAGGATTAAATTGAAGGCAGAATTGCAGGCATATTTTCAGTACACAGTATATTTTCTATTTAAAAGATATACATATATATCCTTAAGTGCTGCATGTTCTTGTATAATTATAATCAAAATAGAGAAATATAGTTAGAGAATATTTATGGACATCCTCTGTAATAACTGTCAGTACTTGATAGTTCTGACCCATCTGAAGTAATGAGAAGATTAAGCTGAAAATAAATATTGGGTACAAATTTGGCTAAAGTTCGCTTTCAGAAGAATCTGAATGTGTATTTCATGTGTTCTAAAATTTACAATAACAGCACCTGCTATTTATTCATTATCAGACTATTTTAACTTGCTTTGAAAGGGTCCTTGAACAGCCTTTTATGCCATCTGCCAGTGAGGTGGGAATGTTTGCCTACAAAATTATCATTTTATGCACTCATTACAAAGTGGATAGTATGTCACACTTATTACTTGAATGAGGACATAAGAGGCTGTTAAACTAGACTATGTTGCAAATACCTGTAATTTATGTAATATGATAAAGTTAAATATTTAAGATACAGAAGGCTAAAATGGATTTTAAATCATTTTAATTTTCCATTATTTGGACAAGCGAGGTAGTCCTAAGGGGCTTGGATCCCTTGAAATTGATTTTGATTAAGTCATTATGATTCTGCATTGAAAAGTGACTTTGTATGAGAGCATACCACCATCCATAGTGATTTTAAATGTAATTCCAGTGGACTGGGACATAGCAATACTAATTAAATCAAATAGATATTTTAAAATATATTATCCATCATTTATAGATGCTAACTATATGTATGCTAATGGATTTTCTGTTTCATTGTCTAAACTGACATTTGTAAGGCTATAGTGAAGATGCAAAAATGATAATTTCTGAGCAATTATTTATTTTAGGAAACCAGTAAATCAATTAGGCTACCTGACACTTCATCATCTAATGAAAAAATTTATGTTTCTTTGTCATAAAAATAAAATGTATCGTGGAAGATGTTAAAATTCTTCTCAAATAGCTAACATCACTGATAGTCCACTGTTCAAACAATAAAAGGACATTTTAAAATTCATGTCAACAAGGGAAGTCAAGGAAAAGTCAGCATATGCTTTTTATATTTCCCAAATATTTTTTTAACCTTTTCTAAATAGAAAGAAATGCAAATGTTAATGTTATGGCTCTCTGCAAGACAGGATTATATGTTGTTATAATATAACAAATATCTTTGGATAACCAAAGATAAGGTACATAAACCTTTTTTCTTTTTCTTTTTTTTTACTAAACCACTTGTAAAAGATCCATTAACAAAATTGCTTCTGACAGTTTCAACTTCATATCAGCAATTTTAAAGCCTTAATTGACACCAAACAGAAGAATCTGGGGAAAACAATAAAATAAGGAGAGGTAAAAATAGGAAAATAGAGTTCAACATTGAGATTCAATTTATAAAGACCTTGAAAAACTAAGGTTTTGTTCATGATTTTTGCACCCTGTTCTTTCTAGACTTAATCTTTTTGCAATAACTTTCTTTTAACTTATGGTGAATCCATACCTTTTGATAGAATTTGCTAGTTATATAGTTATATAACAATATATTGTTATATGCAGTAGTACTTGTTCATTTATAGAAAGGAGTGGCAAGAATCCGGTTGTAATATCTCTAATCATCTATTTTAGGGCACCTTTTTGAGAAATTAAGAGCTTGGAAAATACATTTGTATCCTGAGTTTTTGTTTCCAAAGTAAATTTTAAAGTATTTATACAGATGACTGATTGATTACATTAGTTTTATAACTGTTTGTAGGACTGGTGGTATTATTGATTATAATTTATTCAATAACAGTACAGGTCAAAGGATATTTCTGATTATTTTAAAATGTTTTTATTATTAATAGAAGTGAGATGAACACATATTGCTCCAGTATGGGTCATGTTGCATAGAAAGCTAATTTTCTTTTTAAAATATCATAAATAGTTAAAATTGTTTATATTTTATTTTCTATTTAAAAATCATTTAAGTAGAAAATGAGACATATTTTAAATATAGTCATACTTACTCACACAATACTCATGGTAATAGGAGGTCTTTCTCAGAGGGTCAGCTCACTTGGTGTTGTAGTAAAGTGGTAACAAGGACTTGCAATATAACAAAATACTCTCAGAACACTAATGAAAAATACTATACAGCTAAGCTTTCTGCTAATCCTGTATCTATGCTCTCACATTATGTTCTAAGTTGAAATATCCCTGCTCTCAATTTTTCTTAGTTTATTTTAGTATATATGTTCATGAGAAAGTGAGAACCTTCAAGAAGCTATATATACTTTTATTTATTTTTTTATTTATGGAAAGGTTTCCTTTACTTTCAGTAACAAATACATTTTCAATTTTTAGATATATGAAGCATAAACAATAAACTTTTGCATTTTTGTAATCTGGTTCGCCTCACCAAGTCCTTGAATTACACTGCTAATTTATTTGATAAAATAAATTTTCACATATTGAGGTATGGGGAAGTCATTCTGGCTTATACATGAGTTATCTTGAATTTTATTCTAACTAGAACAGTCTGTTTGTCACCTATCAAGTATAAATTGTACATCTGCTTTAATTATTAAAGAAAAGAGCACACTGATCAGAAGTAAAGAATGTCCACATTAATTAAAAATAAAGATTAATTATCTGCCTTCCCAGGACACCAATGCTGGTATTCCTTAGATGATAAGATTCTCTTCCCAGGTGCCACGGTCATAGTGATTTGCTGTGTATGTGCTGATTTTTTTCTTTTTTTGAAACCTTGAAGGAATGTATCCCTGACTTGTGTGATGTTCTTTGTTCTAACAAGACATAAAGCTGTGCTGAAAACCATGTTTCTCGGGAATTATTCCTCAGAGTTATTTGAGAGGCTGTCTTCTGGGCTGTAGTCTTCAGTTTGGTTCAAATAAAAAGTCTTTTCTATTCCTATTATAGATTGTTGATTTTTTTGTCAACACACATCTGTTTATTTCATAATTTATTTATTTCAGCTCAAAAATTTATGATAGCATGGATTCAGTGATAGTATACACTTCCTATGTTTCTTGGGAGAAAGCTTAGTTGCACATTTTTGTTTTTAACATCAGTGTCCTGAGTTGCATTTTCATAATATTGACAGTACTTATTACCGTTGTACTGCAGGATGCCAAGTGTGCTGACCCTGATGAGAAAGACCTTCTGTTATCAAATTGATACTAAATCTAAGCTGTTAGAAGCAGCTTTTTATGTAAGTGTGGTAAATTGAACAAAGAGTTTGAGTGCCCTAGAGTCATGAAAGGTCAGAAACTGTTCTGACTATTAAATGATATCTATTAATTTTGCTGCAGAGAACAAGCTATCCAGGTAGGCAGTGATAGAAGTAATTGCTTTGACTGTGAAGCCATTAGGCAACTTTTAAGGAATTTTGGCAGTGGAAAGTGTATGATGCCTAATTAATGCTTTAAGGTAAACATTAGAGTTCAAGTGAGAGGCAAGAAAACTCATATATATACAATTTTCCTATGAGACAAACTCTCATAGAAAATTAAAGTCCCACCATTAAAAATATTCTGATTTATTTGCTTAAGAAGCTGTGTTGTTTGGCTTTTTAAAATGTAAAATAATGACTTGTAAATTGTGCCAACTTATTCAAGACAGATATTTCTTAATTTGAGTGATCTTTTCATGATAGAACAAAAATGTCCTTACAAAAAATGTAGGTAACTGAAATTTCTCAGGTAGTACAAATTTTAAATTTTATAACTCTTTTTTTCTCTCATATTTTTCACTGTGTACTTAAACCTGGTAAATCATTTCTCTTCCTCATCACTTGCCCAAGTCCAATCAGTCTTTAGTACCCATCCCAAATGTTATGGTTAATCTTTTTCTCACTGTTTCAATCCCAAATGAACACCCTTTCCTAAAATTAGCTAACATTTAATGATTATACCACACTACATGTATGTTATGTATCTAAATTATTTATGTTTCTTTTTCTTTTTGCACATGCACATGTATATCATATTTTTGTTAGGAAGCATCGGATGGCTCTTAAATATGTTGAACATCATGGTGCAAAATTGGCTATGGAAACTAACCTGTTTTCTCTGGTATCCTGAGAATATTTGGAGTTCATGAGGATGGTTTCAGAAGGAGGGAATGAGTATACAACATAGGAATGTGAGAGAAGTATAGAGACTCGGAAAGGGAATGAAAGACTATAAAATATATATATATATATATATTTAAAAATCCACTCCTAAGGAGAATCTAAAAATTGTAAGGAAAATACTGTGAAGAAAAAGTAATTTTCCCTCTACCATTTTAGATTCTTGGCAGAGAACCCCCGTCCCCATTAATAAGAAAACAGATTAACCAGGGAACAAATTTAATTATGTATGTACACACATATACATATGAGAGTCCCACAAATATATTAGACTCAAGGAAATGACCAAAGCAGGAAGCTTTTTGATAGTTTTAGATAAAGAAACAATAAACTTGTGATGAACTGATAAAACAAAGGGTAGTAAAATGTGAAGAAGGAACAGGTTTGTTTACACAGCCTTCTTGGTCCTAAATTCCCTATCTCTGGTGATAAAGATATCTTCTACCCTCCTGGTACAGGAAGGATACATTTCACATGGGAGATTTATCTCTTGCTTTCAGGGGGGCAAAAGAGGTTCAAAGTATCCTTCATGCACGGACTGTTTCTCAAGTACTTTCACTTCAAAATAATCAATATACCAAAGTGGCATATTTTGAGGTGACGTATTCTGAATCTTTGAAAAGTCTACTAAACTCAAAAACTTTCAATGAGACTACTTTTTTTTCTTCTTTAAACTAGGAAGATCTGAATATTACAACAGAACTGTTAAGTTAAAGAATAAAGAAAGCTAATAATGAATCCCAGTCAATAAATTATGATAAAATATAGGGTGATATGCATCTTGGAGTTAATATCTTTAGGAGGAATTTGAAGCCCATCTGCATTGAAAAGAATATGTTCAAGGAAATATCAGCCAAATCTATAAGATGACAGAGCTGACAGCTAACATATGGGTTATCTATAAGTAACTTGTGGTCTATTTTCTTTTTGTGTACAATAACTGTTCTCAAATTGACAGTTTCTGAAACTGAAATTGAGTATTTATGCCCCAGTATTTAAGATGTGCTCTCAGTATATTAAATGTTAAAGAAGATAATCAAGCTTAGGCAACCATACTACATAATAGTCCATAAGAAGATAATGTACAACAAAGAAAAAAATACAATTATAACATGATGATGAAACCTGCTACTCTGACCTGATCCATGAATCTCAAGTAAGGAAGTGTCAGGTAAGGAAGAATAAGAGATTATAGAGCAAGAGAAGGATGTATTAGAAACTTTAAACATGCTCTGAAAAATAATCCATCCTTCTTACTTCTCTAATAGTGTGGTATGCGGGAGCCTGAAAGAGTCATTTTGTTCTCAGTGAAGGTAAGGTTCTTGTCTCACCCCAGAAAGAATTCATAAACAAGACAGGGAGATCAAGAAAGTAAAGCGAGGATTTATTCAAGCAAAAATACGCTCTCAGAGGGAGAGTGGGAAGACAGGTGAGTACCTGCCCTGGGTTTCTTTGGCAAGCAAGTTATGAGTGACATACAATTGAAGGACAGAATGTTTATTGTGCAAGGAGGGGCTTGGGGGTCGTATAATCTGGTTTTCATCCCAACTCTACCTTCCCAAGGGAAGGAGAGATTTTTTTCGTTATTTAGCTTTGATTGGAAGTGTCATGGCGTCAGTGCACGATGGGTACTTCTTATCTGCAAAGCTAATTTTATTGTAATGAGGGCATAAAGAGCAAAAGGTTACATTCAAACACTGGAGATTCCTTTTCTCACCTTTTTTTGTCTGCCTCCAGACAGACATCCCAAAATGTGTGGTTTCCTGTCAGTCTGGATGTTCCTGCATTTTTTTGTCTGCCCATGGTCCCCCACTGTTCAGAAGATGCATGGTTCCCTGCCACCTGGCCTGTACCCCCCTTTCTCTACTCATATCTAGCTACCTGCCTGCTCTAACATTCCCCCCTCAAGGAGCCTGTACACTTAAAATCGTTTAAGAGGCAAAGAGCCGATGGTCTGTCTTCTGTAAGTGCTTCAAGCTGAGCACAGGTGTTGTCCCTTCCTATGGGTCCAGGTCTCCTTGCTGTCTGTCAGAGGATTGTTTACAAGTGGCAGAGGTGGAGAATGGGGAGTAGAAGGAGGCAGCGACCTTGTTCAGTGGGTGTTGATGGTCCTTATCTTCAGGTGGGATGGGTCAAAATCCCTGGAGTAGTATTATTTGAAGTTGGAGTTGTTGTATTCTAGACGACAGAAATTTAATTGGGAGGTTAAAAATACAAGGACCAAAGAGAAAGATGAGAAATGTAGTGCCTATGGAACCTAGAAATGGGAGAAACCAAGTATATCCTGGAAACCATCCCTTAATGGTCTCGGTACATTCTTGCTTCCCTTGATTATACCTGTGGAGCCAGGAAGCCTGTTTGTAGATTTCTTTAACATTTACTTCTACTTCTCCTGTGATATTAATATATGCACAACATATTTTATTTTTGACAGCCCAAATCCCCCCTTGGCTTGCTAGGAGATAGTCTAGGGCTCAGCAGTTGTTGAAGGCCACCCCTGCCAGGGAATCTAGGAATTTTTGCAAGATTGTGAGTGTCTCCAGTTTTCTTTAGTGAGCTACCCAGGGAAGAAGTTAGATCCCTCAAGGTTGCCTCATGGTAGGCAAATCCTCCCCAAGGGGCAGGTGCAGCTACAGTCCCCATAATTCCTGCTAACACCAGACAAAAGTCCCTTTTTTGTGTGTCACATGGGTTACGTTGAGGATGGTTATTTGGGCTGGAGTCACAGTACCCAAGATGCAGTCCCCATAATGAAGTGTGTTATCTAGCGTGAGAGAGCAATGGATTTGGTCATTGTGAGGTAGTTGTCTGGGATCCCACATAGCCATAATAATCCGGGTGGTGCGGGTAAGACAGTGTGATTGGTTTGATTACACAGTTGCAGAAAAGTTCTGGGAAGTGGGACACAGTTGCAGAGCGGTTCTATCTGTATTTTGGATTTGGTCCATGGTTTGGAGTGTCAGGGTGTCTATATTCAGGGAGAGTCATCATCAGGGGATGTCTGACATAACATCTGGCATAAGAAGTTCTGTTGGCATTAGTTTGTGAACTGTCATAACATACATGTGTGTTGCTAAGGGTGCAGGATGAAGTGTAAATAGGCTGGTCCACTATATCACTCCAATTTATAGGCTTAAACATCTAGGGACAAGCTTAGGTTTCTGCTGGAGAGAGCCTCAAGGGCTGAAAAGGGGTCTATGTTTCCCCTGTGGATGTTGTTGTGACAAGGGGTGCATCCTAGGGTTTGATTGCAGATTAGGGAGGATTTGGTGATATTTATAGCCCTTGAGTAGGGAGGTGTGATGTGGTAACAGAGCAGAGATAACCTTTCCTATGTAACACTTAAAGAAAAATCTTGTCGAGAGTAATTAAAAGAAGATCAGTTAAAAGCTGAGAATACAGAGTGGTTGTCGACAGGGTAGGCTTTGAGGGTGATACTTATGTCTCCCAGGGTGGTGGGTTGGGGATGGCAAACCCAGCAGAAGAGAGATTTTCCCCTTTAGCAATAATCTGGGAGTTATTGACTATTATGTTAACTTTCCATTTTAAGTCTTGGGACCAAAGAGATTGGATAGATATGATGAGAACAAGTAAGAGTAGGGGTAGGGTCCCCAGTATCTTTTGGAAACAGAAAAGAGAAAGCATAGACATTGTGGGGTGTCTTATCAAACCCAGCATTGACAGAGGTGTTCCTTCTTGGGTATTAGGTGCAGAGTTAAAGCAGCACTCATAAAAGATTCCAAGAGCAGAAGAAGAGTGAGGAGGGCAATAAGTATCCAAATCCACCAGAGCATATTAATTATTTTGTGGGTGGACCAGGGTATCAGAAGGCAAAAAGGAAAATAATGGCTATGGGTACCAACCCTTGGATCTGTAAAGTTTCTTTGTCCTTTTTGAGTAAAATCCTCAGGTCCTGAAGAGGCTTGCTCATCTACCTGGGCTCTTCTGGCTGTCCAAATCTCTCCAAGTCCTGTGAAGACTCAGAGGGAGCAGTAGGTTTAATTACAGAAAGGTGCACCCAACTAGTGATCCCCTGTAGTTTTACCATAATAAGGGTGCTGAGATAAACCTGGTAAGACCCCTTTCACCTGGGCAATAATTGATCAGATGGGGACCCTTTCCTCCATGTTTTTAGAAGGTCAAAATCTCCCAGCTGAACCTGAATGGGGACATTTTCCTGGCTGAGAGCTGGAAAAACCTCATTTCCATATTCTGAAATCACCTTTTAGACTTGTTCCAGATTAATTAGGTACTTAAGCTCATTGGTTTCAGTGTCCACCAGAATATCAGAGGATAAAAAGGGTCTACCATAAGTCATTTCAAAGGGCATGAGCTTTAGCCCCATTTTAGGTGCCACCCTGATTCTCAGGAGGGCTCTGGATAAAAGCTTTCTCCAATGTTCTGATGTCTCTTGACAAAGCTTAGTCAGAATTCTTGTTAAAGTTTCATTTGCCCTTTACACTTTTCCTAATGATTGAGGCCTCCAGGTAGCATGGCGGTGGTAGCAAATGCCTAGGGTAGTAGAGATTTGCTGTGTTATCTTAGACACAAAAGAGGGACCATTATTACTTTGTAAAAACCATGGAGGTCCAGGCAGGTAGCTAGATATGAACAGAGAAAGGGGGGCATAGGCCAGGTGGCAGGAAACCACACAGCTTGTAAACAGTGGGGGGGTCCATAAGCAGACAAAGAAAAGCAGAAACCTCCAGACTGACAGGAAACCACACATTTTGGGGTGATAAGTGTCCTGGAGGCAGACAAAAAAAAGGTGGGAAAAGGAATCTCCAGTGTTTGAATGTAACCTTTTGCTCTTTATGCCCTCATTACAATAAAATTAGCTTTGCAGATAAGAAGTACCCATCGTGCACTGACGCCATGACGCTTCCAATCAAAGCTAAATAAGGAAAAAATCCCTCCTCCCCTTGGGAAGGTAGAGCTGGGATGAAAACCAGGTTATACGACCCCAAGCCCCTCTTTGCCCAATGAACATTCTGTCCCTTCATTTGTATGCCACTCATAACAGGCTTGCCAAAGAAACCCAGGGCAGCTACATCTTGGCAGACGGAGCCAGCCAGGAGAATTTGGTAAACCTCAGCTTCTCACCTCCCTTGCACTTGAGAGGCGTTGCCTTACTTCCCGCCAACTCTCTCTCTCTCCCTCTCTCTCTCTGTCTGCCCTTGGACCCTCACAGTTTACAAGATGCATGGTTTTCTGCCACCTGGCCCATGCCCCCTTTCTCTGCTCATATCTAGCTACCTGTGTGCTGTAACAATTTCATTGTTTGGAATGTAATAAATTGAAATGAACCTGTGACTATAAATCATTCAACAGTCAACAAAAATCTACTATGCATTAAGCAAAAAAATTAAGCAATGAATCAGTGAAACAGTCTTTCTCAAGAGCACATAGACTATGTGCATCCGTGTGCCTCTAATTAATAATGTTTATCATAATGTAGTACACTCTCTCACTTTTTAAATAAGAAAGATGAAACTTGAGGAATTTAAATAAATTTTAGTCATGAAGAAGCGGAACTTGGGTGTGAATTCAGTTAGTCTAGTTTAAAATCTATAAAGTTAAATTCTCTATTTCACTGTTTATAGTGTGAGGGTATGTCTCTTCTCCACCCCCACCAATTCCCCCACCTTTTCTGCTCATGGATCCCATGTCTCCTGTCCTCTCCATTTATTTTTTTCTTCTCCCTCCATCTCCACTTTCTTTTTCTCCCTTTCTGCCTTCTTTTCTTTCTTCCATTTTCCCCTTTTTCCTTCCTTTATTTCTTTTTCATATTTGTATTACATGTTTCTCAGAAACTATTTTAAATTTGTGATGGTTAACAAAAACTACAAAGTAATCTAGGTACCCTAGAAACTTCAACATCTCACAGAGGAACCCTTAGAAATGTTATACAATGTCCTTCAGCCTCTTTAGGAAGATGGAAAATAGAGCTCATACAATTGTTAAATATGCTTCATGGCACAGGAATGAAAACAGGAAAAGGAGAAATCTGCTACACCCTACATTAACTAAGGAGGAGTACCTTAACTAAGATATGAAAGAGACAATGGATGCCTTTCTTCAAAGACAATAGATAATTTCTTGAGGACGAGGAGGAATAGTTTTCGGTATTTCTACTGGTAATGTTGCCATGATTTTTGTGTATGAGAGTGTAGGGGGTGTTAAATAATAAGAAGAGGTTTTGTGTAAGAATCTATAAAGGCTAATAGGAGAAATGACTCTCAGTGATGTTTCAAACTATGTCACCACGTATGTCAACCACAAAATGACTGGGTGAGAAGTAATCCAGTAGAAAATTACATCCACTAAAATGAAATGTTTGCTAATAACATTCAGTGAAACCTCATGGACATTATGGGAAAAGGAACAACATTTTATGGCTTGGATCATTAACTTTAATTAATATTAAATGTGTTTTTATTGCATGGCTTGAATGTCCTCAACAAGGAAATTGTAGAATGGAAATCAAGGGTTATATTTCATAAAAATTCTTCTAATCAGAGACTTAGAGCCAGTACATGTTAGATACAGAAAATGCAGAATCCTGTATTTGCCAAAGGGTAATCTCTAGAGAAATCAAAATATGTAAATGGCCATCTGATCATGTAAAATTTGTTTTTTGTAAAGGTGTGATTGACTTTATTCTGTAATCTAAATGCAATTATCAAATGAAGCTCTGTATTGCCTCCTTGAATAATATATTTGTCATAATATCTTTGTAATATTCCATATGCTTAGTTAACTATATGCATTGTAAATGTGTGCATTGAGATTGTTAGTTGTATTCCCTGTTGACATATTTTATTATTGGTTGTGAAGTATCTTGCTAGGAGTTAACTATTCTGTAAAAAGACAGGAACTTCTTGGAGTATACAGAGGAAACCATCAAATGCTAATACAGAAAATCAGTTTTTAATCCCCTAAGTGAATTCTAGTTGCTTCTCGGGGGTATATCTTTTAATGTCTTATCTCAGGCTATGGCACTATTATCTCCATGGTGTCACACAAAATTCCCATGAAAACAAACGAGGTTGTTGAGTTAAGCAGGAAAGAAAAAGAAACAGGTCAATGCTCAGAACACCAGTTTCCCTCTTCTCTCACAATTTCAGACTGCGGTGTAATAAATCAGTTGTCATAGTTCTCCAAATTTCAGTTTCTTAGGAAAATTTTTAAACGCTGAAAGAAACATTTGTAAACTAATTTTGTTAAAATCGACATCTTTTTAAATAGCTTTATATAGTTGTTTTATTCAATAGTTTAGATATGAATAATATTTTTCTTAGCCATTTTTTAAAATCCTAACTTAATGAACTCAATTTCGTGAAGCTTGGGCATGATTAAATGTGTTTTGTCAGCACCAGGATAGTTTGCAAAAAATGTGTTTAGACTTCTCACCCTTTACAACTGTTCTCTTTGCACTTTGTATTTAAAGTAATACACTTGAGGCAAGGTGACATCAGTCAAGACATATTTATAGAGAAGAGAGAGTTCCCTGTGTTAGAATTTCCAGATGCACCATTCAACTTTAGCTGATGCAGAAAGCAGGGTTTTTTTTTGTCTTAAATTATAATATATGTAGAATAATTTTCTTATTATATCAAAGTAATCACATCCATGCCAGTATAACTCAGTCTTCTAAACGGTAGCTCAGGCACACAATAATTAAACCGATAGACAATAAAAGCTGCAATTTTTTAAAAAGTTTCTATACTTGATTAGCTTATTTAAAAATAGGGTAGAAATCACTCTCTAGCTTTCTCTCAACTTTCTCTCTCTCTTTCCCTCTTTCTCCTCTGTCTCCATCCTTCTGAACTCAGTCAGTGCCCAGGTCAGAGCTATTTAACTAAGGCATAATAAGAGATATTGGTCAGATAATACACAGGAAGGCTAAAATTTTATTTTAAAAATATCTTTTTTTTTTATTGGACTATAATTGCTTTACAATGGTGTGTTAGTTTCTGCTTTATAACAAAGTGAATCAGTTATACATATACATATGTTCCCATATCTCTTCCTTCTTGCATCTCCCTCCCTCCCACCCCTCTAGGTGGTCACAATGCACAGAGCTGATCTCCCTGTGCTATGTGGTTGCTTCCCACTAGCAATCTATTTTACGTTTGGTAATGTATATATGTCCATGCCACTCTCTCACTTTGTCACATCTTACCCTTCCCCCTCCCCATATCCTCAAGCCCATTCTCTAGTAGGTCTGTGTCTTTATTCCTGTCTTGCCACTAGGTTCTTCATGACCTTTTTTTTTTTTCTTAGATTCCATATATATGTGTTAGCATACTGTATTTGTTTTTCTCTTTCTGACTTACTTCACTCTGTATGACAGACTCTATCTTGTATGTGAGAAAATCAGTATTATTACCTAGGAGTGTAAAAACTTTTAAAATTATAATTTAATAACACTGGCAAAGATTTTTAATTTGTTTTTTGTTTGCTTTGACCAGCAAGCTTTACACTGATATAAATAGCCTGGTCAAAAATACATATAAGGCCAGAAATAACCTGATATCCATCAATATTGGTATAGTTAAGTAATAAAACCCCCATATTATTGAGCAATGAAACATAATGAGGTAGAGATTTATATAAGAATATGGAATTAAAATTTTAAAGAGAAAGAATAAGAAGGAAAGACAAGAAGAAAGACATGTATCAGAACACTTTGTAAACAAAACAAAACAGAACACAATATTTTGGCTTGTAAGGCCTTATGCTAAATTGTTAAACATCCAATCATGTCATTGAAGAGAGAAGTCCTGACATTTATCTTTACTGCTTTACTTTCACCTTATTCATGAATGTAAATCAAGAACATTCATGGCAGAACTATATCTGAACTATATCTGCTTATCAATTGTAACCATATAATTGCTACAGATACTAAAGTTCAGCAAAAATCAATAAAGGTTTTCTAGGAAAAGTAATTGGCAAAGTGAAATTCACACACAGAAGTTTTATATAAACGTCATTTATGTCAGTGAAAAGAAACTCATCCTCCAATTTTTTTTATTTTGGGTTTTTGGTTGGTTTGTTTGTTTTGTAATTTCTAATTCATCTTCTGCCACCTAAAATATTACAGTGACTTCACAGCTGTTCTCTTCTCTTTTCCATGATTGACCAGTATGACTGCATGGTCCAATTAACTTCATACACAAGGAGAATCCAGGGCTTGGAGCTTGAAGCAGAAATAATGTATAAAGGGAATAAGTGCTTGTTCTAAACTAACATTTTTTTTTCAGTAAGTTGAATCTTATTTTATTCCTTCCTGCAAATTTTCTATACATATCATCACACCTAAAGAGATGCTTACTTCTTGTTAGCATTTAGTAGATACTGACTACTGAATCCTGGCCAATTTCTGGTCTGTAAAACCTATTCCATGTGCTAACATTGTTGAATTAAGAAACTCTGGGCATGTTTGAGCCAAGTGTAACTACCGTGGCTCTGCTATAAACTTCCTATTAACATAACTTCTGGATTAGCTACTATTCACTATTGCCAGTTGAGAAACATATTCACATTTTATCTTTCCCTATCACATTGCTAGAGCACAGTCACAGCCCTTTGCATTTAATTGGAGTGACATGACTCTCACCAAAGAAATGTGAGAGAAAGTGTTGTGTCATCAGCACATGAAGTGAAAAGAAGTAAGGACCTAAAACTAAGCTTTGAGGAATCTGAATAGGTAATAGCTAAGCCTGCAAAGGTGACTAGAATTTAGTGGCCAGTTGAGGAACAATCAGGGGAGGAATGCATCATAGAACTCTGAGCAGTGAGTGTTACAAGAGAAGAAGTTGTCAATAGTGCTAGATACTGTTTAGAACTCAAATAAGACAAAGTCAGAGAGTTCCCATTAAGAATTACCAAGAAAAAAAAAAAAAATTTACCAAGGATTCTTATCTGACTGGGAAAATCCTGGCTTATGTCTATTGCCTGCCTTGATTACTATCATTTCTTTCCATTTATAAGAATGCTTGATTTTGATGATACATCATAGAGTCAATGTAGTTATTACTGACTTCAGTGAGAGCTACTTTGCTTGTGCTACCGGACTGAAAGTCTAATTTGTATAGTTTACTGAGTGGGAAATGAGAAAAGGAGCTAAGTGTGAAATTACCATTAATCTTGGTTGTGCAAGAGAGAGAGATTATTACATTCTACTAGGGGGATATTATTATCAATTCTTTATATCACTAGGATAAAGGATTTCTAGGTTTCTAGGATTTTACCATTTTGCTAACTCTTTTTTATTTCCTCTGATCTTAGGCTCTTTCTCTGGTGTTCTTCCCATCTCTCAAAATTAAAAACAATTTCCTTTCTTTTCATTAAGGAAGGGAAGCTGTATTTAGCTTTTGCCCCATCTTTTTGGTACTTGCTACCTTCATACTCTGATTTCCCTCTTTTTATTTTTCAAATTAAGAAAAAAAAAGTTAATATCTTCTGCTGTTAAATGATACATTTTAAAAATGTATATTTTTCCACACTGTGTTCCACAGTTCCATTCCCCTCCTCCTCCCATGTTGGAAACTTTGAGGTATATAAGGCATGGTATTATTTTCCTGTATAACTAAGAGTTTTATTCATGAAAAATCAACAATATATATGTAACTGTTACTGAATCAAACTTGGGTCAGTTTGCCCTTGCACAGTAAAGCCAGTCTACTGACTCCCAGTTATGGTGAAGGAAAGTACAGCATTTATTGCAAAGCCAAGCAAGGAGTTAAGGCAGTAATGCTCAAAAGACAGGAACTCCCCAGTGGATTTCAGGGAAGGGTGGTTAAAGGAAAGATGAGAGAGGGAAGTTGCAGAGTGCATGATCAGTTGGTACATAATTCTATGATCGGTTGATGGTGAGGTAACAGGGTGATTGGGTTTACAACATCATCAATCCTCAGGCTCCAGCCTGCCTGGGAGCTATGTGTTCATGGTCATCATGCAGTTAGTTTCTTCCATATGGTGGGGGTTTTGGTATCTGTAAAATAACTCAGGGATGTGTATCAGATACTGTTTTCTATGCCCTTCAGGGAGGAAATAAAGATTCTGTGACCTTACTTTATGGCTGATCTATTGTTTAGATTGTTACCAGTTCTCCTGGCCCAACTGTTATCTTTTGTTAGTACATGTTTACATTTTTCCAGTCATTAACTCTTGAGCCAGGCTTTTGTGACTCAGGGGAGGCCTGGGAGACAAAAGCTTTTCTACAAACAAGAGGCAGGCTGAGAGCATGGTGTGTGAGAGAAGGTCTTTCCTGGGAAGACCTCCATAGAATCCTGCTTGGTTACACAACTATGTTTCTAAAATTGTTACTTCTTCTTAAATAGTGTCAAAAGGTTCAGGTCATAGTAAATGATAGAACCCAGTGTTTGCACTGCAAATGAGATTATTCTTTCCATAGAGATAAACAGTATTTTGTGGTTCTTATGTCTAAAGAACTGACTAATGCCCTAGCTCAACACCATCTATGACACTCCCTTATTTCATTTCAAAGTACATTTAGAAAGTCTAGCTCCACGGTGACTAAACTAAATGTTAAAATATAGAAAGCAGAAGTTGATTCAATATGATTGTTTATAAAGAGGTAAGTAATGTCAGCGGAGCATACTCCTTCAAGACCATAAGAATGACTACTGTGTGTTCTCACATCAAAATATAAATGTGCCCTTTTATATTTTCATAATGCAAAGTCAACAGCTACTCTCAAGAATGAAAACAGAATAAAGGTCCACTAGTTACTGTGAGAGAGGAGGATATAATATCAGAAGTGTGTTTCCTCATGCTCATATAATTAATTAATATATTTTCTTATCTTCGTTGATATACACAGCCTCCTTATTAACTTTATTCAATCTTTTGAAATACCATTTTTTCTTTCTGTTTACTCCCAATACAGAGCTCATATATTGTAATAATTTGAAGTGAAGCAATTTATGACTGCCATTCATTTGCAGGTCTCTGTGGTGAGGTTTGTTAATACAAATCTATTTCATTATATGTATAGGAAAATTGATTTTATTAAATTCAATTCAACTGAGTACGTTCAGCTCAAAATAGAACTGAGTTTAAAACAGAACTCCCCTCCTCAGTTTTCATTTCTGATTAACTGAGAAATTACTCTTCTTCATACAATTTATATTAAAATATCCCTACAAAAATCCAGCTCCAAAATAAAGGAATACCCATCATTACTAATTTTATGAGGTGAGAAGTAATAACAATAATAGTAGTAATAAATGGCAGTTTCTATTTGCATATTTCAAGTAGAATGAGAAGCATAGGGTTTGGATTTGGAAAACACAATTAAACTCACTTTTGTCACTTATTTGTGTGACACGAAGGCAAGTCTTTAATCATTACTTAACCTCAGTGTCTTGATTTGTAGAGTGTACAATGTTATAATTTGAGCATAAAGATTTACTGAAAAATGTTAGAGGAACATATGCTAATATTGTTATTATTGATCTGTGTATTTCCTATTGTGTAAAGTATTGCTACACTGTGATTTAATTGAAATGTAATGTGACCACAGTATAAAATTTCTATTTTCAAAAATACAATAAATGTGTCTACACTTGTGAAACATTCTAAGCAAGAGACAATAATAAAAATACTTGCAATGCTTAAACAGCTTACACCATGAAAGGCATTATTCTATGTGCTTCACATGTAATTACTCATGTAACATTCACACCAAAAATATGTTTGAGCATGGGTAGGTTGAACTTAAATTCTGGTTCTTGGTGACAACATTCCACTCTTCCCATTTATTACTAACATTTGTTCTTTTTGTATAAAGAGTTAGGTCCAGAAAAAAGTATAGTTTTTTTTCAATCTTTTTCCTGTCCAATTGAGAGGGGAAATAACTGTATTCAGAGGAATTTTTTGCCTGAATGGGTATTTCACACAGCCAGCTCCATTTTAATGGCTATATAAAAATACATTTTTTAACAAATAAAATGCTCTAAGTGTTGGTTTATTTGACCTAGTAATTGCAAACATCATCTTTTAGTTGTACACCACATTACCCTTTCAATACGTATATATTCTTTTCAAAATAGAATTTGCTATGGTAATTAAGCATTATTTCTAAATTTTAAAACAAATCATATAATAAAATTTGCCCACAGGATTTTTAAGATGATTTTGCAAAAGTATTCTGCTTTTAATAATTTAAACAATTCATGTGAAAATTTAACATTATAAAACTATTTTACTCTACTTTTCTGCCATACTTTACATTTACAACCATTTTATGATACAAAGAGAAGAGATAACAATAAATTCTATTCCATAGAAGGGATGCACTAATGTGCCATTTAAATGTTGCATTAACATTCAATGAATTGGGGCTAAGTCAATTATTGTCTGCCAGCCACAACAAAGGAAAAACATCCGATACTGTTTTTCCCTTTTCAGTTTTGTTTTAATTTACTCATTGTATACTGGAATTGAGAAAACATGCTTTTAGGAGACTTGTTAGCTCATTAAGCATAGATTGTTACTGTAAATCAGAGTCAGAAATTCTTAAATATAAATCATTTGAGCCATAAATACATTATACCCTTAGGAAGTTTGCTTTGTAGTATGTATACGCCTTTCTGTTTTCAGTGAAAATACAAAAGCTATCTTAGTTTAAAACCATGGTGATATGCTGTTTCCAACATCTTAGCAAGATTTGATCAAAGGTTTTAAAAAACAGCAGAGAAGTCTGAGTGCAGAAATGCCTCTGAATGTAGCTAGACCACTAAAATTTCATGCGAAGAAATATAAACTTAATTACATTCTGTTAAAGAAGTACTGTATCATCCATTAATATTCATGTACTTTCCTTCTAATGATCGTTCTTAACATTTTACATACTTTAGTAATAATATATCTATTAATCTATTATTGAAATCTTATTATAAATTTTACTAGGCACTGGGAATACAACAATTAATTAAAGACAATTGTCAATATCCTAAGACATTAAAAACTATTGGAAAAGAACCACAATTGTCACATTTGTAGTGCTATGAAAGACATGTACTGAATGCTTTGAGAACATTCATGTGGACCACTCCTTGCCATTTTGTTCAATGATATAATGTGCATGACCGCATTCGATGGGTTTTGTTGACATTTTCAGTGTATTATGCAAATGTAATAAATGTTATTTATTACTCCCTGTGGTTAGATAAAATTCTAAAATGACTCAATAACCCACACCCTAGTCAACCCTTTACTATGGGCAGGACTTTTCTTTTTTCTAACAAGTAAGATATGGCAAAGCTGATAGGATATTACCAGTGTGATGATATTGCATTATGTGGCAAAAGTGAAGCAATTTCTCAGATGTCATTAATATCTCTAATCAGTTGACCCTAAGTAGTAAATCAAAAGTCAGTTTTCCATATGACCCAGCAATCCCACTACTGAGCATATATCCTGAGAAAACCATAATTCAAAAAGAGCCATGTACCAAATGTTCATTGCAGCTCTATTTACAATAGCAGGACATGGAAGCAACCTAAGTGTCCATCATCAGATGAATGGATAAAGAAGATGTGGCACATATATACAATGGAATATTACTCAGCCATAAAAAGAAACGAAATTGAGTCATTTGTAGTGAGGTGGATGGACCTAGAGTCTGTCATACAGCGTGAAGTAAGTCAGAAAGAAAAAAACAAATACCCTATGCTAACACATATATATGGAATCTAAGGGAAAAAAAAAAGGGTCATCAAGAACCTAGGGGCAAGACGGGAATAAAGACACAGACCTACTAGAGAATGGACTTGAGGATATGGGGAGGGGGAAGGGTAAGATGTGACAAAGTGAGAGAGTGGCATGGACATATATACACTACCAAACGTAAAATAGATGGCCAGTGGGAAGCAGCTGCATAGCACAGGGAGATCAGCTCGGTGCTTTGTGACCACCTAGAGGGGTGGGATAGGGAGGGTGGGAGGGAGGGAGACGCAAGAGGGAAGAGATATGGGAACATATGTATATGTATAACTGATTCACTTTGTTACAAAGCAGAAACTAACACACCATTGTAAAGCAATTATACTCCAATAAAGATGTTAAAAAATAAAAAAATAATAATAATAAAGAATAAGAACACACACACACACACAAAGGCAGTTTTCCTGGTTGGACCTTATCTAATCTGTGAATCCAGTAAAAGAGGATCTACAGACCAGAGATGGAATCAGTTAGACACTTTCTCTCTCCTGCAGGCCTTGAAGAAGCCAGTCATTGTAAGTTCTGTACATGCCCAGAAATTAATTCTGCTAAATCCATAAGAGCTCTGAAGAGGACCTCAGATGGAATCACATTTCTAAGTAGAAACTTTGACTGCTACATTGTTAGACCCTGAGCAGAGAACCCTGTTAAGCTGTTTCTGAATTTCTGACAATAAACTTATAAATGCACATTGTTTTGATCTGCTAAATTTGTGGCAAGTTTTTTAGGTAACAATATCAAAAACAAAATATAGTATAAAATATATAACACTCACTAAATATTCTTCCCTTTATGTGGTAGACAAGGTTGTACACTGAGAGTTACGAAAGAAGCAAAGTAAATAAGGCACAGTTCGTGACCAGAATGAGTTTATATTCTAATTAGGCAAATAAGATACTATTCATATGTAATATAACTGAATATGCAGATGAAAGATTAAAAAAAGAATTAATCACATATAATATGACAAGTGTTATACAAACAATACAAATGAGGTGGTTTGATTAATCACTGGGAAGAGAGATAACTTGAGCAACTTGGAAATCAATTTAGATATTATTTTAATTAAGCCTTGACAAACAGGTGAAGCTGCACAGGAAAGTCTGTGCTGTGGAGAGAAAAGCACTTCAGAAGGTCACAGTAAATTGAGGAGAGGCTTAGAGATGGGAAATCTTCTCTAAAACTCAACTTAAGTCCAATTTAATTAGATTAGATGACCCAAACATGTAATTAATAGAGGTTAATTTTGGAAAGGAAAAAGGGCTCAGATCACTCAGATTCTTAAATGGAAGGCTAACAAGAATAGTTTTTATTGCATAGATAGTAGAGAATGTTAAAGTTATGACTTTCCAATTTAAATATTCTATTCCAGCAGAGTATATCATTCTTTTTTTTCCTGAAGTTTCAATTGTACTTAATTATTTCTCCATTTTTCCCCTCTGGTTATTGATATGCTCCTCATTTGTCAAATCATGCTTAAAATGTATGATGACTGAATGATACTATGTTGATTCTTTCTCCTCTCAAGATCCTTTTCCATTAATATGACCCTTAAGTATATGCTCAACAAGCAATTTAATTTTTTCAACATGAAATAATTTTACAATAGACGTCTATACATCCAATTTAAATTCTAGCATTCCATGATACTTGTTTTATCACATATCTATTCATCCATATTTACTTGTGTTCGTCTTCACCCCAGTACTTTGGCATTTATGTCTTTAGCTAGAGTTTAATAAATATTTGCAGTTTTTCATGTAAAATTTATAAAGAAATGCACTTTGAAGATAAATTTTATGTATCAAACTGCCTAAGCCACAGTGCCCACATATTTGGTCAAACACTAGTCTGGATGTTGCTGTCAAAGTATTTTTGGATAAGGTTAACATACAAATCAGTACAATTTGAATAAAGCAGATTACTCTTTATAAGGTGGATGGGCCTCATCCAATCAGTTGGAAGCCTAAAGAGATGAAAGAGAGATCACCTCCAATGGAGGAGGAATTCTGCCAGCAGACTGTTTTCTGACTTGGGCTACAATATCAATTATTTCCCGGGTCTACAACCTGCCAGCCTATCATGCAGATTTTGGACTTGCCAGCCTCTACAATCCCTTGAGCCAGTTCTTTAAAATAAATTTTTCTCAGTCTCTCTCTTATTGGTTCTTGTTCTCTGGAGAACTCCGAGTAATATAGTCACAAATTTTAAGTATCTATTTCTTTGACAACTAGTGATGTTGAAGTTCTTTTCATGCTCTTACTACCCATGTGTGTTTCTGTGAAGTCACTGTTCAAATTTTTAACTACTTTTTTTCTAGATTTTTATTAATGAGTTATAGGGGTCTTTTCTATTTACTGGATACCAATCCTTTATCAGATATATATTTTGCAAGTAAGTCCTCTCAGTCTGTGACTTGCCCATTTATTATCTTAATAGTGATGTTTGATGAGCAGAACTTTTTACTTTTGAGGAATTCTAGTGTATCTTTACTTTTTCTTTTCTTTTGGTTATTGCTTCTTTTTGACTTAACTCAGAAACATTTGGCTAGTCCCAGGTTACAAGTATATTCTCTGATGTTTCTTTTAAAAAGATTTATGGTTTTAGTTTTTATAATTAAGCCAATGATCTATCTTAAACAACATTTTCTGTAGAGTATAAATTAGGGAGTTGAAGTTCTTTTCCCCCCCTGCCCCACCCAGTAAGGATATCCAAATATTCCAGAATCATCTGTTGAAAACCTTTCCTCTCCCATTGAATTATTTTGGTGACTTTGTAGAAGAAAGAAAAAATTGTATGAGACAATTGTGATACTATTTCTGGATTCTCTGTTATATTTCATTTGTATATTTGTCATTCTTATGGGAGTTTCACAGTGTATTAATTATTGTAATTCATAAAGGATCTTAATATCACATAGTGAGTCTTCCAAATATTTTGACTTTTAAGGTTGTTGTGGATGTATTGTAGTGCTTTAAACTTTATATAAATTTAAGTAAAAAGCTTGTATCAATTTTGGTACACTGTAATTTGTCAGAATTTTGTCCATTTTAACTAAGTATTGTTGGCATAAAGTTTTTTGTCATATTGTCCTATTATCTTTTAAAATATCTATCTATAGTTTCTGTCTGATAAACCCCCTTTCATTCTTGAAATTGATGTTTTGTATTTTTTCTCATTTTATTGATCTGTCTGCTTTGAGGTTATCAATTTTGTTTGTCTTTTTTAAGAAAAAGTTTGTCTTTAATTTTTTCCATTGTCTGCTTTCTACATGTTTATCTCTAATCTTCTTTCATTATCTCCTTCCTTCTACATATTTTTTTTATTTCCTTTGCTTTCCTTTATCTAGCCTTTTAAGGTAGAAGCATAGGTCATTGAATTTATTTTTTGAAATTTAATCATATAATCAAAAATATCCCCTCAAGAACTCAGATACCTGTACACAATAAATTTTTATGTTAATTTTCAATATCATCCAGCTCAAAATATTTTCTAATTTCCCTCCTATTTTTTCTTATATCCAGAGATTATTTAGAAATTTTTATTCAATTTCTGAAATATTTAGTATTTTGCTAGTTATCTTCTTGGTATTGATTTCTATTTTAATTTCATTTAGGTTAGAGAAATACTATGTATGTTTTTAATCATTTTATATTTATTACTTTTGGGCCCAGAATATGGTTAATTCATGGTAAAAATATCATGTTTATTTGAAAAGATTGTGAATTATACAATCGTTGAGTATTTTATTCCAAAAATTTTAATTACAAAATGGTGGTTGATACTGTTGATCAATCTACATATTTGCTGTGTTCTTGTTTATTTTATTGGTTCTCAAAGTGTGGTCCAAGTTGGCCATCAAGAATGCTCTAAATACCCATTTAGTAATTACAACTAATCTTTAAGATACTAATATTTACCAAGATTTAATGTAGCATCAAGAAAGAATATATACAATTACCTGAGAAAATTATGAAAATACTACACTTTTTATAAGTTTTATATATGCATAAGGCCAGATTTTATTCATATGTAATGAACTAAACAACACATTGTAACAGATAGAAGGGAGGAGCTAATATAAGAACCTAGCTGTCTTTTATTAAATTATCTATTTAAAAAATTATTTAAAAAATGTAAAATAATACCAAGCATCTATACTTTTTTTGAAAATATAGTTGTTATACTACAATATAGCCTCATTTTAATGTGTTATTTTAATTGATTGATAAATAGATACATAAATAAATAATTATCTATTTTCACTTTATTTGATAAAATGGTAGTATGAGTAGCAATAACCTAATGAATAAAAGTTTTTAAGAATGTAAAGGTTTCCTGAGACCAATATGTTTAAGAATAGATGGCCAAATTTTTCTATCAATTTATAAGAAACATGTTAAAATCTTCTATTCTCATTTTGGAAGACCTACATATTTATGACTAATGAATTAACCCTTTTATATTTATGATATGTCCCTCTTTATTTCTGTAATAGTCTTTGCCTGGATGTTTTTTTTTTTTTGGTATCAGTATAGCCACCTTAGCCTTCTTATTGCTTATTATTTGAATGAAGTACCTTTTTTCATCCATTTATTTTGTTTTTATTTATATTTAAATCACATCTTATTTAGACAGCATATAGTGTGTGTGTATATATAATACATATACAAATTTTAAAAATATATTCTACAACATATGGCATAATTATTGATAAGGACAAATCACAGTCAACCATTTATTATTTGTTTTTGGCCTATATCCTAAAAAATTCCTCCACCATTCACTGTTTTTTATGTCTTTTTGATTATTTCAATATTTTTTAGAATTCATTTTAACGTTATTTATTCTATATCTTTTAAAAACTAACTTAGATCTTTTCAAAGTCTTTAAGAATCAAAAAAATTGTTGAGTACTTTTGAGGCAATTGTATTGAATTTTTAGTATCCTTTGATAAATTATATATTGTCATAATAATAAATATTCTACTGTGTGAACATGTCATATCTGGGCATTAATTTAGTTCCTCTTTTATGTCTTTCATAAAGTGTTAGCACTTTAAACATTAACATCTTCCAAGTACTCTACTAGATTTGATCATATATATTAAATATATATGATTTAATATATGTTTAATAGAATAATATATTTTTAACTGCTTGAAATAGAATCTTTTTATTTCAATTCATTTTTTAATTCTTTCTCCTCATGTAGAAGGATGTTTTTGTTGTTTATGATGCAATTTTTTGAACTATTTTTAGCTCAGATAGTTTGTGGAGTCTCTTAGATTTTAAATGGAGATAATTATGGGGTCTGAAAATGTAATTATGTTGTATGAAAGTCAAGGACAGTGTATTAATTTTCTAGGGCTGCCAAAACGAAGCATTATAGCCTGGATAGCTTAAATAACAGAAATTTTTTTTTCTCACAGTTTTGGAGGTTAGGTGTCAGAGATCAAGGTATTGGCAGGGTTGGTTTTTCTAAGGCCTTTCTTCTTGGCTTTTATATGGCTGTTTTCTTCCTGTACCATTACGTAGTCTTCACTCTATACATGTTTATGTCCTAATTTCCTCTTCTTACTAGTATGAAAGTCATATTGAATTAGGGCTCACTCTAATGACTACATTTTAACTTAGGTATCTCTTAAAAATACCATATCATCTGCAAACACAGTCATGTTCTCAGATAGTGGGGGTTAAGACTTCAACATATGAATCTTGTTGGAACATAATTCAACCCATAATAGATAGTATTTCTGCAATGGAGAAAGAAATAATGATTTTAGCTTTCCAACTTAACATGATAGTAAATCTGTTAAACAAACAATGCTACGGTTGTTCTGTACAACAATGTACTCATGCACACATCACCTTATTAAAGAAAACTATGTGTCCACACTTATATCAATGAACAGATCATCCAGATAGAAAATCAATAAGGAAAATTTAGCCTTAAATGACACATTAGAATGGGTAGACTTAATAGATGTATATAGCAACAGAAAACATTCTTTTCAAGTGCACATGGATACCACAGGCTAGGACACAAAATAAGTCTCAATAAATTTAAGAAGACTGAAATCATATCAAGCCTCTGTTCTGACCACAATGCTATAAGACTAGAAATCAACCACAAGAAAAAAATGAAAAATACATAAAACAGATACAAGTGGAGGCTAAACAATATGCTACTAAACAAACAATGGGCAACTGAAAAAATCAAAGGAAATTTAAAAAATACCTATAGACAAATGAAAACAAAAACACAATTATCTGAAGTCTATGTGACGGCAAAAGCAGTTCAAAGAGGGAAGTTTATAGTGATACAAGCTTACCTCAGGAAACAAGAAAAATTTCAAATAAACAACCTAAACTTACACCTAAAGCAACTAGAGAAAAAAGACCCTAAGTTAGTAGAAAGAAAGAAGTCATAAAAATCAGAGCAGAAGTAAATGAAATAGACACACACAAAATAGAAAAGATTAATGAAAATAATAGCTGGTTCTTTGAAAAGATAAACAAAATCTATAAATATTTAGTGAGACTCATCAAGAGAAGAAGAGAGATGGCCCAAATTAATAAAATCAGAAATGAAAAGCAAGTTACAACTAACACAAAAGAAACACAATCTGTCATAAGAGACTACTATGAACAGCTATCCACCAATAAAATAGATAACCTAGAAGAAATGGACAAATTCCTAGAATTGTACAATCAGTCAAGACTGAATCAAGAGGATAAAAAAGGTGAATAAACCAATTACCAGTAATGAAATTGAATCAGTAATTTAAAAACTCTTAACAAACAAAAGTCCAGGACCAATGGCTTCACAGGTGAATTCTACCAAACATTTAGAGAAGAGTTAACAACTATCCTTCTAAAACTATTCCAAAAATTTGCAGAGGAAGAAACACTTCTCAACTCATTCTATGAGACCAACATCATCCTGATGTCAAAACCAGACAAAGATATCACACAAAAAAGAAAATTGCAGGTCAATATCACTGAAGAACATAGATGTAAATATTCTCAACAAAATATTAGCAAACTGAATCCAGTAGCTCATTAAAAAGATCATATTCCATGAGTAAGTGGGATTTATCCCAAGGACACAAGAATGATACAATATCACTAACAAATTGAAGAATAAAAAATCATATGATCATCTCAACAGATGTAGAAAAAACTCTTGACAAAATTCAACATTCATTTATGATAAAAGTTCTCAACAAAGTGGGTATAAAGGAACATACCTCAAAATAATAAGGGACATATATATATAACAAGCCTGCAGCTAACATCATACTTGACAGTGAAAAGCTGAAAGCATTTTCTCTAGGATTAGGAACAAGACAAGGATGTCCACTCTTGTCATGTATATTCAACATAGTATGTGGCCAAGAAGTCCTAGCAATAACAATCAGACAAGAAAAATAAATAAAAGAACTTCATATTGGAAAGGAAGCAGTAAACAGTGCAAACAGTGTCACTGTTTGCAGATGACACAATACTACGCATAGAAAATCCTAAAGACACAACCAAAAAGCCACTAGAACTCATCAATAAATTTGGTAAGGTTGCAAGTTACAAAATTAATATACAGAAATCTTTTGAATTTCTATGTCATAACAATTAACTATCAGAAAATTAAGAAAATAATCCCATTCACAATTGCATCAGAAAGAATAAATACCTGGGAATAAATCAAAGAGGGTAACAGACTGTATTTGGAAAACTATAAAACACAGATGAAAGAACCTGAAGATGACACAACAGATGGAAAGATATACCATGCTCATGGAATGGAAGAATTAATATTGTTAAATAGACCATACTACCCAAGGCAATCTACAGATTCAATTCAATCCTTATTAAAATACATTTCAATGAACTAGGACAAATAATTCTAAAATTTGTATGGGAACACAAAATACCCCCAATAGGCAAAACAATCTTAAGAAAGAAGAACAAAGGAGGAGGTATCATGCTCCCTGATTTCAAACTAAGCTACAAGGCTACAGTGACCAAAGCAATATGCTGCTGACACAAAAGCAGACACATAGATCAATGGAATAGAGAGCCCAGAAATGAATGCACACTTAAATGGGCAATTAATCTATGACAAATGAAAGAAGAACTTATACTGGGGAAAAGACAGCCTCTTCAATAAATGGTGTTTGGAGGACTTCCCTGCTGGAGCAATGGTTAAGAATCCGCCTGCCAATGCAGGGGACAAGAATTCAATCCCTGGTTTGGGAAGAGTCCACATGCCATGGAGCAACTAACCTCGTGTGCCACAGCTAATTAGCCTGTGCTCTAGAGCCTGTGAGCTATAACTACTGAGCCCACATGCTGCAACTACTGAGCCCATGCGCCACAACTATTGAAGCCCACACACTCTAGGGCCTGCGTGCCACAACTACTGAGCCTGTGTGCTGCAACTACTGAAACCCATGTAACTAGAGCCCATGCTCCACAACAAGAGAAGCCACTGCAATGAGAAGCCTGTGCACTGTAATGTAGAGTAGCCCCCGCTCATCACAACTAGAGAAAGCCTGCATGCAGCAACAAAGACCCAATGCAACCAAAAAAATAATGGTGTTTGGAAAACTGGACAGCTACGTATGAAAGAATCAAACTGAACTACTGCCTCACACTTTATACAAAAGTAAACTCAAAATGGATGACAGACTTAAATATAAGAAATGAAACCATAAAAAGTCTAGAAGAAAACATAGGCAGTATGCTCTTTTGCATTGGTCTTGGCAATATTTTTTTGATTCTGTTTCCTCAGGCAAGAGAAACAAAAGCAAAATAAAGAAATGGGACTACATAAAGCTGAAAAGCTTTTGCACAGGAAATAAAATTATCAACAAAACAAAAAGATAGCCTACCAAATGGGAGAATATATTTGTAATGATATATCCAACAAGGGGTTGGGGTAGGGGATTAAGAGATACAAACTATCATGTATAAAATAGATAAGCAATAAGAATATATTGTACATCAGAGTATAACCAATATTTTATAATAACTTTAAAAGGAGTATAATATTTAAATTTTTGAATCATTATGTTGTGCACCTGAAACTAATATTGTAAATCAACTATACCCTGATTAAAAACAAAACATAACACAATGAGATACCACTTCATACACACTAGGATAGCTGTTATTAAAAAAAAAAAAAAAAACCACACACAAAAACAAATAAACACCAGAAGGAAAATAAGTGTTGATAAAATGTGGAGTAATGGGAACACTTGTGTGTTGCTGGTGGGAATGTAAAATGATGCAGTGCTGTGGAAAACAGTTTGATATTTTCTTAAAAAATTAAACATAGAATTACCATATGAGTCAGTAATTCTAGTCCAGGTATATATCCCAAAGAATTTAAAGCAAAGTCTCAAGCAGATACTTGTACACAAATGTTCAAGTATGTGAATAATTGCAACATTATTTATTCACAGTAGTCAAAAGTGGAAACAACCCAAATATTCATCAACATTTTTTGTATGAATAAATAAAATGTTGTATACCCATACAATGGAATATTATTCAGCCTTAAAAAGGAATAAAATTCTGACACAGTGCTACAACATGAGTGAGCTATGAAAACATTATGCCTAGTGGAAGAAGTCAGACACAAAAGGAAATATACTGTCTGATTCCACTATATGAGGTGACTAGAGTAGTCAAATTCAGAGACAGAAAATAGAGTGGTGATTGCCAGGGGTTGGGAGTAGTGGTTGCCAAGTGTTGGAATGGGAAGCTATTGTTTAATGGGTACAGAGTTTTAGTTTTGCAAGATGAAAAACTTCTGGAAAAGAATAATGATTGCATAACAATGTGATATACTTAATGTCACTGAATTGTATGCTTAAAAATGGTTAAATTGGTAAGTTTTATATTATGTATGTTTTGCCACAATAAAAACAAACAAAAAATAAAGGACAGTAGAGAGTAAAAACAAAAGCAAACAAAAAATCTCACAGAAAAAGAGATCAGATTTGTGGCTACCAGAGATGGGGTAGGGAGGTTGGGGAATTGGATGAAGGTTGTCAAATGTACAAACTTCCAGTTATAAGTACTAAGGATGTGAAGTACAACATGATAAAGATAATTCACACTGTTGTACATTATATATGAAAATCATTAATAGAATAAATTCTAAGAGTTCTCATCACAAGGAAAATATGTTTTTTCTATTTCTTTAATGTTGTATCATATGATATAATGGTTGTTCACTAAACCTATTGTGGTAATCATTCCATGATGTCTGTAAGTGAAATCATGCACACCTTACAGTGCTATATGTCAATTATACCTCAATATACTTGGAAGAAAAAAAAGAAAATTATGTGTGATTTAATTTTATATGGTTGTTTTGTAAAAAGCATTCAGCTGATAAAAGATGTTGTCTTATCATGAATGGGTTAATTTCTTTTTTTGGTTGTTTATATGTTTACTTAGTTCTAAAATTCTTATTTTCTTGTAGTTACAATTTTTCTTAAATTTCTTTCTTTTTTTTTTTTTTCCTAGGCTGTGCTGCACTTGTGGGATCTTAGTGTCCTGACCAGGGATTGAACCCAGGCCCCCTGGCAGTGAAAATGCCAAGTCCTAACCACTGGATCACCAGGAAATTCCCTTAAATTTCTATTATTTTTCCCATCTTTCCTGAGCATTGGGTTAAAGTTTCTATATCTCCCCTTTTTTATAAGCTGATTTCTTTAGATTTTTAAAATTTTAATTTTAATATTTTAATGATTATTAAACTTGCTTTTAAGTACTTAAATATATATTTATATAAAAGTACCTTTTAAAATCTAATTGATTTGGTATTTTTATCTTCTATTTTGTATTACACAGAGTTTAGCCTACTATATGATTCACAGCATAACTTGCCATTGCACAGGTACATTCCCAGTTTAACCTGCCATTGTACATGTTCACAACATCACATACACACACACGCCATGTTAATTTTATCAAGGATTTTATACTTTGTCTTTTTTGAAAAAAGAAATTATCATTTGTGTTAACACTTTGTATTGGTGTACAATATACAATATTTTACACAAATTGACTGATTTATGACAAATAAACTGATGCAACTAATACCCAGAAAAAGAATGCATTACTCCTAGCTCTCCAGTGATCACAACCTACCCACCCCCCAGGGAAACTATTTATTATTATTACATTTAATAGTCAATATATTAGTCAATATATTAGCTATCTTGTTAATTTGTTTGCAAACTATTTTTGTTTTATTTTTTGTATCCCATTTCTTTCACATGAAATAATTTATCTTCATATAGAAGTTCATCTTATAAAATTTTCTCATTATGTTTTGTAGGTTGTAACAATTTAGGCTTTTACAAATATGAAAATTTTACTCTCTCCATTCTCAATAAAAGTTAGCCAATTATACAAATCTTGGTTGACATTATTAGCCTTAACCCTTTGATGAAATTACACATTTTTGTCATTCATTGCCTATTTTCTTCAAAAAATTATCTTTTCTTAAGTGGCATTAATTTTATGTGTAATGATGTCATGTTCAAATTAGTTTGCTTTGTTTTGCTCCTAATTTTGCTTTGCAGGCTTGTTTTGTTTTTTGAAAGGGAACTTTTATTTCTCTCTTTCACTTGTATTTTTCTAGAGTAGGCCCCCAGTCACTCAGTTGTTAATCAGAGTTTAAAATGGCAAATTGGACCTATGGCTATAATGGGAAATCATAGATCTATTCTTTAAGCCAGTGGATGTACTATTTCAGTACATTTAAGAGAGTTTTATTTCTTTCCCCCCTTTACTTCCTCAGTCCATGCTTTGATATAACAATGGAATGTCAGCAATTTATGTTTTTCAAATTATCTATTCACAAATAAGTGGATCTAATGAGCCTGGTACATATCTCCTGTTTCTTATAGGCACTTTTAGTCAGCTTTATTACATAAGAGTCAAACTTTTACCCACGGCCCTTTTCTCTTGTACCCAGAACACTGTAGGTACATGGCTCCAGCCCTGCTGTGTATGGGTTACATTCCTCTTCCACAGAGATAATTACATAGGTTAGGTTTTGTTTTTGTTTTTTGGTCCAGTTCTACTTTTGTAAAGTTAAAAATATTTCATTTATATTTTACTGTGTGGTCTAGACTATCATTGGCTGTCTTCTCTGAAATTCTTGATGAAATGTTTGTAAAACTACAAACTAAATGTTGTATAGCTTGATGATACAAAATATTTTGTATAAATGTATTTTTTTGTGATAGACATATATATCTCACTAGTTTTCAAAGAAGTGATAAGACGTTATATCAGGCTTAAGTTTTGTACACTTTGTATTACTTTATAGTTAGATATTTATTCTGTAGTTTATTATTCTGTTTTTCTTTATTAAAAAACACATTCTTGGGGAAGGAACCCCAGAGTGAACCAGTAGAACATAGGGGGACTGAGGGGAGGAGGAGAAGTGGAGGCCATACAGGATCGGCACCCCTAAGGCCAGGGAGATCAGGAGAGGCAGGTGGGAGGGACTCTCCAGGAAGAGCGGGAGAGGAGCAGAGGGTGATCATCTGGCCCACTCAGGCCAGGGAGCCTGCTGAGCTCCCAGGCCAGTCCCCTGCAATCCAAACCCCCCTCCAGACTGTGTGGGTCCTGGGGGCATAGGAAGGAGGCCAAGGAGAGAACAGGAGAGATAGGCAGAGGGGCTCTCCAGGAGGAGTGGGTGAGGAGTGGAGGGCAGTTACCCTGCCCACTCGGGCATGGGGAGGCCTGCTGAGCTCCCAGGACGATCCTGTGCCTTCCAAGCTCCCCCTCCCCACAGCCGTATTGGTCCTGGGGGCATAGGAGGGAGGCCAGGGAGATCAGGAGAGGCAGATGGGAGGGGCCCTCCTAGACCACAGACTGGAGGAGCAGGAGAGGAGAGGAGGGTGTTTGCCCAACCCACTCAGGCACAGGAAGCATGCTGTGCTCCCAGGTGAGGTCCCCTGCCCTCTGAGACAAGGGGTGGGGGGCACACCTGGACCCCTTCTGTTGCTTGACACTAAGCCTCACCCCTATAGTCCCCAGGGCCTTTTCCAACCTTGTGGGTCCTGAGCTTTGGCCCCACCCCACCACTCAAACCTTGCCCTTGCTTAGGCTCCGCCCTCCACAGCCAAGGCCCTTCCCCACCCCATTTTTAAAATTTCTTTTCCCTCTTCTTTTTTACTATTGTGGTACTGATGGACCTTCCAGTTGCTGATTCATCTATATTTGTATTTCTACATTCTTTCTAACATATCTGTTAGTTTTCTAGTCTAATTTTATTGTTTATTTTGTTATTGTTCTTTTGTGTTTTTTTTTTTTGCCACCCCACACAGCTGGCAGGATCTTGGTTTGTGAGCCCAGGGTCAGACCAAAACTCCTGAGGTAGGAGCTCAGACTCTGAACCACTGGACTAACAGAGAACCCCAGACCCCAGGGAATATTCATCAGAGTGAGGTCTCATGGAGGTCCTCATCTCAGCACCAAGACCCAGCTCTACCCAATAGCCTACAAACTCCAGTGTTGGGTGTCTCAGGCCAAACAACCAATAAAACAGGAACACAATCACACTCATAAAAAAAAAAAGGGACAGCAAAAATATATGTCACAGATGAAGGAGCAAGGTAAAAACCTAAAAGACCAAATAAATGAAGAGGAAATAGGCAATCTAACTGAAAAAAAATTCAGAATAGTGATAGTAAAGATGATGCAGAATCTCAGAAATAGAATGGAAGCATGGATTGAGAAAATACAAGAAATGTTTAACAAAGATCTAGAAGAACTAAAGAACAAACAAACAGATGTGAACAACACAATAACTGAAATGAAAAATACACTAGAAGGAATCAATAACAGAATAACTGAGGCACAAGAAAGAATAAGTGAGCTGGAAGACAAAATGGTGGAAATAACTGCTGAGGAGCAGATAAAGAAAAAAGAATGAAAAGAATTGAGGACAATCTCAGAGACGTCTGGGACAACACTAAATGCACCAACATTCGAATTATAGGGGTCCCAGAAGAAGAAGAGAGAAAAAAAAGGGTCTGAGAAAATATTTGAAGAGATTATAGTTGAAAACTTCCCTAACATGGGAAAGGAAATAGTCACCCAGGTCCAGGAAGCACAGAGAGTCCCATACAGGATAAACCCTAGGAAAAACACACCAAGACACATATTAATCAAACTAACAAAAATTAAATTCAAAGAAAAATATTAAAAGCAGCATTTTTAAAATATTAAAAAAGAAAAACAAAAAATAACATACAAAGGAATCCCCATAAGGTTATCACTTGATTTTTCAGTGGAAATTCTGGAGGCCAGAATGGAGTGACAGGATATACTTAAAGTGATGAAAGAGAAAAACCTGCAGCCAAGATTACTCTACCCAGCAAGGATCTCATTCAGATTCAAAGGAGAAGTCAAAAGCTTTTCATGCAAGCAAAAGTGAAGAAAATTCACCACCACCAAATGCTAAAGAAACTTCTCTAAGCAGGAAACACAAGAGAGGGAAAAGGCCCACAAAAACAAACCCAAAACAATTAAGAAAATGGTAATAGAAACATATATATCAATAATAACTTTGAAAGTAAATGGATTAAATGTCCCAACCAAAAGACAGAGACTGACTGAATGGATACAAAAACAAGACACATATATATGCTGTCTACAAGAGACCCACTTCAGGGCTTCCCTGGTGGTGCAGTGGTTGAGAATCTGCCTGCTAATGCAGGGGACATGAGTTCGAGCCCTGGTCTGGGAAGATCCCGCATGCTGCAGAGCAGCTAGGCCCGTGAGCCACAGCTACTGAGCCTGCGCATCTGGAGCCTGTGCTCCACAACAAGAGAGGCCACGATAGTGAGAGGCCCATGCACCACGATGAAGAGTGGCCCCCGCTTGCCGCAACTAGAGAAAGCCCTAACATAGAAACGAAGACCCAACATAGCAATCAATCAATCAAATAAATCTAAAAAAAAAAAAAAAAAAGAGACCCACTTCAGACCTAGGGACACACATACAGACTGAAAGTGAAGAGATGGATAAAGATATTCCATGCAAATGGAAATCAAAAGAAAGTTGGAGTAGCAATACTCGTATCAGATAAAAGAGACTTTAAAATAAAGACTGTTACAAGAGATAAGGAGGCACACTACATATGATCAAAGGATCAATCCCAGAAGAAGATATAACAATTGTAAATATTTATGCACCCAACATTGAAGCACCTCAATACATAAGGCAAATGCTAACAACCATGAAAGGAAAAATCAACAGTATCAGAATAATAGTAGGGGACTTTAACACCCCACTTACACCAATGGACAGATCATCCAAACAGAAAATAAATAAGGAAACACAAGCTTTAAATGACACAATAGACCAGATAGATCTAATTGATATTTATATAACAGTCCACCCAAAAGTGGCAGAATACACTTTCTTCTAAAGTGCATGTAGAATATTCTCCAGTATAGATCACATCTTGGGTCACATAATCCAGCCTCAGAAAACTTAAGAAAATTGAAATCATATCAAGTATCTTTTCTGACCACAATGCTATGAGATTGGAAATCAATTACAGGAAAAAAATGGTAGAAAACACAAGTACATGGAGGCTAAACCGTGTGCTATGAAATAACCAAGAAATCACTGAAGAAATCAAAGAAGAAATTTTAAAATACATGGAAATAAATGACAATGAAAACACAACAACCCAAAACCTATGGGATGCAGCAAAAGCAGTTCTAAGAGGGAAGTGTATAGCAATTCAATCTCTCCTCAAGAAAGAAGGAAAATCCCAAAAAAACAATCGAACCCTACACTTAAAACAACTAGAGAGAGAAGAACAAAGAAAACAAAAAGTCAGTAGAAAGAAAGAAATCATAAAGATCAGAGCAGAAATAAATGAAATAGAAACAATGGCAAAGATCAATAAAACTAAAAGTTGGTTCTTTGCGAAGATTAACAAAATTCATAAACACTTAGCCAGACTCACCAGGAATAAAAGAGAGAGGATGCAAATCAAAAAAATTAGGAATGAAAAAGGAGAAATCACAATTGACACTGCAGAAATACAAAGGATTATAAGAGACTACTACAAAAACTATATGCCAATAAAATGGACAACTATGAAGCAATGGACAAATTCTTGGAAAGGTACAATTTTCCAAGACTGAACCAGCAAGAATTAGAAAATATAAACAGACCTATCACAAGTAATGAAATTGAAACCATAATTAAACATCTTCCAACAAACAAAAGTCCAGGACCACATGGCTTCCCAGATGAATTCTATCAAACATTTAGAGAAGAGCTAACACCTATCCTTCTCAAACTCTTCCAAAAAATTGCAGAGGGAGAAACACTCCCAAATTCATTCTATGAAGCCACCATCACCCTAATACCAAAACCAGAAGAAGATATCACAAAAAAGAAAATTATAGACCAATATCACTGATGAACATAGATGCAAAAATCCTGAACAAAATACTAGCAAACAGAATCCAACAGCACATGAAAAGGATCATACACCATGATGGAGTGCAATTTATCCCAGAGATGCAAGGATTCTTCAATACACACAAATCAATCAATATGATACACCACATTAACAAATTAAGGAATAAAAAATATATGATCATCTCAATAGATGCAGAAAAAGCTTCTGACAAAATTCAACACCCATTTATGATTAAAAAACTCCAGAAAATGGGCATAGAGGGAACCTACCTCAACATAATAAAGGCCATATATGACAAAACCACAGCAAGCATCATACTCAATGGTGAAAAACTGAAAGCATTTCCACTAAGGTCAGGAACAAGAAAAGGATATCCACTTTTGCCACTCTTATTCAATATAGTTTTGGAAGTCCTAGTCATGGCAATAGGAGAAGAAAAAAGAAATAAAAGGAATACAAATTGGAAAAGAAGAAGTAAAACTGTCACTGTTTGCTGATGACATGATACTATACATAGAAAATGCTAAAGATGCCACCAGAAAACTACTAGAACTAATCAATGAATTTGGTAAGGTTGCAGGATACAAAATTAATGCACAGAAATCTCTTGCATTCCTACACACTAATGGTGAATAGTCTGAAAGAGAAATTAAGGAAACACTTTCATTTACCATTGCAACAAAAAGAATAAAATACCTAGGAATAAACCTGCCTAAGGAGGCAAAAGACTTGTACTCAGAGAACTATAAAACTCTGATGAATGAAATCAAAGATGACATAAACAGATGGAGAAATATACCATGTTTTTGGATTGGAAGAATCAACATTGTGAAAATGACTATACTACACAAAACAATCTACAGATTCAATGCAATCTCTATCAAATTACCAATGGCATTTTTTACAGAACTAGAACAAAAAATCTTAAAATTTGTATGGAGACACAAAAGACCCTGAATAGCCAAAGCAATCTTGAGAAAGAAAAACGGAGTTGAAGGAATCAAGTTCCCTGACTTCAAACTATACCATAAAGCTACAGTAATCAAGACTGTATGGTACTAGCACAAAAACAGAAATATAGATCAATGGTCAGGATAGAATGCCCAGATACAAACCCACACACATATGGGCACCTAATTTATGACAAAGGAGGCAAGAACATACGATGGAGAAAAGACAGCCTTTTCAATAAATGGTGCTGGGAAAACTGGACAGCTACAGTAAAAGAATGTAAAAGAATGAAATTAGAACACTACCTAACACCATACACGAAAGTAAACTGCAAATGGATTATCATCTTAAATGTAAGACCAGACACTATAAAAGTTTTAGAGGAAAACATAGGAAAAACACTCTTTGACATAAACCACAGCAAGATCTTTTTGACCCACCTCCTAGAGTAACAGAAATAAAAACAAAAATAAACAAATGGGACTTATTTAAACTTAAAAGCTTTTGCACAGCAAAGGAAACCATAAGCAAGATGAAAAGACAACCTTCAGAATGGGAGAAAATATTTGTAAATTAAACTACAGACAAATGATTAATCTCCAAAATATACAAGCCGCACATGGAGATCAATATCAAAAAAAACCCAAACAATCCAGTTAAAAAATATGTTGAAGACCTAACAAGACATTTCACCAAGACATTTCACCAAGACCTAGACATTTCACCAAGAAAGACATACAGATGGCCAAGAGGCACATGAAAAGATGCTCAACATCACTAATTATTAGAGAAATGCATATCAAAAGTACAATGAGGTACCACCTCATTTCAGTCAGAATGGCCATTATCAAAAAGCTAGAAACAATAAATACTGGAAAGGGTGTGGTGAAAAGGGAATCTTCCTGCACTATTGGTTGGAATGTAAATTGATACAACCACTATGGAAAACAGTATGAAGACTCTTTAAAGAACTAAAAATAGAACTACCATACGACCTAGCAATCCCACTACTGGGCATATACCCTGAGAAAACCATAATTCAAAAAGAGACATGCACCACAATGTTCATTGCAACACTATTTACAATAGCCAGGACATGGAAGCAACCTAAGTGTCTGTTGACAGATGAATGGATAAAGAAGATGTGGCACATACATACAATGGAATATTGCTCAGCCATAAAAAGAAACGAAATTGAGTTGTTTGTAGTGAGGTAGATAGACCTAGAGTCTGTCATACAGAGTGAAGTAAGTCAGAAAGAGAAAAACAAATACTGTATGGTATTGCATATATATGGAATCTAAAAGAAAAAAAAAAAGGTACTGATGAGAACCTAGTTGTAGGGCAGGAATAAAGAGGTAGACATAGAGAATGGACTTGATGCCATAGGGTGGGAGGACAAAGCTGGGCATCGACATATATACACTATCAAATGTTAAATAGTTGGCTCGTAGGAAGCAGCAGCATAGCACAGGGAGATGGGCTCAGTGCTTTGTGATGACCTAGAGCAGTGGGATAGGGAGGATGGGAGGGAGGCTCAAGAAGGAGGGGATATGGGGACATGTGTATGCATATGGCTCATTCGCTTTGTTGTGCTACAGAAACTAACATGGTATTGTGAAGCAATTATACTCTAATAAATATCTATTTAAAAAATTCTTGGATAATTATTTTAACTTTTTTCATGTTTAATAAAAATATATAATACATATCTAAATTTAAAGCTTTTGGTGCATGTCTTGTTCGACTCAGACTGCCATAAAAAAATACTATAGACAGGGAAGCTTAAGTAACATAAATTTATTTTCTCACACTTCTGGAAGAATTAAGAACAATCCCACATCAAACTTCTGGGCAATTCAATTTCTGGTGAGAGCTCCCCCTTTGCCTGTAGACACCTGAGTTGTCCTCACATAATGGATTTTTTTCATTGAGAATGCAGAGGGGAGAACTCTTTCTTTTCTTATCAGACCATAGTCTTATTGGCCACACCATTATGACCTTCTTTAACCTTAACTACTTCCTAAAGACAGTATCTCCACATATAGTCACATTGCAGGTTATGGCTTCGGCATATGAATTTGGAAGGGAGACACAATTCATCTCTAGCATTATATTATATAAAATAGATTATATAGTCTCAAACACCAAAAAGTTTTCAATTTAAATCTGGTTGAGAAAAGTATCCTAGTGAAGGATCAACAAACTCTGACTACTGCCTGATTATGTGATATAGGGATGTAGTTTTTCAACTATATAAGGGTATGGTACATATTTATTCATTACATTCCATTAATGAGACCATATAAAAAATTACATGAACTTGACTTTCGTGTTTTTTGTATGGCTTCTTTCCCCATATATAAAGAGCATTTACATAACATATTTATTAAGTATTTCAGAAATCCACAATAGTCTCTGCTTAACTTCTCCCAAACATCAATTTTTATTTGGGCTTTTATAGTTCTTGTGCTGCTGTTATTAATTGTATCCATTCAATACTCTGAGAGTTGATGATTTGACTCCAAAAGTACTGTCAGACGTGAAAGAGTAAGTATTAAGTTACAAACGTGCCATCTCGTTCAAAATCAACCTTACTCAGTCATGAACTGATTAGATCTTTGAAAAAATTTTTTCACTAGTTGGATTTATTTTCTTAAAATGATATATGAGTGTAATCTTGCTTTCTGATGAGATAATGCCAAGTATTTGATGGATATTTTTTAACAATAACTGCTGTGAAATATACCTTCCTTTGGAAATCTAAATGAATATTCATTATTAAAATTTAGTTAGCTTTTGATTTGTCTTTGACATAGTATAAACTATATTGGCTTTAAAAAGTATATTTGCTGTTATTAAAGAAAATAACATTTAATTTTTAAAAATTTTTTACTTATTTATTACCCATTCATTTATTTTTATCAATTATTATAGACCTAAGTTTGCTAGTTTGTTATTTTGTTTCTTTATCTACAAAATCTTAGAATAGAAAGAATGATTAAAATGGGGGTTTTCTCTGTCTATAATTCCGTAAGGCTAGATTAACAAATTTTTAAAGAAATAGTATGGTATTTTATGGTTTTTCCATATGTCACATTAACACTTTCCTCATATATTTTATATGATTCCTCTAAAATATTTACATTGTTTCTAATAGCATTTTATTTTATTCTTTAACATCTTTCTTTTTTCCTTAAGCACTTTCTTCTATTCTTATGTGTCATGTTTTCTCATACTCAGTAGCAGTTAACAATTATGATTTTATAAGAAAAAGGCAAGCCTCATTTTGAATATTCATATGTCTTAATCTTCTCATGAACTCTAGATTTTATATAGAGATACAGTATAAATGTGACAGACATGCTAATTTTGTCCTTAATTTTCATTTCTTCTTTATTTTTAGGAGATGCATGATCTTTTGAGTGTGGCACAGTTCCTGTGCAATTACAGCATACATTATTGACCTAATCCAACCATGATAGCCTCTTTCTTTTTTGCTGGGGAGTAAATTTCTCCTATTTCGTACAATCAGATTTGTTCCTAAGACCCAGTTCTAGTTAATGAGTCTCAAAGGAAAATGTGTTAGTGGCCATGGATTAACTTTTTGCCTCCCTAAATGAAAAAAATAATCATGAATCATGAATCAAAGCTGATTTCACCTCTCTCTTTTCCAAACTTACTGCATTGTTCAGAGGTACATCAGCTAACTAGTGATAATAGATTAACAAGCTTAAAAATGGAAAGAAGTATCTTCTATGTTTGTGTGCCTCATGACACGATGAAAAGTTCAATGCACAAGTCTTGAGATGACTATAAAGACACTTTTAGTTTTAAGAATTAAATTTCTATATTGCCTAAGTTTCTGTTTATAGAGAAACCTATTAAACACCATACAGCAATGTTTCTAACAACTTCAATAGTTGGGAGGATGTATATATGTGTTTGTGTATGTATATTTGTATCTTAGATAATAATCTAGATAGGTAGAATATATATAGTATAGATAACAAGGAAGCAAAGACTAATTCAGTTTAGAAGAAATGACATGAGTCAAAAAATGTGAGAATATAAAACACATTTTATCATATCCCCTATGGAAAAATATTACTATATTAGCTGTGCATAATGTCTTTAAGATTAATGTTCACTGGGGTTTTTTGACAGATATTTTTATTTTCTTGATTGTGGTGATGACTTCATACGTAAATCAAAATGAATCAAATTGTGCATCTTAACCATGTAGTTTACTGTATATAAATTATACCTCAATAATGTTGGTAAAATACATTGAATGAAAGAATTATGTTGTACATTACTCTCTGGTGTGTTCAAATTAAAAAAAATAGGAGTTCATCTTGTCTTTAATCACAACATTCAGAATGTGGTTAATAATAAAAGCAACATTTATTAAATGACTTCTGTGTGTAAGTCTATACTTATATTACCTCTAATCCTCCTATCACAGATGCAAGAGAAGGTATTTATACCTCCAATTCAGAGATGAGAGAAAAAAGTTAGCTTAGAGAAGACAAGTAAGTTGTTGAAGCCACATAACTAATGAGGTGTATCAGATGTGCTTTCAACATAGGGCCATCAAATACAAAACCTGTGCCTTTTCTAATAGGGTGTTTTGTTCCCAGCCTTGCTACCCAATGAAAATACCTATTTAAAATCTGAGTACTGGGGGTAGAGGGATAAAAATGGAGGTGGAGTAGGAGGACGTGGAACTCACCTCTCCCCACAAATGCATTAAGAATACATCTACAGGGACTTCCCTGGTGGTCCAGTGGTTAAGACTCTGCCCTTCCACTGCAGGGCACATGGGTACAATCCTTGGTTAGAGAACTAAGATCCCACATGCCATGTGGTACAGCCAAAAAAAAGAAAACTTAAAAGAAAAGAATATATCTACAAATTTAACATTTCTCACAGAGCACCTTCTAAACACTGGCAGAGTACCTCAGACACCTAAAAGGACAAGAAAGATACCTGTGTAACTGGGTAGGATGAAAGAAAGAAGGGAAAAGGAAGAAGAGAGGAAGTGGGACAGGACCTGTGCCCCTGAGGAGAAAGCTGGAGGAGAGGAGAGGTTCCTGCATCCAGAGAAACCCCCTCAATGGCAGAGAGACCAGCTGGGACAGAGGGGAGCTTCAGGAGCTCAGAGGAGAGCTCAGCAACTGGTCTGTGGCAGGCAGGACAGAGTGAGACATACACAGATGGTCCGTGCCATAACCCTGCACACTGCAGTCAGAGACCTGTGTCCACTAGTGCAGACAGGGACTGGTTGCTGGAATATGGGGTTTGGAGAGCAGACCCAGGGAGATGACTCTTGTTGGCATGAGGAGAGGGCCTGAGGAGATGGTAGTGAGAAGCTCCACAATTGGGAATGCTTGTGGAGGAAACCTGGACTGTCATAAAAATGAAATGCCATTGTTGAGTGATGTTCCAAAGGTGGGGCCGCCATTGAAGCCTCCCTCCCAATGTGCCAGCCCCTGAATCCCTGGGTACTAGGAAGAGCTGCTGCTGGGACAGGATCTTGTGCCCCTGGCTGCCACCTCCTACTTTGTGCCTCCTCCTTGCTGGGGTGGGCTCATGTGGTCCGGGACAGCCTTGGGAGCAGACACCTGTGGGTGGCCCACATGCAGAGGTGGGCTGAAACTACAGCTGAGCCCCAGGGAATGTGCAACTAAAGAAGAACTAAAATCTCTCCTCATGGCAGCAAAATCTGAAGATTTACACCCCCATGACCAGCTTGGTAAACTCAGTGCCTGCAGAACATCTGAACAGACAACAAGATCTCCCACAGTCAAGACGGGTATAGCTGTAGCAGCTGTGGAATTTGTGGGCATGTACATGCCAGGGTTGGGCCAGGCCAGAGTCTGAGCTTCCCCCATAGTGCCCACATTGGGTCCAGATACATGATTACTGCAATCCTGTGACCTGACTTCCATGGCCTGGTGAAAACAACACCTGAGTGACACCAGGGCCAATTGCCAGCATACTCACAGTTAAGGTGAGGCCAAAAGCAGTGCCAACAAGAGTGTAATCTAAGAGCTCACACAACGGGTGAAAGGTGACACAACAGAGAACACACACAGTGAACAGCTCCAGAGGAAGAATACTCAGTGTCTTCTCTCCTAGTGGGAGTGCTCCAGTCCCATTACCTCACACTGAAGATCAGAAACACAGCTAGGAAACAGATCGCGGGGCCTTTACTACGACAACTAGGGAGAAGACCCCAAACTCTGGCAGGACAGTGATAACCACAGAGCAAAGGGGAGGTCCTGCTCAATAACCAGTGCAGGCTCTGGTCACCACAACAGCAATCAAACCCCCTATCAAGGGAAAATTGGCACAGGCCTCTGGACCAACCTCACCCACCAAGGGGCAGATACCAGAAGCAAGAGGAACTCCAATCCAGCAGCCTGTGGAAAGGAGACCACAAACACAGAAAGTCAGACAAAATGAGACAACAGAGAAATATGTTGCAGACAAAAGAACAACATAAGAACCCACAAGAACAACTAAATGAAGAGGAGATAGGCAATCTACCTGAAAAAGAATTCAGAGTAATGATAATAAAGATAATTCAAAATATCAGAAAAAGAATGGAGGCACAGACTGATATAAGAAATGTTTAACTAAGAGAAGATATAAAGAACAAACAGAGATGAACAACACAATAACTGCAATGAAAAATACACTAGAAGGAATCAATAGATCAATAGCAGAATAACTGAAGCAGAAGAATTAATAAGTGAGCTGGAAGACAGAGTGGTGGAAATCACTGCCACAGAACAGAATAAAGAAAAAAGAATGAAAAAAATGAGGACAGTATCAGACACCTCTGGGACAACATTAAACACACCAACATTCACATAATAGGGTTTCCAGAAGAAGAAGAGAAAGGAAAAGGGCCTGAGAAAATAGTTGAAGGGATTATAGCTGAAAAATTCATAACATGGGAAACAACCACCAAAGTCCAGGAAGCTCAGAGTGTCCCATATAGGACAAACCCAAGGAGAAACACACTGAGACACATATTAATCAAACTGACAAAAATTAAAGACAAAGAAAAATTATTAAAAGCAACAAGGGAAAAGCAACAAATAACATACAACGGAATCCCTATAAGGTTATCAGCTGATTTTTCAGTGAAACTTTGCAGGCCAGAAGAGAGAGTGGCATGATATATTTAAAGTGATAAATGGGAAAAACCTACAGTGAATATCATTCTACCCAGCAAGTCTCTCATTCAGATTTGATGGAGAAATCAAAAGATTTACAGACAAGCAAAAGCTAAGAGAATTCAGTATAACTAAATCAGACTTACAGCAAATGTTAAAGGAACTTCTCTATGCATGGGGAAAAAGAAGAGGTCACAACTAGAAAGAGGAAAACAACAAATGGGAAAGCTCACAGGTAAAGGCAAACATAAAGTAATAGTAGAAAATCATCCACACACAAATATATCAAAAGAGGCAACCATGACTAGAGGAGAGTACAAAAGGAGGAAATGGGAAATACGTTTGAAATTAAGAGGCCAGCAACTTAAAACAATTTTGTATATCAATACACCATGATATCAAAACCTCATGGGAACTGAAAACCAAAAAACTACAATAGATACACATTCAAAAAAGAAAAAGTAACCCAAACACAAAGCCAAAGATAGTCATCAATCCAAAAGAGAAGAGAAAAAAGAAGGAAAGAAAGAAGACTGACAAAAACAAATCCAAAAACAATTAACAAAATGACAATAGAAACATACCTAAATTTAAGGTGTAAGATGTGATGATTTGATACATGTATATATTGCAAATATACTTCAATAGAAATAAGCAAACAAACAAACAACTAGGAGAATGAATGAGTTTGCAGAATAGTAAGAAAGAATGTAAATGGTTTAAGGACTAGGTCTTAGTAACCAGCAAAGGAAACTGAGAAGTGACTAGTAAAACGTAGGCAAAAATCTAGTGGAATGTCATATTCTGGAAGCCAAGTAATATTAGTACTTAAGAAAAGAAAGAATGATAGATGGTCTTTAATGATGCTGCTAAGTTAAATAATGTGAAGTCTAATAACTAACAATTGGATTTATCAGAATGACAGTTATATTTCAATTTGACAAGAGCAGTTTTATCAGAGTTTTGAAGATAAAATTTTGATTAACGAAGGTTCTAGAGAACACTATAAGATAAATTTTACAGAATATAGAAAAATAAAAGAGTTGCTCTATTTTATTTTATTTTATTTTATTTTATTTTATTTTATTTTATTTTTCTGTATCTGACTGACCTCCATATCCTTCTTTTGGAGAGATCGTATTTCTTTTTTGTTCTTTTTTAGACATATTTTCTAACTTTGACTTTATTTTGGCCTTATTATCTCAAATATTTTGCCAAGCAAAATGGATATAAACAATAAATTTAATACTGATGGCCTTTTGAAGTCCCAAACTCATACATTCCAACTTAGCTAATGCAGCAGACAAAACCACTTCTCTTTCCCAATATTGGTTGGGCCAATCTGAGTATTTGGGAGAGACAGGGTATAGGAGCCCCCAAAGGACAGGATGGAAGCATACTACATGACGATAAGTTACACAGTCAAGGAACTATTTAATTTAAGTATTTAAATCCCTTCATAAGATTATTTTTTAAATTGATTTACAATGTTGTGTTAGTTTCAGGTTTAGAGAAGAGTGATTCAGATATATATATATATATATATATTCTTTTTCAGATTCTTTCCCCTTACAGGTTTTAACAAAATATTGAGTATAGTTCCCTGTGCTATACAGTAGGTTCTTGTTGGTTACCTGTTTTATAGATTAGGAGTTTGGGATTAACATATACACACTACCATACATAAAATAGATAAACAAGAAAAGAGTTGCTTTAAATAGAGTAGATAAATGAGCAATAGCTGGAGTGCAAGTATAGGGTCAATAGTTTCTATTTTTAATAATGGGAGAAATAAGAAAATGTGTGTATATTCAAGAGAATAATCCATGCAAGACAGCAAAAAGAAAATTATGAAGCAACAAATTTAGGGTGTATAAGGGAATGGGATTATGTATATATGGGTGTTGGCCTTCTTAGATAAGAGCACTGACAGTAAATCCATGGGAATATAATAGAAGGAAAATTACATAGTTGACAGGCTGGTATATGAGTGGATATGAGTGTAGGAACTGGTGAAAGATTTCTTATTGATATATGAAACATTTGGCGGATAAGAGTAAGAATGAAGAGGAAGTATTCAAAATTTGGGGAGGCAAGTTAAAAAGTAGGCATATAGAAGAGTGACAAATACATAGAATAGAGAACAATAGTAAAAAATTAAATATTGAATAGCATTGGGTCTAATTGAGAGGCGTAAACATGAATTTAAGTTGAGGCTAGTCATCATGGCTGCCTGTTTACCACAAACATGTTCAGCTATGTTGATACAGCCTAGAATAGGCAAAGAATAGACTGGAAGGTATATGAGGGAGAATTATTATGGAAAAAAAGAGCATAAGAAATTTAGACTCAATAAAATATGATTAGATGAATGAATTGTAGGTTCTGGTAAGTTTGAAGAATTACTGGAATTATAGTATGAGGAATGAGTATGAAAGTTAAAGACAAGTAATAGATAATGGATGGCCTGAAATATGGATATGGAGGTAAATTATTGGTTAGAGTAAGGCCTGACCTAGGGAATGACCTTGCAAATGAGTGACCAAAGCAAGAAAAGAATATGATTGTTAGAGAAGAAGAAATTCTTATGTATGCATTTATTATATTATCAGGTTTTCCAAAGAAGGCTTTTTTAGTAGCCATTTATTGCTTCGAATGGTATGTACGTTTTCAAAGCTTTTTGATACATATTTTGAAATATTGTGGGAATTTACATTCTCAATGCAGCTGTAAATAAACTTATTTATCCACATTATAGTTGATATAATATTACCTATATTATAAGTATTTCCTATTTAAGAGGATACACTATTTCAATATCTAAATAGACATTTCTTCTACATTTAGTGATGATTAGGGTGTTATTATATGTCTATTGTTCATTTGTCTATTTTCATTTGCTACTTTCTAATGGAATATAAGGGTTTCATGATACAAACTCTGTTGAAATTCTTTGAAACTTTTCTCAAGTAACCACCTAGCCGTAATAAGAGATCACTGAACTACAAATATTTTATTCAATATCATGTTGCTTTGGTTGTGTCCCTAGCTCTTATACTCATGGAGAGAAAAACTTCTGATTTTTTTAACAAATGGGTGATTTGCCCTGATACAGATAGTAAGGTTTATAATAATAACAAAAACAATAATAAAAAGTAACATGGGGCAAGTGGAAATTTAAAAAGGGATTGAGATATAAAATTCCTTAAGCTTGTTTAGGTAAGTTCATGGCTGCAAAGGCAGTTAAGGCAAATTGATATACACTGTTTTAAAATTTTTCATTTTGCTCTGAATTTAATGCTGTGTGATTAACACTTAGATGTCACAAATAATACAAGGTTTTAGATAATACAGGAAAAATAAGTGAGTGAATAAATAAAATAATACATACATATTACTTTATTATGTTAAAAGTGTAAATTCCTAGAAATGTGATCAGATCAGGGATTGACAGAGTCTACCTAGAAATATTAAGATATGTTAAAATCCTTATTTTGATAGATAGGGAAAAGAAAGGAAAAAAGGGGAAGGAAGGAAGGAAGGGAGAAAGGGACAAGGAGAGAGGGAGAGAGGAAGAAAGAAGGCAGCCTTTCTTATGCTACACCATTTCTGTTGATGGCAGAGATTTCCCTACACCATATATCAGAAGTGACAGAAAAGTATAGCACATCTATTCTCAGAAGGGATTCTTACCCTTCACCTTAAAAACTTTTAAAATGGTTTTATTGATCAGACTCAACTCAGTGGAGTATAACATAGAAAAGTTTTAGTTGTCTACAATTTCTGCTTCCATTATTATTTTGCAGGAGTTCCTTTTCCTCTCATTTAATGATATCCTAGGTGAATTATATAACTTTCTGTATCCTTTTAGGTCATAAAAATTTAGTTCAGTTACTTTATTTTTATTATGTATTTTTTCATTTTTACTAGTTTATTAATACAATTTAGTTTCCAGAGAGAAAAATACAAGTATTATTTTATTAGGCATCCTTCCAGATATAATATATATGTGTATATATATATAAACACATATATACACACACACACACATTTATTTATCTAGCCCATCTTTTTACACCAATATACTAACCCTTTGATTTCTACTTGGTTATATTTTTTGAAAATATTTTTACGGTAAACTAAAGAACTACTTCATTATTTTTCAAGGATGCAAATTATTCCATTAATGGATGCACCATAAATATTTAACCAGTCTTCTATTGTTGGATATTTAGGTTGTTTCAAATATTTTACTATTAAAATAATGTTGCAAGGTACAGTGATTAACCCTATATCTATCATTTCATATTTATTTTAATAAATTAGAATAAGTTTATAGAAGTGGAATTTTTAGAATGTGCATTTTAATTTTGACAGATACTACAAAATTACCCTTCATAGAGATTATAGACATTGAAATCTAATTAGAAATGACTGAGCTTTATGATCTATTCATTACCTCATAAATCTATTATGTAATGTCTGGACCTTTGTCTGTATGGTAGGTAAAAATTAGTGAGTCTTTATGTTTTTTATTTTATTTCTCTTATCAACAAATGTTTTTATTTCCTCTGTTTAGAGATCATTAGCATTTCATTTCCTGAAATTGTCCAATTCATATTCTTGGTTAAATGTTTATATTTGTTTTTGGTCTTTTCTTCAATGGCCCATGGAAGTCAATGTTAAGAAAATTAGTACTGTTCCTTGATATTAATTTCAAATATGATTTTTTGCATGTTGCTTATTATTTTTTCCTATGCAGAAAACTTTTAATGTATATTTTAATTTATCAGTATTTTATTTTATGTTTTCAGAGGTTTTGTGTTCTACTCAGAAAGGTCTTTTCCATTCTGAAGTTGCAAAGTAGTCAATGGTTTCATTAAGCACATTTATGATTTGCTTTTTTCAATTAAATATGTGGTTATTTGAAATTTATCTTTTCATGAGTTAGGAGGTAAGAATTATTTTATCTTTCTAGATTGCTATTTCTAGAAAAATTCAAAATTTCTCAATAGATTTGAAATTTTAACATTTATGTATCCATGTCATGTTTGTTTATTTCTAGGCTTTCAGTTATTGTCCATTATACCTATTCATGTGCCAGTACCACACTGTTTATATAGTGATACTTTGCAGTATATTTTAATATAATATAAAGTAGGGTAAATCATTATTTTTCAGAAATTCCTTGTTAGTACTTTTCTATATTTCTATATGAGCTATAGATTCATCATTTTGTTCTAAAACATCTTATTTAGTTTTTAATCTAGATTACATTAAAATTATACTTTACTTTGAGGGATCTGACCTACTTGTAAAGTTGTATCTTCCTATTGAAGCACGTTTTGCTTTTCCATTTATGTATATTTTCATTGGAACGTTTCAAGAATATTTCACAATTATCTTAATATAGATATTTTCATATCCCACAAAGATTTTTATCCCCAAGACAGCATATTTTTATTTGTATTGTAAAATTTGCCATTATGTCTCCTAAAAGTTAGCTGTCTAAACATAAGAACTCAATTTCTGCATGTTAATTGGATATCTTGTTATTGTAATGAAGTTGTAGACCTGGTGATGTTTTCCAGGTAGAGAATTGTATCATACATAATATGTGATACTTTTATCTTCTCCCTCAAATTTTACAGTTCCTTATACATTCTTTGATGTTTTCCATATTTATACTTTTTTCCTATCTTTCTTTACATGTTTAACTTGCATTTTATTTTGCTCACTGCTCTCAAATCATCAGACCTCCAGCACTATCATTTTTCCTTGGACTGCTTGGTATTTTATATTATAGATAAATGACTGTTGATTATAAATTTCATACTATATCCCCCAATACATATATATATGTCAGTTCTTGAAATTTGTTTTTTTTTTTCTCCAGCAATCTATAAAGCTGCAAAAAAAACTTGTTACGAATGCTTGTTTGGGCCTTCTATATCAGAACATTATGTAATATGGTTTACTCTAAATATTTGTTTTATATCACTGCAGTAAAAAATTACAACAAACATAATGATTTAAAACAACACAAATTTACTATCTTGCAATTTTGTAAGACAGAAATCCAATATGGGTCTTACTTGGCTAAAACTGATGTAGCAGTTAGGCTGCATTCTATTATGTGAGTTTAAGAGGAAAATCCATTTCCTTCCCTTTTTCAACTCCTAAGAAAAACCTCTTTTCTTTGACCCTTGCATGGAGTTCCCTACATTTTACAATCAGCAATCGCTGATGAATCCACTTCATGCTGATCTCTCTCTCTCTCTAATTCAACTGGGATAGGTTCTCCATTTTTAGAGATTCATATGATTAGATCAAGCCCAAGTGGATAATTCAAGATAATCTCCCTATCCCAAGTTTCTTAACCTTAATCACATTTGCAAAATACATTTTGCTATGTAAAGTAAAATATTCATAAATTCCAGGATTAAAGTGCAGAAGTCTTTGGTGGTATAGGGGAATAAGGAGCTTGGGAGTCATTATTCTTCCCTCCATACTCTATTTTAAGTAATATAAACATGCATACTGAAATATTTCATGGAATTTTAAAAATAAATTTTCATATTTAGGTAAATTTATTGCAGTGCATAATTATACAGAAACGAATACAGTTTAATAAATTATCACAGTTCACACACCTAGGTAATCCCTACACGTTACCAACATTCCAAAGTGTCTCTTGTGCTTCCTCCCAATCATTGCCACCTCTCTCTTTTAAAGGATTAAGCACTACTTTGACTTCTACCACAATTGATTTTAATTGACTATGTTTGAACTTCATGTAAATGGAACAATGTAGTATGTATTTGTCTGTATTTGTCATATATTAATCAACAGTGTGTTAGGGAGATTTAGTCACATTGTTATGTAGTAGTAATTTGTTTATTTTCATTGTTGCACTTGGTTATATTATGGAATTTTATTACAAACAATTACTCCATTCTACAATTGATGAATATTTGGATTTTTCCATATTTGAATTATTATGAAAATGACCCTATGAACACTCAAGTACAAGGCTTATTGTGAGTATGTGTGCATTTTACTTGGCTTCTACCTAAAAAATGGATTTCTGGTTGCACGATAATAGCTATATGCAGTTAGTACTGCCCTTAGACCCAAGAAAGAGAGGTTCCTGCACTAATCCTCATGCTTTAGTGAGCCCCGTACATCAAATACTTATACAAAATAATTTTTGCAAACACACATAGATCCCTTCGTCGTTGCAGATTCAAAGCTCAGTTCTGTGGTTCAATGACTCACATGTCCCATTTTCAGGAACCAGAACAAGAATACAAATGAAGGCTCATACATGATATCAGTAAGCATCTAAATTAATAAATAACACTAACAAAACAGTAAATCGAATATATATTCCTCTTCCTACAATCATGACAATGGAAATAATCAATAAATAATCTATAATAAGTATAGAAAACAGTTTTATTCAAACCAAAGTGAGGACTATACTCCAGGAAACACAGATTCAAGAAACACTTGTATTGTGTTAACTGGGACTACAAAATGGGGGAAGCTTATAAAGGCAAAACCCACAAAATTACAAAGTTGTTCATAAAGAATTATAATTGGAGCTGGCCAGGAAGTAAGCGTACTTGTTAAGGGTCCAAAATGGTTGCATAGTTACAAGGGAAGACTTTGAGACCATAAGGTTGCAGATGGCAGCTGCTAGCAGATATTGCTTTGAGAAGGACTGGAGGTGTCACTGAGTCTGATATAGTTCAGAAAATTCAAGTTCTCAGTGATACAAGAATGTGTCTGAAACCACATCCACATTGGTCATCCAGCTCCATTTTGGATACCTAAACTATAGTTACTCCATTTTTATTTTTAAATGCCTTATTTTCTTTAATGGTTAAAGCAGATGTCCAATGTATGTTTGAATGTTCTAGTTAGCATAAAATTTAAGTTAAATCCTGTATAAACTAAAATGACTTCCCCATACCTCAATATGTGAAAATTTCTTCCATCAATGGCAAATATGTTTTTGCAATGTTATGGAAGTCCAGGTTTGAAGTTACAATTTTTAGATAACTTCGAATTCCACAGTGGAATGCGGATCCTCAGAGGGAGCTGGTCACTTGACCCCTGCTCATGACTCACCCTTTCTTTTCACTCACAACTACTTCCCAAATCTTAAGTACGCATATAAGGATAACCCAGCCCACATATTCAAACTCTGTCTACTCCCCCTCACAAAGAACCACCTCTGTGTGATTCCTGAGATCAATAGTTCTTACTTGGGTGTGGTTTTGCCACCTCCCAGGGACATCTGGCAATGCCTGGAGATATTTTTGTTGCCACAACTTTGGAGGGGAAGGGGATGGGTACTGCTGGCATCTAGTGGGTAGAATTCATGGATGCCGCTAAATATACAATACATAAATAAGTCCCCCATAACAATGAATTATCTGGTACATATATTATTGGTGCTGCAGTCTAGAAAACCCTCAGATATAGTCTCAGGTATAGAGGTTCAACACAAGTGGATTTGTCCAACTTTTAGTGCAAAAACCAAGGGAAGAGTTCCAAAAAGGCCCTGGAAGTAGGCTCAAGAAATTTGGACAGGGAGTGCTGGGTTCCAATTATCTTTCTGGAAGCATGGTGTATATAGAATCTGGGTGAACATTTCTTTTTGCCCCATAGAGATCAATGTCTTCCACAACATTGTACCTAGGGAAGAGAAACCTATTGTCTGGATGTAAGGGAAGTACTAATGACTTCAAACCCTAAACATGCATTCTTGGGACTAGCAAGGTTCAGGCCACAGAGAAATGCTTCTCCCCATCACTTGCCTCATGTCCTTATATTCATTTTACAGGAATCCTTTTAGTTACAAAGAACAATAGTATATTAGATAAAGATAACTATAAAATAAATGTTATTAAAATAACTGAATAAAGAAATAGAAAAGTCTTTTAAAATAGTGTTATTGATCTCTATTTTTCTAAATACTGGAGACAGAGAAAGGGACAGACTTTTGTGTAACATTACATAGACAATATAGTCAAAAGGGACATTATGCATTATTTATTTAAAGTACTTACTAATTATAATAATGAGTATTTGGCAAAAATGTTCATGAAATATACAACTTGAAACGTTGTATCTACTGTATATTTGCAACTTCAAATTCTTTGTTTACCAATGATTTAGTTACTTATCCAATGATGAGAATGCACATGAATATTATTTCTATTATATTCACAGCTTAGGTGTAACATATGCAACTTTGGATTACCCTTTAGAACAAGAATACTTTTATATTCATGAGGAATACAAGAAAAATCAAACTTCTGGTGTTTTAATATATTTATTATTTTATGCTTTTAGAAAATTGTCATCTTTATGACAAGATGGTGATATTTCTAAAAAGACATATTTGATTCAAATTAATTATCATAATTTTTCCATTGGAGGATAATGACTGAAAAGTTTCTATTTTATTTCATACCAAAATATTGAGAAACGGAGAAAGAAATACAGAAATCATATTTACATTTTAAATTCAAAAAGACAGGTATATTTTTATCATACAAAAATGAAAACAAACTAGAAAATAGGGTTTATTTTTACCTCTTTCAAAACCACTTTTAAAGATAAGCAGTACCAATGTAGATATTAAGCTAGAAATACTTAAGTTCTCAAATAGAAGAATAGTAAATAGAAAAAATGTCATTTTTATAGAAAACATTAGAATTGAAAAAAAAAGTTGAAAAATACAGGTGAGTAAAGATAGAGAAAGTTTGCATACTATATTTATATGAGAGAATACACATAACTCATTATCCAATGTTAAGCATAGAAATAAATTTCTTGGCACTGAAAGAACAGTATTTACAGAAATCATAGAATGTGATCTTTAAATCTGATGATAGGGTGACTGAGCATATAACACAGACTTTGAAAATAATTTTAAAAATTTTAGAATGACAAATGAAAGTGGGATTATTAATGAGATGATTAATAAACTGACAAGTTTTATATATATATGAGAAAAATATTACTCTTTTGAGATGAGAAAAATAATGAGTTAATATTTATTATGTATTATTAAATAGAAAGCAAGTGAATTAAATTTAACATACATGTTATTGTTTTACACCAGTTTACAAAGTACATATTTATATTTAAATGAATAACAAAGAAAACAAATATTAATTTTATGTCTTGATTTAAAAGATTGTTCAGGTAAGCCTGTGAGTTTGTGTTGGTGCTGATGTGGTAAAGCAGTAGGTATGTAATCCAGAAAATTCAGAACATTCTCTGTTTAATGCAGGATACATTATTTTAATTTAATACTATCAGACATGGTTTCAGTTATGTTCATAGCAATGATATACTGAAAGTTATTCAAAGAAAAAATACAATATTTTGGGATCAACACAAAGAACATCTTGATTAAGTACATCAAATTTTACTTGGAATCACTCTCTGATATATGATGGAATGCCCAATAAACTCTGTTAAACTAATTGCTTAAGTTAGTTAAAATATGGTTTCCACTTAAGCAATAGAAGATTCTCAAATAAAAACTCATAAGATTTGGAGAAACATAAAATTAATTTTTAATTTACTACTCACATTTATTTGTATGAGATGTTGCTTGTCACTAACAATATTAACAAAAGCTTAAAACAAAACCAATCAAATCTGTATTTGCTATATTACTTTGTAACAGATTAAAAAGGCTTTTATAATTATGTTTTTATATTATTTTTATATCTAACATATTTAATATTTAATGTGTATTATTAAATGTGTAAATATATAATCTAATATAATATTAAAATATCCTCTAAGTATTATTAGATAAATGTTTCTCTAAATAGAAATAAATAGCATGTGAAATACCAAGTGTGACATTAGATTTAAACAAAAGGCAGTTATAAAACGTTAACCAAATTTGTTTGAGACTGTGATTGAGAAGATATTCATTTACAAAGATTCCCAAATGTAATTTCTATAAAGATTATTTTCTAGCTATTGTAAATCAAGATACCTTCTCACTTGATAAGATAGTTGAACAAATTGAGCAACGTTGTGATAATTTGGGTTTATTTGTAATATATCAACCTTGAAAATATTGAATAAAAAGAAAAATATGAAATTCTATATTAATTTAAAGACAATAAACAATCACAAGAACGAGTTACTTGTATTTTGAAATTAAAATATTCTAATATGTTCACTATAAAGATCTTTATTATATTTGACTTCTTTACAAATAATAATTGCATTAAGATTTAAACGTACTGTATAAAAATCTATTTTCTTTTATTCCATCAGTTCCATATTTTACTCTTCTCCTTAGTCTGCTTTTGGAAAATCATATTAATTGGTATTTATTTTTCCACTCACTTATTACTTACGCATACTTACATACAAACAATATTTACTAATAGAAAGTTATTATTACCCTATCACATACAGTATTGACTTTTACCACCACTAAATAAAGTGAGTAGGACCTCCCAACTCTATGTCACCCTAACCTTCCTGATATATCAGTATTGCATTTTAATTTTTTCTGTTCTTTTAAACCTCAAAATAAATTACTAGTTTTGCTTCATACAGGCAATATTGATGTAGAATTGATTATATATTTACAGTTTTCATTAAACATTTCTGGGTTTTTTGCATGAGATCATTGCCTTCTCATGTAGAACTTATCTTTATTTCAATTTTCTCACCTTTATATGCTTGAAAATATCTTTATTCTCCTGCATTTTTGGAGGATATTTTTACTGGATGTGGAATTCTGGGTTCATATCTATATTCTTTTTTTAATGAACATATAATTTCATTGCTTTCTAGCTCCCAGTGTTTTAGTTAGAAATGGAATCTGGCTTCGGCTCCTTTGAATGTAATATGTGTGTATGTGTTTGCTTTCTCTTTTTAATATTTTGCTTTGTGTTTCAGTATTTCTGTTACTAAATATTTAGGCATGGTTTTCTCTGTATTTTTCTTTCCTTACATTCTTAGTGCTTTTTAAAATTATGATTTGTTATCTCTGAAAAATTTTGAAATAATTAAAAACATTAAGTCTTCAACTATTGCTTCTATCTCATCTCTCATCTTTCCTTCTGGATGCCGTGTGTGTGTGTGTGTGTGTGTGTGTGTGTGTGTGTGTGTGTGTGTGTGTGTTTTAAAATGTTCCATATATTTTTCAAGATCTTTATTTTTATTGCCTTTATTTCTCTGTGTTTTCATTTGATTATATTTTGTGACCTATATCCCAATTCACTTAGTCTCTCTTTTGGTACATCTAATCTATCATCAATTAAACCATCAATTGAATTCTACATTTCATTCCTGTCACTTTCAATATTAGAATTTATATTTACAACCTTTATATAGTTTTACATTTTATCTTGAAATTCCCTATTTTGACGTTTAAACTCTAGAATAAATTAATAATTTTAATATAATATAAGATTGCCTGATAAAAGCATTGTCTGTATTATATGTGAGTATGTATCTCTTGTTTGTTTGTCTCTTATTAATCAGTCATTTGGTCTTTTCACCGGTGTACTGGGGAATTATTTTATGACATATAATGCATTATGTGTAAAGAATTATAGAGAGGTGATATGTGATTTTGAATGGTGTAAACTTCTTCCAGTGGGAAATTTGCTTTTGCTTCAGGTAGCCAATTAACATGGGTAAAATATCATTTTAATTCTAATATGGATTTAGCTGTTTGGATATTTGTATTCCGCCTTTGTGGGGGTTAGTCTCATTATGTCCCCCAACTCCTAGGGTATGGACCTTTGTGGTTCTCTAATGAAGATGTTGGAGTTGACCACCACCTCTGTTAATTGGTGCACTCTGAACTCCAGTGTTGTTCCCTCTATCACTGTACAATGGCTGCTTAAACTCTCAAACTCACAGCCACAGATTATGTTCCACATATTCTTCAAAACAGAAGTGCAAAATTTCAGAACCACCTTTTTGTGATTCCCTTCTCTTCTAGATCTTTGTTTCTCAAGCTCTCACTTCCTTGATAATATTTTGATATTTTCAAAAATATTCTTTTATATGTCTGGCCCTGCTTTTTCAGTTGGTGAGTTCTTCTGTAACAAGCTGTTCCACCAAACCTGAAGGCACATATCTTTAGTGAATTTTGAATAAACATCAGTATCCTCTTCATTCAAACTTGACTATAATGTATAATTAGTGTGGGATGGACAGTAATCTCTGCTTTGATAACTCTAATGATCTTACTTCAGTTTTTGTTCTCTTTGTTAAAAGAAATATAGTATTGATATTTTGATTAACACAGCAGGTTCTGTGAAAAACCGCCCTGGTTTTATAAGCTCAGTTCCTACATTTACTCTCATGTAAATATGACAGATTGCTTAATTTTTCTGTCTCATTTTTCTTACTAAAGGAAGTAATAATAATCTTAATACTAAAGTTTGGTTTGAAGAGGACATAGTTACTTGTGTAAAGATCTTGGAAGAATGATATTCTTGATGTTCTTGTTCTAATTATTTAAAATCATATAAAACATCTCTCAATTTTTACATTTGCAAATGCTTCAACTTCCTTAGCAATATAGTCCTTAGTAATTCGTTGCTGATGAAGATTGCCTCATTCAGTAGGTTCTGCAAAATATAGGTCTCATGTATAATTAATTTCAAGTGTCATTCAATGTTGCGTTTCAGGACTCTCTAATTCTCATGATATAGTGTGCAAAGTTTTGTGTGTTTGCACAAATGTACACTTTTGTGGAAAAGCATTATATCATTCATCAAATGTTTAATGTGTCTGGATGCAAAATAAACTGAAAGTGTTCCAGGCATAATTTATTGCATGCTCTGTGAGCTACAATAAAGGGAGAACTGCTTTAAATGTGCTTGTTTTTGCTTTGCTGCTGCTGTTGCTACTAAGGAATAAAAACTCACTTTAGATAGGCTCTAAACGTAAACTACTTTTCTCCCTTGCATGGTGCTATGCTACATTTTGTGTTATACCAGAAAAAAATTCTCCAGCTTCAGAAATCATAGAATATTTCCATCTAATTCTTTCACATCCAGTTATGCATGGGTTATATATGTAAATCATATTATTTCTGTCTGTGATGACATTATCTTTGCCCATCTAATAAAATCCTACTCAGTCATAAAACCATTCCTGTAATGTGACCCTATCCATGAGATCTGGCCCACTTAAAGCAGAATTAATTTTTGTGACAGTTTAAATTATGCGGAAAAGGCTATATCATCTTCATCCTTGTTTTTCTTCAACCTGGTACATAGTGGGCATGCATAAGATGTTACTGGACTTGGTAAAATTTGTTTGGAATATGGGGAAATATATATGATACTTGAATTTCACAGTCATTTCACAGTGGCAAGGTGCCATATTCTAGCAAATGCTGCTAGAATAAGTGAGGTTTATTTTCAATACATAGTGTAGTTGTTTTGATCACTTCTGCTTCTTAATTCATGACTCAATACCCTGTAATTGACATACAGAAACTAGTATTGTGTGTGTGTGTGTGTTTAATCCTACAGCAAATTAAGTAGCTATTCCATATTTCATATTACTTATTTAATCAATAAATACTTATGAATTACATTTTAGGTACTGGACACTTTGTAGGCCCTGTGGATATGGGAATATGCAAAAGGGACAAGGTACCTGTATTCATGGTATTCATTCAAGTGTGGTAGGGAAATATAAAGAAACAGACAAGTATTGCCTTAGTCTCACATTATATCTAATCTCTGACCATTTCCCATCATTATGCAAGCATCTTATTATTTTTCTCTTTTGAAAGCTTTCCTTCCTAGTCAGACTGCACTTTTTATCTTCAGAATCTGCACCACCTCTTTCCCCCAATTTTAAGTAAAAATCCCTTAAAAAAGTTGTTTGTACTTTCTTTTCTTTTTACTATTCTATCTTAAACTTAACAGTGTGGTATAAACTACTATTATCTCTCACTTGGATTATTCCTGTAACCTTCAAATTCTTCCCATTTCTACAAATGTCACCCAAGGAGCATTTCAACATAGTAGCCTGAATCATGCTATTAAAATATATGTCTGCTTAAATAATTTCTCTGCTTAAAATCTTCCAATAGCTTCCTGTTTCACTCAGAGCAAATGCTGAGTCCCTCCTGTTCCAATGTCCTGAGAGGTTCTAAGTGATCTGGCCACAGTGCCTCTGACTTCATCTCCTAACAGTCTCCCCTTACTTCAGCCTTGTGCTTCCCCCTCAGCCTATCAGGCATGTTCCTGTCCCAGACTTTGCACTATTTTTCTAGTATATTCTTTCTCATATATGATCCCTTACTTCTTTCAGAACTTTTCTTAATGTATCTTCATATGTCTTAAATATATTGTTGTCCTAACAACTATACTTAAAATTGCAAACTTTCTTACCTTCAATTCTTCCTTGTTATTATTCTCATCACATCAGCCTTTTTTGCTGTTTCTCAAACACAACAGGCATATTACTGCTTCAGCAGCTATTCATTTAGTATTCTGTGTGCCTAGAATGTTCTTCACCTGGATGTACACATGAATTGTTCTCTTTTTCTTTGTTCAAGTCTTTCTTCAATGGATGTTTTCTTAATAAATCCTTTCCTGATGATCATATTTGAGATTGCCACCTCCTTTTCACACTTGATATTCTCTTTCCCATAACATTATACTTAGTAGGGATTTTAAATTATAAATTTTATTATTTTTTAAATAGTTACCTACCTATGCACTCCCAGTAAAACTTGAGTTTTATGAGAGCTTAGATTTTCACTTTAATACAAGATCACATAGTAGGCAATAAATAAATATTCATATATAGTATGACAGGTAGCATTCAATATCAGAAAGATATAAATACTATGGAGAATAATGAAGGTGGCTACGTGGTAAAGTTATTGCGGAAAGGTGTGCTTATTTTATGCAATGTTGTCAAGAAAAGAATCAGGAGTGGGTTGGCACATAAACGGAGAACTGAGGTAAGGGACTAAGCTGGGGGAAACAGTTCTAGTCATGGAAAACAGCCAGTGCAGATCCCCAAGGCATGAGAATTCTTAGTATATTACAGTAACTGCAAGTAGACCAGTATGTCCAAAGCTGAGTGAACACTGAGGAGAAATGTAGGAGGTAAGGTCAGAGAAGAAATGGGGCCAGCTCATAAAAGGATTTCAAGTCATTGTAAAAACATTGGATTCTACTCAGTAACTGAAATGGCATTAAACGGTTTTGAGCAGAGGACTGACATCATCTAATTTATGCTTTTAAAGGCTATTTCTGGCTGAAGGGGAGAGGGCTGGCTAGCATACAAAAAGGCTTTAGAACAAATGAGAGATGTTTGTATCTTGAATCAAAGTAGTAGCATTGAAGATGTTAGATAGAAACTGGTCAAGTTACAGTTATAATTCCAAAGTGGAGCTAACAATATTCTCTGATTGGTTGAACTTGGGAATTGAAAGAAAGTTGGTAATCAAGAATAATTCTAAGTTTTGACCAGAGTAGTTGTTTCCAATGACGGAGATGCCATTAATTGAGATTGGCAATACATGAGCTGAAGAACATTTAGGGGAGAAATGAAATTCTATGTTGGATGTGTTGAGTCAGAAATGTTTATTTAACATCCAAGTCTCTTAACTTAAGAGGAGGAGTCTAGGCTAGAGAAGAATATTTGTGAAACTGCAATTTTCATTTGATGCATTTCAAGTTTAAAAGTAAAACAGATAAAAAGGAAGAAGAGAAGTAGTTGATTCAAGATATATATAAGAAACCAACAGAAAGTATTGTCAAGCAATTAAACTCAAGAAGTGAACGCTCAAATATCCCTAATGATAATGATGGTTTAAGTGACATGAAGACTGAAAACTGGTCATTAGTTTTAGTACTATGGAGATTACTGGAGATCAAGTCAAAAGCCACTGACTGTACTCAGAGAAAGTACAGCCTGCAAAGTTTAAGAATGTCTTGTGTCTACAGTGAAGTAGCAGCACTTCTAGAAAGCATCTATATCAGTCATAAACTCTGTCCATAGCTCTTCACAAGCTGACACAACATACTTTTTAATCCCATTATGACCTTGCAGTTGAGGAATGTGAATTTAACAATATTAAATGTTCATGTTTTGAGAGAATATTTCATAGGAAATAGGACTTTTTAAATCTATAATATTATGTGGGGTTTTAGAGTGATGACTGAAAATATTTTTAAGCCTATAGGCAAAGTTCTAATATCTTAAGATCCAATCTCACTTATCAGGTTGTTTTATTATTTCAATCTATGAAGGAAAAAGAAAAAAAGTAAAAATCCTAAGCATCTGAATCCTATAAATCCTTTACCTTGTCTTGATATTGTAGGAATTTATTGGGCCTTGCAGAAGAAATCGTTTGATTCAGCTATACCAGGTCTGAAATGTCCTAAACGTTTTCTACCCTAAGAAATTCAGTGAGACCATAATTTATATCATAAATATGTCCTTTTGATTGTTTCAGAATATGAATGGGAAGATAGGTTAGATAGAATAGAAATGACAAAATCAACAATATTTATTTCTGCTGGCATTATTGATTATCAGGCTTTAATATGTTATAATTTTCATGTAACATTTTATAAAATTAAGACAAACAAACTATTGTAAGAGGAATATAATCTCAGCCTTAGGTTTCACATAATAAAATATGGTGTAATATCATTTTCCAAGCAGTAAGATGCAATATAAAATCAGAAACTAATTAGAAATACAGGATTTTATCAATCACACTTCTACCATTTTCAACTTCCTTTTATGTCAGAACTGTCTAAAATTAAAATATCTTAAATATTTTAAGGTAAGACACAAAGCATCCTAAGTGTCCAGCAGCAGATGAATGGATAAAGAAGATGTGGTACATATGTCCAATGGAATATTACTCAGCCATACAAGGAATGAAATAATGTCATTTGCAGCAACATAGATGGACATAGAGTTGATCATACTGAGTCAAGTAAACCAGGCAGAGAAAGACAAATATTATATGGTGTCACTTATATGTGGAATCTAAAAAATAATACAAATGAACTTATTTACAAAACAAAAACAGACTCACAGACATAGAAAACAAACTTACAGTTACCAAACGGGAAAGATGGGAGGGAGGAATAAATTAGAAGTATGGAATTAATAGATACACAACCACTATATATAAAATAGACAAACAACAGGATTTACTCTAGAGCACAGGGAACTATATTCAATATCTTGTAATAATCTATAACGGAAAAGAATTGGAAAAAATATGTATAACTGAATCACTTTGCTATACACCTGAAACTAACACAATATTGTAAGACAACTATACTTCAATTAAAAAAAAAAAAGAATTCTTAAATATTTCAGATGAATTATCTATCGTTCTGGTAGAATTAAAAATAAAATAAAAATAATTTTCTAAAGGAAGGGTTAAAATGTTTAATAATCTATATTTAAAATGTAGCAAGACTTTTAGTACTTTCATCAATTTTGGTATAAAAGTCTTCCTAGTCACTTCCTACAATATAATAATGTGTCCTTAAATAAGGACTTTCAACCTTTAATATGTTTTTGGTGATGTTTGTATAAGAGCAAGTATGTATTTATGAACTCCAGTTACCCAGTGAAATGCACTGGCAACATGCTAACAGTATGTTTAGAGAATAATTTGCTTTATAGTTTACTTTGATGTCAGATATGTTGAAAACACAGATATGCCTTTTTTGAAGGTCATGCATAGCATACTTTGGCTTGTAAGTCACCAGTTTATAACATGGTCAAAAGCTAAATTTAATATAATTAATTTAAGTGGTAAATAAGTAATTTCTACAAATAATTATTTACTTCATTGATATTATGAATGTACAGTTTCTATATATTATAACAAGTTTAATTTCTTTTCTGTCTTTCCACCAAGCAGATAACCTTTTAGAAATCAATTTTGAATTTAAGTGAGGCTTTTTTGTTTTGGGTTTTTTTTTTTACATTTTACATCTGATTCCAGAGATTGATACTAATACTGATGTTTGATATTTAAAGAGTAGTATACTATTATTTCAATAAGTGATGTTCTTATTCACCTACGGTGAAATACAATTCAATTAATTTTATCCATAAATATAATTCTACTGCAAAAAAATGGTTTCTAACTTGTTATTAATACCAGTTATTGTAGTAATCTGAGAACATCTACAGCTTCAAAAACATATTATAATTCAACTCTTTATCAAAACACACAAAAAATTATGTGCATTTATGGCAAATTTAAGATAAATACACAGATTTAAACATAATTAATATATAATTAAAGGGTACTCTAGTTGTAAGAACATTTATAACACACTTTATAATATTTAATTATATTAAATTTTATGTATTTATCGGTATTATTTTAATAATAGGTCACATAGCTTTTCATTTGAAGCCATATTTACCATTTTCACTACTTGTGAGGTTATTATATGATATTCTCTCAGGAAAATCAAAACAATAAATATATTTTATTACTATACTATACTATCTGAGCAGGATCTATTTCTATTGGTAAACAAAGTTTAAATTAAGTTAGAAATAGTTTGTCTGCTATGTATGGTGATTCAAGCCTATAAAAGTTCACCAAAAATGTTCAAATATGTTTTCTCTACATAAGGAATCAGATGAATAAGTTCATGATACTTTTTGGGTTTTAGATGCTTCAACATTTAAAATGCTTCAACGTTTGCCAGCACATATTAATGAATCACCTTAATCTTATTGTTTGGCTGAATTGCTATAAAACCTAGGCCCAAACCCTCCCTTGGGGCTGGATCTGGGTTTCTTTCCTATAGTGGATCAGACATAGTGACCAGAATCCTATGAGTGCAGGTATGAGAAGATGGGATGAAGGATTGTAGACTATAGGGGAGCTGGTAGAGATTCCTCAAAAACTGACAGCACTCTTAACATATCTGATACCAAAATCTTAACCACTACCACAGAGGAGGATAATTGTTTGAGAAATCTGTAACCATGGAAACTTGATGAGAGAACAACTAAAGTACCTTTTGAAAAAGGGCTAATTCTAAAGACCAATATCTAAAACAGATACAAATTTTCGAGAAGATTGGAAGTCTAAATGGCTTGAAATTACCTTGTAGGAGGCTTGGCTCCAGTTTTGTTCTGGGAGGACTCAGGCCAAAGAGTATGGTAACTTTTTGTTACTGCCCGTGTTATTGTGAGTCATATTCCTTGATTGATCTTGTTTCTTCTGTCCAAGAAGGACCTAGCTATACACTGGTTTTTCCTCTTTTTGAGCCATTTAGAAAAAAAAAAAAAAAAGTGAGGAAGAAAGAGAACAAAGTAAATGCAAGCAAAAAACCTATTTTACATCTAGAAGTAATTTTTTTTTTGAAATAACTTATTTCAGCACACTCAAAAGGTGGTTTCTGACCCCTTAGAAATAATACAAATAACTGACAACTTCTTTGGTTTAAATTAATAAATACAATTCTCAATTTGTATATACTTTTCATTGATATCAGAATGCACCTCTGCCATAAGTAATGAATACGTTCCCTTTATTTCAGTTCAGTATTTTCTGAAGAACAACAGTTTTACATATAACTAAATTGAAACTACATCTGACATCTATGATTAAAAAAAAAATCAAATACTCAAATGACTTTAAAATGATAAGGAATGAACATTAGTAAAATATGAATTGAAACTAGAATGTTGCTTTGTATCAGAAAATGCGATAGTAGAGATATAGTTTACACAGGAGAAGACAATCCAAGAAAGGAAGACAAGGTATACGATGACAATAGTTTTTATCTTTTCCTAGAACAAACATCTTTAGTGTAGGTGAACACCATCGTATCTTATGTTTACATAATGAACTACAGGGATAAATCTCATGGGAACTGTGTTAAATAGATTGACAATGGCTTTTACATAATGTAATCACAGTTCAACTTTACAACTTTCAAATAATTAAAAAGTCAGGACTTCATTCTACATTAATATTAAAAACAGTCTCTGACTTGTACTTAGAAATAAATTTTATAACATAAATTTAAATAGAAATGTACAACATAGGTTTATCATTGTAATTGAATACAACAGATAAATGTTTACATTTGAAGTTATCCAAAAACTATTGAATTAAAAAATTATTAAGGTGATAATCCCAGTGATTTGTGAACATTCACATAAAGATTTTCTAAGTAATTTATCAAAAATAATAAACACATAATTTAAGATGGTTATTGCTATCTTGAAAAGTGATTTATTACTGAAACATTAAACAGATATTTTCTCTTACTTAATAATTAATAATTTACTGAATGTATATGTGTTTTTTACAACTAAGCAAAGAAACTGAATAACCTAGTCAATTGTCTTATGTGCTAAAGACCATCATTCTACTTTATTTATTTATTTACCTTACATTTGTTTAACTCTATCATTGCAGCAACTAATATGTTTCTTTATTAACAGTTATCATATTTGGAAGCAAAATTAACTCTTTCTAGTTATTATGGTACAAATTGACATACTCAAGGAATTTTTCCTACACAATTACATTTTCTTTGATCTACACTTAGATTTATCGGTTTTTCTGTGTGTCTTTGGTTTTATTTGGTTTTGTTTTATTTTTTGCTAGTAGTAGAAATTATTGGTTAGATATCTAATAGAACAAGCAATTCAGGTACTCATAGTTTTGGGTGTGGAAGGGATAATTCATTTTATGAAATAAATGTCACATTAAAAATGTTTTTATCAGTTGTTCCTATGGAATGCTAAAATGTGACATTTTATTTAGACAATAGTTTAAAATAAAACTGTAAATATACTTAGGAGATTGGAAGATTTTGATTTTCGAACATTAATCCTCACTCCCTGCCCACAAAAAACCTTAATGATATTTTCTCGTAATTATGTCTTTTTACTTTATTGTGATTACCAAATTAAATATCTTGAATGTTCTGCTTGATGCATGAGGTAAAGAATTATTTCTAAAGAAGATTTTTCCAAAATAGAGTCTTTGATAGAACATAAACAGACTGAAGACAATACTTAGTAGAACCTTCCTTTCTTTTTCACTTTGCTTAACCAATGTAGACAGAGAGGGCCCAAGGGATGCTTGGATACCTAATAAGAGTTAAGTAACACTTGATCTGTGCTCATCCTAGCTAAAGTTGTGAGTTTCCCTGTACTAATCTCACAAATTTGGCTTCTCTTGTCTTTAAAGTTGTATCTAGAAATGTCATAGTAACAGTGTCTAAAATTTCTGGTTAGGGCCTATAAAGAAAATGCAATGTCCTTCATTTGGCATGGTAAATCAAAATCAAAGTGGATATTTTTCTCCAATTCTCCTAGAATCTACTCAAATTAATCTCTCTCTCTCTCTCTGTAGATAGCTAGAAAGCTAGATAATATATACATGTGTATATTGCTAAATTCACACTAAACTATCTATCTATATACTGCTGTGTACATACATTTATTTTACTATATAATTTTGCTATTTGCATAGACACACAGAGGGAGATGACAGAGACACAGAGAGAGAGATAAAGAGAGAGCGAGAAACTATGAATATGCATTCATTAAATTGTTGTTGGTTGAAGAAAAGTCCTAGATATTTTCTTGGGCATTTTCAACAAAAGTAGAACTTGCTCAATTATTAGAGTGTCGTGTGAAAAGCCAGAATTATCTTCTTTCATGACTAAGTAACAAAAATGGCTTGACAGGCAGCCCAGGCTCATGGATATGCATGGAAGAAGTTTGGGAATAAATTGTTATTTCCCATTTTATTATGATTAGAGGTACTATTGTGGTTCTTGACTTTGTCTTGGAAGAAAAATGGTGAACCTTCTTCTCCAGGAATTCTGCCCACTGGTAAAGTCACTTTTGACTCTGTAATACCATTATGCTCTTTTAATCACAGTTGCTCATTCCAAATGGAGCTACACATTTCTTTTTTCCACAGTAAATACTAGGGACCTCTTATCTGGAAGTATGAAAGGAGAGGACAAAATATTTATGTTCCACTAGACAATTATTGGGGTGACTGTCTCAGAAGTGTGATTAGAAACCTTTCTGTGAAGGATATTGATTGTGGTACTCAGCACCTTCCTCACCCTTTTACACTCTCCCCTGTATTGAACAGGCTTCTGCAGGGAAGGGGATGAAATAACTGGAAACTATATTTCACAACTTACTTGTGAGTTGTGAGTAGGGTTTGGGTTTGAGTTGAACAATGAGGGGCACTTCTGGGATATTTGGAAGACAAAAGAGAGATGCAGTCTTTTTGTGATAGTAGCTGTGGAAAAATATGGGCATTGCCATATGGAAGACTTTTCACCTTGAGTTTCACATCTCCTCTTGAGAATGACTTATTTCAAGACTTCAGACAGCCAAGTTGAACCAATGGGAGCTTCCAGAATCTCTGGGCACCATCTTAGATGCAGTCTCTTTGGTTTTCCAGGCAACTGAGATCATTAGTGTTGTTTCTCTCTGCCCCTGAATTTCTTGACCATTACTCCCTCAACCTTCCAGTGGTTATAAATGTCTCCAGTTCCCTGGTTTAACCTCATTCTAGCATTAAAAGCAAAACAAGCACACAAAAATAAAACTAAAAAGATGTACTGTGTTGGATAGTACCCTCAATCCTCAAATTCATGTTCTTTCCAGAACCTCAGAATGAGACCTTATGTAGAAATAGGATTTTGTAGACGTGATTACTTAAGATGAGATCATATTGTTGCAGGGTGGACCCTTATCCCAATATAGCTGTTGTCCTTATAGTAAGAAAAGTGATAAAGAATCAAAGACACAGAGAGAGAATGCTGTGTGATGACTGAGGTAGAGATTGGATTGATATTACTCCAAGCCAAAGAATGCCAAGGATTGCTGGCCACCACCAGAAGTTAGAAGAGACAAGTAAGGATTCTATCCAGATTCTCAGAGGGATCATGGTTCTGCTGACACTTGATTTTAGACTTGCAGAACTGTGAGAGAATAGAGTTCTTTGTTTTAAGCCACCAAGTTTGTGGTACTTTGTTATGGCAGCCTTAGGAAAATAATATAAGTGGTTTCTGTTTTCCTGACTAAATGCTAGACAGTTATAATTTATATGCACATATAATCTTTAAGGAACCAGACTTCCCAGGAAACAGGAACCCAAAGCAGATTCTTAGAAACAATCTTACCTAAATCTTATAAGAGTTTATGTGTTTTTAGAGGAAGACCCAGTAGAAATCTCAGTGCTGTATAAGTCCATTTGAATTTAAGTTTTCATAATTTCTTTTAGAATAAAGTTCAGTATTAAACACTTGAGTAAGAGTTTAGATTGCTGTGATTCAGAAAACTTGGGTCAGGGATACGTTTCTGTCAACAAAAGAGAAGGCATCGTTGACTGAAAGGAAAACGCACAACATGAGAGTTGTGAACTAAGTTTCATTCAAGGTCTTACTGAGGACTGTAGCCCAGGAGACAGCCTCTCAGATAGCTCTGAGGTAATGTTCAGAAGAGGCGGGTAGGGAGGTTAGTTTATATATATATATTTGGTTAGGAAATACATGCAATAAAGCATACATCTTGGTAAAAGATTACTGCTAGTTATGAAGTACAGATATTTCAAGTTAATAATTATAGTGTTTTTCTACATTTGAGAAGATGCAAAAAACTGGGATCATTAAAATTCTTCTTGAGGTACCTCTAAATATGTAAGGGGTTTGTTTGTTCAAAGCTCAGAGCATCCTCTTATCATCTTTAATTTCCTCTGCCCAATGCACAAAGTGCATTGTCAGTCAACAATTTTAGTGGGTTAATCTTTTTAGAACTGGATGGTGAGCAAAAAGTTCTTTGCTCTTCTTTTATTTGCAAAAATGACGTGACATTTATGGGGTAAATTTAGACAGATGAATTTACCTTGGGAAGGTAAGCCTTTGGCTGCAAAGAAAAGGGAGTGAAAAGTGGAAAAAACAAGACAAAACAAAAAACTCCTGTTAATGTCACGGATAAGGGTCATTTGTTTGAAGTTGTTTATAATACAGTAAATGCATATAATAATGCTTATTTAGCACTTACTAAGGCTTATATTTTTCTAAGCACATTCTGCTAGTTGGTCTATTTAACCTCACATCAAATTAATGAGGTAGGTCCTTGGATTATCCTCAATTTCACAAATGAGAAAACTGGCTGAAAAGAGGTTAATGACACGTATTGACACGTATTGAAACCTAGATGGAAACCAAATGACACGTATTGAAACCTAGCTGGAAAAAAAGGGGGGGCTTGGTTATCAGGCTATTTCACTCATTACTGTAGCACAATATTTGTTGACTGAATGAAAGTGACAGATTTGGGATTTAAACCAGATGTTCTAGGTCAGAATCCTTGCTCTTTACACAATTCTGGTTTTACCTTAATATAGTCTGGAAGCTATAGCTAGCTATTTCCTTTCCTTCTTGACAACATTGTCCTCTGTTCCTGAAGTTCCTTTGCCATATTATTTCTGATTTTTTTTAATGTTCCAGGTCCTCATTCTCTTTAGGTGCCTGCTACAATAGTGATATTAATCTCTAATAACATTTAGATAATCTGACCCCATGTAAAGATTTTTTTTTTCCCTGATAGAATAGGTTGCACTGGCTCCTTACTATTTGTTAAGGAAAAGTCTTAGATTATATATGTTTAGAGCACGTTGCTTCACCAATTATATTATATTACTAATGATGAATGAATAAAGATAAAGCAAATAAGTTTGATTTACAGAAAATTTTGAACACGTGTTTTCTATTTTTGGTGTTTCACAGCTCTAAATTGAAAGAACGTAAATCTCTAAGGATCCTAAAAAAAAAAAATCTCCAAAATATTAAATTCCAAGCCACAGAGAAGCACTGACAGTGTTAACTTGTCACAGGACAAATGCAAAGAAAACATTTTTTTCAATGACAAAAAAAATCTATTAATAAATAAAGATAAACATAATGTCAAAAAAATCTTATTAAAGATTTTCCCCACCGCCTAGGAGCAATGTCTGGGAATTCTCCTATATGTGAATGAGTGAATGCATTTTTTCTTACTCAAATGTGATTCCCATATTACTTATACTTTTTTCTTTTAATTCATGGTATAAATATTAGTATTAGTGTTGGGAGATAAGATTAAATTAGAGTCATTAATACAATAAAATATGAGAAAGAGACTAGAAGAATCAAGTTTAGTGCTTGAAAAATCAATAAGCTTCCCATATCTAGCAAATCCAGGGTGCATAATGACTGGGACAACCACAAGAAAACTATAAAGATATAGTATAAAGATTAACCTTATTTGTAAGGTAAAAGATATAGGAAAAGCAATATCAAACACAATATTTATATAAAATTGTGGAGAGCAGCCAAGATGGTGGAGTAGAAAGACCCTAAGCTCACTTCCTCTCATGAGCACACCAAAATCACAACAATCTGCAGAACAACCATCACTGAAAAAGTCTGAAACCTACAAGAAAATATCTTCTACAACTAAGAAGAAAACCACAAGACACATAGGAGCGGTGGACTCGTGATATAATCAAATCCCATACCCTGCCAAGTGGAAAACCCACAAACTGGAGAAAAATTATATTACAGGGTTCTTTCACAAGAATGAGAGTTCTGAGCTCCATGTCAGGACCCCTAGTGTAGGAGTCCAGCACTGGGAAGAGGAACCCCCAGAGCATTTGGCTTTGAAGGTCAGTGGGGCTTGATTGCAAGAACTCCACAGAACTGGGGGAAATAAAGACTTCAGTCTTAAAGGGCACACACAAAATCACATGTGCACCAGGCCCAAGACCATACCTACCTGCTGGTCTTGGAGGGTGTCCGGGCAAGGTAGGGAGTGGCTGTGCCTCACCCTGGGGACATAGACACTGGAGGTGGACATTTTAGGCCATATTCATTTGCATGAACTCTCCTGGAGGCTGGAGGCTGACATCTTGCTTGGGTCATTAACACCAAGACCTGACTCCACCCAAAACCCTGTAGGCTCCAGTGCTGGGATGCCTCAGACCAAACAACTACCTGGGTGGGGACACATCCTCATCCATCAGCAGACAGGCTGTCTAAAGACTTCCTGAGCCCACAGCTGCCTCCAGACATGTCCCTAGACATGGCCATGCCCACCAGAGAGCCAAGATCTAGTTTTATCCATCAGTGGACAGGCACTGGCCTCTCCCACCAAGAAGCCTACACAAGCCTCTAGACCAGCCTCACCCACTAGGGGGTGACACCAGAAGCAAGAAAACTATGGTCCCACAACCTGCACACTGAATCCACAAATGCAAGCCAGACACTGCCCTGGGACGAGCTAGCCCCTGGCCCTTAAGTGGCAAGAGGGGAGTGCACTCCTGGGACACATAGTATGTCTCCTACAGAGAGCTACTTCTCTAAGATTAATAAATGCAACTTACCTATCACATACATAAAAATACACATAGTAATTTAGACACAATGAGGAGGTACAGGAATATGTTTCAGATGAAGGAACAAGATAAAACCCCAGAAGAAGAAATAAGCAAAATGGAGACAGGCAATGTACCCAAGAAAGAGTTCAAAGTAATGATCATAAAGATGACCAAAGAACTACAGAACAGAATGGATGCAAAGAGCAAGAAATTAGAAGTTTTAACAAAGAATTAGAAAATAGAAAGAACAACCAAACAGAATTGAAGAATACAATAACTGAAATAAAGAACACATTAGAAGAAATCAGTAGTAGACTAAGTGAGGCAGAAGAATGGATTAGTGAGCTGGAAGGCAGAGTAGTGGAAAACACTACCACTGAACAGGTAAAAAGAAAAAAGGATGGAAAGAAATGAGGACAATTTAAGAGACCTCATTTGACAACATCAAGCATACTAATAGTCACATTATAGGGATCCCAGAAGAAGAGAGAGAGAAAGGGCCTGAGAAAATATTTGAAGAGATATTAGTTGAAAAATTCCCTAACCTGGGAAAGGAAGCAGTCACCCAAGTCCAGGAAACACAGAATGTCCTGTACAGGATTAACCTGCAGAAGAACACACTGAGACACATTGTAATCAAAATGACAAAAATTAAAGAGAGACTATTAAAAGCAACAAGGGAAAAGCAACAAATAACATACAAGGGAACTCCCATAAGGCCACTGGATGATTTTCCAGCAGAAACTCTCCAGGCCAGAAGGGAGTGACATTGTATACTTGAAGTGATGAAAGAGAAAAATCTATCACCAGGAATATTCTACCCAGCAAAGCTCTCATTCAGATTTGATGGAGAAATCAAAAGCTTTATAGACAAGCAATATCTAAAACCAAACCAACTTTACAAAAAATGCTAAAGGATCATTTCTAGGAGAAAAAGAAAAGGGAACAGCTAGAAATGAGAGAATTACGAAATGGAAATTCTTACTGGTAAAGGCAAACATACAATAAAGGTAGGAAATCTACAGAAAGCTAGTAGGGAGGTTAAAAGACAAAAATAGTAATTGTCTGTATCTGCAATAAGCAGTTAAGGAAGATACAAAACAATTAGATGTAAAATATAATATCAAAAGCAGTAAGCATCGGGGAGGAGGGTACAAATGCAGAGTATCTAAAATGATTTGAAATTAAGAGAACAACAACTTAAAACAAGCAGATATATAAATATATAGACTGCTATATATAAAACTGTGGGAGAAAAACACATTATTTTCCTAGTCAGTTCAGAATGCTATAGCAGAATACCATATATAGGTCATTTAGAAACAACAGAAATTTAGTGCTCACAATTCTAGAGGCTGGAAGTCTGAGATCAATGTGTTAGTATGCTAAAGTTCTGGTGAGTACACTCTTCTGGGATGCAGACTGCTGATTTCTCCTTGTATCCTTACATGGCAGAGAGCAAAGCGGGGCATCAAGTTTCCTAGTAACTTCTGTAAGAACACTAATACCATTTATGAGGGCTCTACCCTCATGACTTCATCTCATCCTAATTTACCTATCACAGGCTCACCTCCTAATACCATCACATGGGGGAGGTAGGGTTTCAACATATAAATTTGGGGGCACACAAACATTTGTTTCATAACAACTATATTCTTTATGATTTTTGAAAACATTGTATAAATAACGTAGCACTTTATTAGAATCAGAACTGTTCTATGAATTTAAGAAATTAAAATTTTAAAGTTAATTCTTTTTCAAAATCTGTGAACTCAGGAAGGCTTAGATGTTTGTTAGCCCTTTGTAGGACCAAGAAAAGCCAACAATGTTCATGGATGACATATAGACCTCTGAGTGAAAAACGTTTATATGATGAAAAAACTTGTGAAACAATCTGGAAAATAAGAGTTCATGGTTTAAAAACCCTGCTGCAAATAATGAAGTAGAAATGGAAGCAGAAAGTTGAATATATTTTTTAAAAAATCAACAAAAATAAGTAGCAGAACAAAAATCAGATAGGGACTATTCCTGATGTTTTTGTAAAACTACTTGGTAAGGGAGTAACTCATTCTACTTGGGGAAATGATGCTGTACCTAGAGGAATATTTCTCAATATTATCACTTAATTCTGACTTGGTAATAATTTTAATTGCTACTACAAAACCAAACAGTAAAATTCCCTTGAATTTAATAATTTCTAAAATAAACAAATACCAAAGCTGTTCAACTGTTTGTCAATGTGCTATACTTTTATTATAAAATTATTTGTTAAAATACTTAAAACCTTGTAATAAAACATTAAGTTCTATGTGAATCAGTGTTTATGCAATTTTCCTGAAATAAACGTGGAGACAGCAATATATATTGGAAAGAAACATATAAAGTAGAACAAATTAACTTCTAAAGAAATCAAAACAGGACTTGATACCTTTTGGAAAATTCAGAGAAACAAGTTATTAGACTAAAAAGGAATTCTCAGACAACAAGTATGGAGAGTTATCAAGTACTCTGTCTGCAAGAATCTCAAGGCCAAGTGTATTTCCAGTCATCAAGAATAAGAGAGTTGAACATAAATTTGATTTACTTTTTTACAGGATTTTACGCACATTTATATAGTTTTCATATCTTAGGCAACAACACGGCAATGGTAAAATTGTCTTTTAAAAAAAGTATCTTTACTCATTTCAAAACAAAAATGAGTTCATACATAGATACATAGAGCCACAAAGTTCAAAGAAAGATAAATGAGTCTGGAAATGAGTGTTTTATATATATAATGTAATATAATAATTAAAATAAAGAAGATATATAGAAGTGAAATATCTCCAAACATTTTTAGAATAAATGGTTTGGATTTAGAAAACTCACGTCTTTCTTTCTTTCTTTTTTTTTTTAAATGGCAAAAATATTTACTAAATAGTATACCTCTAAACCAAAAGTGCTAATAAGCTTATACAGAAATTAGGTATAATTATTTATCAAATAAGTATTTGAATACAAATTAATATTGTTTTTAAGGGAAATATTATGTTCTTCAATAATATATGTTACATATAAGGACAAAAGGCAGATACAATTTCTATTTTCCATCCTTTTGAAAAGAAAACCAGTCTTCCATCAAGGATGTAACAGTTCAATTTAAAAATTTATTGAGAACTCAACCTTTGTTTTTTTGAAAAATTTAATGCTAATATCATGAATACACATAAATTTATAAAACTCTCAAATGTACTTACTTTTAATATCAACACCATAAAAATGTTGTCTATGTGTCTTATGCTACTACAAAATCACAGATTAATTGGATGGGATATAATATGGACATAATACATCTCTCTGCAAAACTGTGAAATGCATAAGGAAATAAGTTATGGATGAATATGTATATGTACAATAATATTGTGATGTGCTAACAATATGTGTCTTGACACATATTTCATATGAGAGAGGAGTTTTGCAGATGGTGTTATAAGAAACTATTGATTTTATGTGCACCAAAAAATTCTTGTTGGAAGGGAGAATGAATGAGCTGTTTAAATACAAAACACCAGAGTAAATTAAGTCTATCTATTGACAGTAATCAAGGTGGCTCCCTCTATCACATCAGTAGAAAGAGGTAGAATGGAGAGATCTTTCTGCAAACATATCTTGGGTTCCCATCTTTTGTATATGCCTCACAACAAAAGGGAGGAAATACCTTAATTTATTGCTATAAATGTGATGATTATTTAATGGAATAAAGAGTCAGTCTACTCATTAGAAAGCCCCTTATTTAGAGTGGAGTGTGTGTTTGTGTTTGTGTATGTGCATGGGTGTATAATGATGTATGTTTTAACATTTACTTGTGGATTTTTCCCCTTCCATACTTTTTCATGAGGTCATGTTTGCAAGCTCAGGAGTAACAGCTGGGACAGCAATAAAGTGTTCCACATAAATGAATAGATTGTGAAAGTATACTGAAATTGGATAAAAACAAGATGAATCCAGCTGAGGTGAATTTGGAAAGAATCAGAGAGAAGTGTAGTGATGCTGAAATGCTGCTGAGAAGGGACAAACAAGAATATATCTTGAGGAAGTGTGGCTGAGATGGTGTGGTAGAGTAGGAAGACACTGAGTTTACCTCTTCCAATGGGCACACCAAAATTACAATCATTTACAGAGTAACTATCTATGAGAATGATCTGAAGACAAGCAGAAAAGATTTTCCATACTAAAGATATAAAGAAAGATTAACAATAAGACAGGTAGGAGGTGCAACAAATAGTATAGTCAAGACCAACAAACTAAAAACAAAAGGATAATCAAAATTGCAGAGGGTCTCCCCAGGGAGTGAGGGTTCTGAGTCCCACACTGGGCTTCACAGCCCAAGGGCCCTGCACTGTGAAGACAAAAACCCCAGAATATCCAGCTTTGAAGGTTAGCAAGGCTTGCTTTTTTACAAGAGGGCCTGAGGGGTGTAGGAAAAATTGGAGTTCACCCTGTGTATGCAGATGCTGGTGGCATGTATTTTGGGGGTACCATAAGGACACTGGTGCTAATAAGTCCCACTTTGGAGTCCTCTTTCTAGCCTATAGCCCCAGGGGCTTGCCAGACCAACAAAGGGCCAGAGCCACCACATAACACACTACCTGGCAGCCAACCAGACCAGGGTCCAGCTCCACTTACCAGTGTACCCACAGTAGTTTGCCTCAGCACAACAGAAGGGCCCAAGCATCCCACAAGAGCAACTGTGTTCTAATATCATTTCCTCTGGTGACCAGAGGAAACTGTGTTTCTGGGCCCCATAGGATGTCTCCATCATAAGGCTACTTCTACAAGATTGGGAAACATAATCAATATACCTAATACATAGTAATAAACACAGAGAATTAGGGAAAATGAGGAGACAGGAATATGATACAAACAAAAGAACAATACAAAACCTCAGAAAAAGAAATAAATAAAGTGGGGATAAGCAATCTACCTGATAAAGAGTTCCAGGTAATGATCATAAATATGCTCAACAACCTCAGTAGAAGAATAGATAAACACAGTGAGAAATTTTAATGAAGTGTTAGAAAATAAAAAGAAGAACCAAACAGAGCTGAAAAATACATTAACTAAAATTTAAAAAAAAAAAACACTAGAAGGAATGAATAGAAAATTAGATGATACAGAGGAATGAAACAGTAAATTGTAAAAGAGAAGAGTGGAAATCATACAAGTTGAATAGAAAAAAAAAAAGAATTTTAAAAGCAAAGATAGCTGAAGAGACATCCAGAACAGCATTAGGCATATTAACATTCACAGTATAGTCTTCCCAGAAGGAAAAAAGGGAAAGGGACAGATAACTTACTCAAAAAGATAATAGGTGAAAATGTCCCTAACCTGGAAAAGGAAAGAAACATCCTGTTCCAGGAAGCAACATAGTCCCAAACAAGATGAACTCATGAACTCAAATAATTGTGGTCTTGGGGATATATATATATATATATATATATATATATATATATATATCCAGAAACATTCTTTTCAAGTGCATATGGAACGTGCTCAGGATACACCACATGCTAGGCCACAAAACAAGGCCCAGTAAATTTAAGAAAATTAAAATCATATAAGTATTTTTCCAACCACTATGTTATGAGACTAGAAATCAAACTCAAGAAAAATACTGCAAAAAAATGAGAAGGCTAAAGAATAGGTATTAAACAACCAATGGGCCAATGAAGAAAAAAAAGAAGAAATCAAAATATATCTGGAGACAAATAAAAATGGCAGCATGATACAAATCTACGGGACTCAGAAAAACATTTTTAAGAGAGAAATTTATAGTGATACAGGACTGTCTCAGGAAATAAGAAAAAAATCTTAAATAAACAAACTAACCTTACACCTAAAGGAACTTGAAAAAGATCAAACAAATCCCAAAGTTAGTAGAAGGAAAGAAATCATAAAGATCAGAGGAAAAATAAATGAAATAGAGAGAAGAACAAAAGAAAGAAAGAAAGAAAGAAAGAAAGAAAGAAAGAAAGAAAGAAAGAAAGAAAGAAAGAAAGAAAGAAAGAAAGAAAGAGAGGGAGGGAGGGAGGGATGAAGGAAGAGAAAGAAAGAAAGAAAGATATCAATGAATCTAAGACCTGGTTCTTTGACAAGATAAGCAAATTGATAAACCACTAGCCAGACTCAGCAAGAAAAAACAAAAAGAGTGCTCAAATCAAGTCAGAAATGAATGAATAAAAGTTACAACCAAGACCACAGAAATACAGAGGATCATAACAGACTACTATGAAAAATCATGGACCAACAAATTAGACAACCTAGAAAAAAATGGATAAATTCCTAGAAATGTAAAACCTCCCAGGACTTAAAATGGAAGAAATAGAAAATATGAACAGATAAATTACCAGTAATGAAATTGAGTCAGAAATCAAAAAACTCCCAACAAACAAAAGACTGAGACTTCCACTTCACAGGTAAAATTTTATCAAGTATTTAAAGAAGAGTAAGCATCTATCCTTCTAAAACTATCCCAAAAGATTGAAGAGGAAGCCATGCTTCTTAACTCATTCTATGAGACCAGCATCAGTCTGATACCAAAACCAGACAAGACACTATTAAAAAAAAAAAAATTACAGGGAAATATCACTGATGAACATAGGAGCAAAAATCCTCAACAAAATATTAGCAAACAAAATTCAACAATACATTAAAAGGTCATTCACCATGATCAATTTGTATTTATACCAGGAATGCAAGGGTGTTCAATATATGCACATCAATCAATATGATATACCATGTTAACAAATTAAAGAATAAAAATTATATGATCATATCAATAGATGCAGAAAAATCTTTTACCAAATTCAACATCCATTTGTGATAAAAACTCTCAATAAAGTGGGCATAGGGAGAACATGCTCAACACAATAATGACCATGTATGACAAACCCACAGCTAAAGTCATACCCAATGGTGAAAAAAATTAAGCTATCTTTCTAAGATCAGGAACAAGACAAGGATGCCCACTCTCACTACTTTTATTCAACGTAGTATCGGAAGTCCTATCTATAGCAATCAGATAAGAAAAATAAATTTTAAAAATCCAAATTGGAATTAAAACTATCACTATTTGCACATAACATAATATTATATAAAACAAAACCACCAAAAAACTATGAGAACTAATACATGAATTCAGTAAAGTTGCAAGATACAAAATTAATATATGGTAATCTTTTCCATTTCTGTGCACTAACAGAAAACTATTAGAAAGAGACATTTTTTAAAAAGACAATTCCGTTTACAATCACATCAAAAAGAATAAAATACACCTAGGAATAGAATAAAGATATCCAAGGGTTAAAGTCTTGTGCTTGGGAAACTAGAATTATTGATTAAAGATTGGAAGATGACACAAATGGGCAGATATACCATGCTTATGGATTAGAGGAATTAATATTGTTAAAGTGACCATTTTGCCCAAGGCAATCTACAGAGTCAATCCATCCCTATGAAAATACCAATGGCATTTTCACAGGATAGAACCAATAATTCTAAAATTTCTATTGAAAGAGAAATAAAAAATAGCCAAAACAACTTTCAGAGAGAAAAACAAAGCTGAATGTTTCATGTTCCAGATTTCAAACAATACTACAAATCTACATTAATCAGAACATATGGTACTGGCACACAAATAGGCACATATATCAGTGAAACAGAAGAGGGAGCCCAGAAATAAATCCACATTTATTTAATTAATAAATAATTAATATGGTCAATTAATCTATGACAAATGAGAAAAGAATATTTAATGGGGAGAAGACAGCTTCTTCAATAAATGGTGCTGGGAAAACTGTATAGCTACATGCAAAATAATCAAACTGGACCGTTTTCTTACACCATATACAAAAATAAATTAAAAATGGATTAAAGACTTCAATGTAAGACCTGAAACAATAAAACTCCTAGAAGAAAACATAGGGAGTACACTCATTGACATTGATCTTAGCAATATTTTTTGGATCTGTCTCCTCAGGGAAGGGCAACAAAACAACTGGGACTACATCAAACTGAAAAGTTTTTGCACAGCAAAGGAAACCATCAACCAAATGAAAAGACAGCTTACTGAATGGGAGAAGATATTTTCAAAAAATATATCTGAAAAGGGGTTACTATTCAAAATATACAAAGAACTCATGCAACTCAATAATGAATAAACAAACAACCTGATTAAAAATTGGTCAGAGGATCTGAATAGATATTTTTTTTTTCCAAAGAAGACATACAGGTAGCCAAGAGACACATGAAAAGATGCTCAACATCACTAATCATGAGGGAAATGCAAATCAATATCAAAATGAGATACCACCCCACACCTGACAAAATAGCTATCAACACAAAAACAACAAAAATGTGTTGACAAGAATGTGGGAAAAGGGAACACTCATGCACTGTTTTGGGGATTGTAAATTGGTGCAGCCACTGTGGAAAACAGTGTAGCTTCCTCAAAAAATTAAAAATGGAACTGTCATATAATCCAGCAATTTCACTTCTGTGTATTTACCCAGAGAAAACAAAAACATTAATTCAAAAAGATACATGCACCCCTATGTTTATTGTAACATTATTTCTAATAGCTAAGAATTGGAAGCAACCTAACTGTTCATGACTGATGAATGGATAATGAATATGTGGTATGTATATATATATATATATATATATATATATATATATATACACACACACACATACATATACATATACACACACACACAATGGAATATTACTCAGCCATAAAAAATGAAATCCTGCCATCTGGGACAACGTGTATGGATCTAGAGGACATTATACTAAGTAAAATAATTCACACAAATACCACATGATCTCACTTATATGTGGAATTGTGGAATCTGAAAAACAAAACAAACAAAACAAAATGAAAACAGACTCACAGATACAGAGAACAAATGGGTGATTGCTAGAAGGAAGATGGGTGGGAAGATAATAGGTGGAGGCGATTAAGAGGTAGAAAGCTTCAGTTATATAATGTCATGCATATGAAGTATACAGCAGAAGGAATATGGTCAATAATATTTTAGTAACTCTGTACAGGGACAGATGGTCAGTACATAATGTATGCAAATGTGAAGTCAATATGTAGTACAACTGAAACTAACATAATATTATACATCAACTATATTTCAATAAAAAATAAAAATAATATTACAAATGACCAAGAAAGAAATTTTAAATAAAATCAATTTTAAGGAAGGATATTTAAATTGTATTTCCTAGGGATTATAATGCAAGGTAAAAAATAATAATAATAAGGAAACCTAAAGCTGCAGTGTCTTCTGTTCACTTTAATGCAGGGACTAAAAAAAATCAAAATCAAAGTATGGCAGACTAGCAGACATGGTAGTCAGAGAACACAGTGGTCTTAATATAGAGATTATTTATGAAAGAGACATAACAAATTACTAAAATGGACTAATCAAAAAACATAATGGCTATTACATTAGGATATTTGTGATTTTTTTAATCATGCTATTGTCTAGGCTATAACAACATTTCTTTTGAATTTGTAGTTAGTGAAAATCTGAGCAATGCTTTCAACTCAGCACATAGTTGCATCATTGAGTTATAGGTAACCAGAAAATAAAGTGTCTTTTTTTCTCCTTTTGCATTCTTTAAATATTATTTAACATCCACTAAAGTAGACTTTTTTTAGTCCTTTAACTCTTTCAAATAATAATAATAAGGCCCTAAAACTATGGAGTTCAAATAAAGTTATTTTAATAAATGAAACATATTAATCTATATGCATAAAAGGACATAGGTGAATCATTTTAAATGGATATGGAACTATTAACTACCTCACATTTTTCAAATGTATGTTTTTTTCAAATGTATTTAAACTATTATTTTCTTATAAACTTTCCTTGTTCCTACTCATTTGCATCAAAGATGAATCAGAAAGCTCTTCATTAGTATTTTTTATTAACAATGTAAATGGAAATGTTTACCTTTGTCTCTATGATGGAACCAGGAATTTGAGGTATCAATGGATGGTTATCTATACAGGCATTTAAATAATTCCTGTTTTCAACCCCAATTTTTACTTCCCCCTTCTGCCATATTTATGATATCTGAGCCCAGAGTCTCACAGTGGTTTCTTGGATAAAGTGCACCCATTTCTCCTGTTGCCCCTTGGTAAGTTTCCCTCTTCAGGTTTTATATATCAATCTGTTTTTATTTCTATCCATTTCATTGTAAATAAATTGTTATGGATTATGTACATATGTGTTTAACTGGATGAATTTTCACAAAGAAAAAATGCCCATGTAAGCAGCACTCAGATATTGAAATAATAGGTTGGACCATATAAAATTGCCAGTATTGACCATTTTTGAGCCAAAAAAGAATAATTTATGTTTTTCAACCTAGCACAATATTACCAGTACTCCAGAAGCTACCCAGAATACCCTCCCAGTCAATAGCACTCTACCTAAGGCAACCACTCTATTGCTTTCTAACATACTGTAGTTTTTGCCTGTTTTTGTAATTTATATAAATGGTATCATTCAATGTGTATTATTTTCTTTCTCCTTTCTATCACCCAACTTTATATTTGTGAGATTTATCATTATGGTTGCACATAGTAAGAATTATTTCATTTTCATAGCTGTATATTTTTCCATTGTATAAAAACACTATGCTTTATCCATTGAACTCTTGAAAAATATTTGAGATAATTTCAGTTTGAGGTTATTACAGTTGATACAGCTTAAATTTTGGTGCATATCTCTTAGTGAATACGTATACTTCTTTATTCTCAGGATATTTCTGAATGAAATTGACATATAAGTTTATATGTATTTGTTGAGCTTTCTCAGATACAAAAGAGGATTTTCCAAATTTTCCACTTTTCCAATGTACACTCCCACTAGCAGAGTGTAAGGTAAGAGTTCCTGTTATTCTACATCTTTGCCATTATTTAGTATTGCCATCCTTTTTAATTTTAGCTTTTCTACTGAGTATCTAATGGTATTACCTTGGATATTTAATTTGAATTTCTCATCCTAATGAAAATGAATCCTTCACATGTTTATTGGTCACTTGGATATCTTCTCTTGTAATGTATCTTTTTAAGTATTTGCTCATTTTATTTTTCAAATGGGTTACATGTCTTTCTATTACTGATTTGTGATAATTTTTAAGTATGTGGCAATAACTACTAAAACTGAACATATGCATATTTAAGACCAGCAATTCTAGTCCTGGGTATATACTCTCAAAAACATATGGTATTATGCATAGAAATGCATAACCAAGAATTTTATGGCATTATATTTTGTAATAACCAAAATCTTGATATAATCCAAGTATTCATCAACCATTGACTACAGTATATTTATATAATAGAATATTATACAGCATTGAGAATTAGCTATCTGTATAATGATGAATCTCTCAAATATAATTTTGCATGAAAAAGACATATACAAAAGGATATAGGTCACATCCTTCCATTAATAATATGAGATACAGGTAAATTATGTTTGTAGACACAGGTAAAATATGTGTTAGAAACTATGACAATGATGTCCTTGGAGTAAATGATGACTGAGAGGGTGCACAAGGGAGTCTCTGGTGTGTTGGTAATGTTTTATTTATTGCAGTTTAGCATTTTTAGGCCCAGTCTTTGCAGACATGAATTTATTTGAAAATAGCAACAAAGGTTCAGATATTGCAATTGACTGGTTTATTGTAGTATTTCTACAAAATCACTAAGTTTAAAGCCACATCAATTCCAATAGCCTCTTATCCTTAAAAATTTAAATAAGTTGGCAAAAATTCTTGATGGATTTCAAAATTTCTAGACAGAACAATATTGTTTAAATCAATTATAGAATGTATGGATACTTCCAAGATCAATTGCTACGTTCATGGTTTGAGGAAACAAGGAAATAATTCTTATCATCAGCTAAAACTAATCTTAGCATAAAAGCCTTTGGATTCACTAGGTTTTTAGATGAAGAATTTAAATCTATCTACACTTTATAGCTAGATTTTTAATTCCCTCCACTACTTACTTTCCATACCAATAGCAGGTCATATAATGTTTTAATTTATAGTTAAAGTAAATATAAGTAATTATCTTCACTTTTTATTTACCATCAATCATCGTGGATATAATGAAAATAAAATAAATATTTGTGTTTTTTTAAAATAAAGTCTCATGAAATATATATAAGAAAGATGGAAAATATTATTGAAGAGGCTGTGTAACTATTTGAATATTCATAAGTATATGTGTTTACAAGATTTAGTTCTAGAAATGAAGGGAAATATTTCTCTGTAACATATGGTACATACAATTTTAATAAGTAATATTTCAGTAATAGTTAGAACAAAGTTAATATAATACCACCGGTGATAAACTCTAGTGCTCAATGATTAATAATCTAAAATCAAATGCTTAATTTAGCAGAATATAAAAGCTAAATCACTTAAATATATGTTTGATCTGGCAGAAATTGTGTACTAAGCTAAAAATGTATAATTTTGTACTACAGAGAAATAACAATGCTTCCAGCTCCTGCAAACATGGAAAACTTTTGGGTCTCTTTCCCCCAAATTAATCATGTAGTTCTTTAGATGTAAAGGTGAATGTAAGTTTCAGAAATGAAGCATTGCATATTAGTCTTAGCTAATTTGGTTGTACAGAATTCTTAGTTCCTTTTGGAAAATACTTGTGTCCATTGGTAAAGTTAGAAACAGATGGATTTAGTTATCTCCTATATTACCTTACTCATAGTTTATAATGAGAGTTATGGAACAAATTTTGCCATTATCACAATCATTTGTCAAATATTTATGTGTAAGCTAGTACATAAATATTAGGTCCTCGTTTTCTGTTCCTCAAGATACAGCCTCATTTTCAGAGGCAATTTTCACCAACTCTTAAGGTCAGCATGATGTGATAGGAAATCCTCCATACCAATAACTGGATTAGAGATCATTTAGGGTATTAAGCCTCAGGTGCCTTCCATAAAGATATAGGCTATAAGCATTGCTACATATCTAGAGTGTCTGACATATTTCAATCAATCCTCATAACTTGAATACTAAAATTTTCCTGATGGGAACCCCAAACTAATTTTATAATGATTAGTAATCAACCTTTAATTTCACCAATAAAACCCTAGTTATGATCTTCCCTGTGCTGATGAACAACACTTCTGGTTTTGATCAGAGGATAAAGTAGCTGAAATATTTGTATGAATCATATCTGGATTTGGGCTTTCTGACAAAATAATAGTTTACCACCCTTTGGCTGTGTATTTCTGAGTACATGACGGGACAATCTGAATTATAATTTAATTTATTTGAAAAAGTCACAAACATAGACATAAATATGCGCATACCATATGAAACTGGCTATAGAAACTATTTTAGAGTTACTTAATTGCAAAAATATTAACCATAGGGGACTTCCCTGGTGGTGCAGTGGATGGGACTACACGCTCCCAATGCAGGAGGCCCAGGTTCGATCCCTGGTTGGGGAATTGGATCTCACATTCATGCTGTAAGTGAGAGTTCACAAGCCACAACTAAGGAGCCAGCATGCTGCAACTAAGGAGCCCACCTGACACAACAAAAGACCTGGCACAACCAAATAAATAAATAAATATTCAAAAAAAAATTAACCATAAAAAGTGAAAAACTCTGGAGAGGTGATAAACACTATTGAACTGCTGTGCATTTATCTAAGGTAAGTTTGGGGAGGCGGCTAAAGCCTGCTAAAGAGAGAAGTTGGAGATAGTTCTAAGAGGGTAATAGAGGAAATCTTTTTAAGTTCTGGTAATGCTGGTACACATTTGTGTATCCTCAATACAATAAGGACCAAGTCAACACCAACTCATTTAGAACTGGTACAAGTGCCAAGAAAGCCCTGTTGAAGAAGATCTGGTGGATTGAAATGACTGGGGACTTTTCTCTAATGGTTTAAATGTGAATTTCTGACTGTAAGAAAAGTCTGCTCAGGTGGCAGCAAGCAGGTGTGCTCAAAAGTGCCTTCATGTGGACTTCTGATTTCAGTTTTGACATGTAAACAGCTTGGAAATTGCACTCTCATCCTTCCAACAAAAAAATGCTAAGAAAATTAAAAATAAACTACATTCCTTGGGCCCATAAATAATGATACCACTATAGAAATATTAGAATGGCTAAAATCCATAAACCTGATCAGATCAATTTGCTGATAAGGATGGAAATCAACAGAAACTCTCCTTCATAGTTGATGAAAATGAAAATAATACGGACACTTTGTAAAACTGTTTGGTGCATTCTTACAGAGTTAAACATAATATTACTATATGTCCCAGTAATAGCTCTCCTGATCTTACATAAATAATTGGAAAACATATGTTCACACAAAAGCTTGCACATGAATGTCCATAGCAGCTTTATTCCTAATCATTAAAAACTGTAAGAAAAAAGATGTCCTTTAGCAGCTGAGTTGATTGGCAACTTATAACATAATATGATACATTTGAATACTATTCAGAGGTAGGAAAAAATAAAAATTCAAGCCCTGGTTAACTCTTATTTGTTTTAACATCTTTATTGGAGTAAAATTGCTTTACAATGGTGTATTAGTTTCTGCTTTATAACAAAGCGAATCAGTTATACATATACATATATCCTCATACCTCCTCCCTCCTGTATCTCCCTCCCATCCTCCCCATCTCACCCCTCTAGGTAGTCACAAAGCACCAAGCAGATCTCCCTGTGCTATGTGGCTGCTTCCCACTATCTATTTTACATTTGGTAGTATATGTATGTCCATGCCTCTCTATCACTTCGTCCCAGTCTAACCTTCCCCCTCCCCATATCCTCAAGTCCATTCTCTACATCTGTGTCTTTATTCCTATCCTGCCCCTAGGTTCTTCAGAACTTTTTTTTTTTTTTTTTAGATTCCATATATATGTGTTACCATACATTATTTGCTTTTCTCTTTCTGATTTACTTCACTCTGTACGACAGACTCTAGGTCCATCCAACTCACTACAAATAACTCAATTTCATTTCTTTTTATGGCTGAGTAATATTCCATTGTATATATGTGCCACATCTTCTTTATGCATTCACCTGTTCATGGACACTTAGGTTGCTACCATGTCCTGGCTATTGTAAATAGAGCTGCAATGAATATTGTGGTAAATGACTCTTTAGGAATTATGGTTTTCTCAGGGTATTTGTCCAGGAGTGCGATTGCTCGGTCTTATGGTAGTTTGATTTTTAGCTTTTTGAGGAACCTCCGTACTATTCTCCATAGTGGCTGTATCAATTTACGTTCCCACCAACACTGTAAGAGGGTTCCTTTTCCTCCACACCCTCTCCAGCATTTATTGTTTGTAGATTTTCTGATGATGCCAATTCTGACCGGTGTGAGGTGATACCTCATTGTAGTTTTGATTTGCAGTTCTCTAATGATTAGTGATGTTGAGTATCCTTTCATGTATTTGTTGGCAATCTGTATATCTTCTTTGGAGAAATGTTTATTTAGGTCTCCTGCACATTTTTGGATTGGGTTGTTTGATTTTTTGATATTGAGCTGCATGAGCTGCTTGTAAATTTTGGAGATTAATCCTTTGTCAGTTGCTTCATTTGCAAATATTTTCTCCCATTCTAAGGGTTATCTTTTAGTTTTGTTTATGGTTTCCTTTGCTGTGCAAACGTTTTTAAGTTTCATTAGGTCCCATTTGTTTATGTTTGTTTTTATTTCCATTTCTCTAGGAGGTGGGTCAAATAGGATCTTGCTGTGATTTATGTCAAAGGGTGTTCTTCCTATGTTTTCCTCTAAGAGTTTTATAATGTCCAGACTTACACTTAGGTCTTTAATCCATTTTGAGTTTATTTTTGTGTATGGTGTTAAGAAGTGTTCTAATTTCATTCTTTTACATGTAGCTGTCCAGTTTTCCCAACACCACTTATTGAAGAGGTGTCTTTTCTCCATTGTATATTTTTGCCTCCTTTATCAAAGATAGGGTGACCATATGTGCATGGGTTTATCTCTGGGCTTTCTATCCTGTTCCATTTACCTATATTTTTGTTTTTGTGCCAGTACCATACTGTCTTGATTACTGTAGCTTTGTAGTACAGTCTGAAGTCAGGGAGTCTGATTCCTCCAGCTCTGTTTTTCTTTCTCAAGATAGCTTTGGCTATTCGGGGTCTTTTGTGTTTCCATACAAATTGTGAGGTTTTTTTGTTCTAGTTCTGTGAAAAATTCCATTGGTAGTTTGATAGGGATTGCATTGAATCTGTAGATTGCTTTGGGTAATATAGTCATTTTCACAATGTTGATTCTTCTAATCCAAAGACATGGTATATCTCTCCATCTGTTTGTATCATCTTTAATTTCTTTCATCAGCATCTTATTGTTTTCTGCATACAGGACTTTTGTCTCCTTAGGTAGGTTTATTCCTAGGTATTTTATTCTTTTTGTTGCAGCAGTAAATGGGATTGTTTCCTTGATTTCTCTTTCTGATCTTTCGTTGTTAGTATATAGGAATGCAAGAGATTTCTGTGTATTAATTTTGTATCCTGCAACTTTACTAAATTCATTGGTAAGCTCTACTAGTCTTCTGGTAGCACCTTTAAGGTTTTCTATGTACGGTATCATGTCATCTGCAAACAGTGACAGTTTTACTTCTTCTTTTCCAATCTGGTTTCCTTTTATTTATTTTTCATCTCTGATTGCTGTGGCCAAGACTTCCTAAACTGTGTTGAATAATAGTGCTGAGAACAACATACTTGTGTTATTCCAGATCTTAGAGGAAATGTTTTCAATTTTTCACCATTAAGAATGATGTCTGCTGTGGGTTTTTCATATATAGTCTTTATTATGTTGAGGTAGGTCCCTCCCTCTATGCCAACTTTCTGGAGAGGTTTTATCTTGAATGGTGTTGAACTTTGTCAAAAGCATTTTCTGCATCTATTGAGATGATCATACGCTTTTTATTCTTCAGTTTGTTGACATGGTGTATCACACTGATTGATTTGTGGATATTTAAAAATCCTTGCATCCCTGTGATAAATCCCACTTGATCATCGTATATGATCTTTTTAATGTGTTGCTGGATTTAGTTTGCTATTATTTTGTTGACGATTTTTACATCTATATTTATCAGTAATATTGGCCTCTAATTTTCTTTTTTTTGTGATATATCTGTCTGGTATTGGTATCAGTGTTATGTTGGCCTCATAGAATGAGTTGAGAGGTGTTCCTTCCTTTGCAAATTTTTGGAATAGTTTCAGAAGGATAGATGTTAACTCTTCTATAAACGTTTGGTAGAATTTACCTGTGAAGCCACCTAGTCCTGGACTTCTGTTTGTTGGGAGATTTTAAATTACTTATTCAATTTTGTTATTGGTACTTGGTTTGTTCATACTTTCTATTCTTCCTGGTTCAGTCTTGGGAGATTGTACTTTTCTAAGAATGTGTCCATATCTTCTCATTGTCCATTTTATTGGCATATATTTGTTCATAGTAGTCTTTTATGTTTTCTTGTATTTCTGTGGTGTTGGTTGTAACTTCTCCTTTTTAATTTCTGCTTTTACTGATTTGAATCCTCTCCCTTTTTTTCTTGATGAGGCTGGCTAAAGGTTTATCAATTTTGTTTATCTTCTCAAAGAACCAGCTTTTAGTTTCATTATCTTTGCTATTGTTTTCTTTGTCTTTCATTTATTTCTGCTCTGATCTGTGTAGCATTGTATTTCTAATTAACCTTCTTGTTCCAAAAGTCTGGTGGTCACTGCATAAGATGGGTGATGGATACCTGACTTTCCAAAGGTAATGAAGTAATTACTGAATTTAATCCTAAATTAGTCTGATATTAAACCCAGATTCCCAATCTTTAGAATTGGTCCATAGGTCAAACTTTACTGACCCATGATTTGGAGAAACAAAATGAGGACACAAACCAAATTGCTAGGTGAATGGCCCCAGAAATTTCCTTTGGGTTGACTCTTGATAAACTGTCTGAGACCAGGGCTATTATTCTCCTGAAATATGCAAGCATCCCATATGTACAGGAAACAGGCAGCCTGCAAGTCATGGTAAAGGAGAACATGGGGTGGTAAGGGTGGTAAGCTTACAGCTGAATTTTTCATAGAAATAAGACCTCTCAATATTCCAATATTTGGGAATGAGCAAAATTCCACCCTCCCTAAGCTTTTCAGTAGCTGATCAGCTTCAGTTAATAGCAGTTGTGTATTACCACTAAACCTTAGGCTCTCTGGTGCATTAAACAAACTTTTTCACTCAACCTACTAATCTTTTCTCATGTTCCCTATAACATGAGAAAGTAGGTACCAGTCTACTGAAGCATGGCACTCCCCTGAACAGAAGACTGAAAAAACAGGATCCCAGGTAGCCTATGGATTCACCATGGACAAAGTTTTTTTGTTAATATGTGCCCAAACCCACTGAATGACACATTTTGAATGTGTTCTCTCAAAAAGATTTGGATAATATTTGTGAAGTAATTGTTACCTCATTGGAAAATTCAGAGCTCTTTTGAATGTTAATTATCACTGTAAAATTAACATTTAAAATTTTCTAGTATATATTGCTTGTTTACAAGTCCTTACTTATTTTTCATATAAAGTATGCCAAAAACATGCTTTATAAATGTTAAAGTAGAAAAAATGAGCCAGCAGTTCATTTCTGAAAATAGTCATCCAAATTTTCAATTAAGGTTGACTGTGTTTATATATTACACCATTTGCATTATCCAGGAGACAGTTATTCTTTCCCAAATACTAATACTTTCCCAAGTTACTAAAGTTGTCTGTGGCTTTATATACCATGCAGATTGTTGCATTATAAGAAAATATAAAATACACTAAGGGGTATATTAACAAGTGAGTGACATTAAAACATAAAAAAATAAAAATGAACAAAATAAAAATAACATATCACTGCTATATGACCATTACAATCTGTTTTATTTTGTGTGCCCTTTAAGTCATTATTTTTAAGTCTATATAATTATGAGCATGTTCTCTATACCAGTGAACAATAAACATTTTAATTTAATATTTAACTTATATATTCAGTTGAACATGTGCTAACAAAGGCTGCACAGTATTCAATGAGATAGAAATAAATGTGAAAACATCATATCTTTAGGTCACAATTCTACTATTGACAATTAGCTCAATGTGGGGTTAAATTTGCTCACATTTAACACATCGCTCAATATATATGGACATGTACTTTGTAATAAATTCATATATTTTAACCTCATCATATAATTTAATATTTACCTTAGATTAAGAGCTTTCTGGAACTGAAGTAGAGCTAGTTGAACACTCTTACTTTTTTGATTTTCCATAGAGGAGTCATTAGCCAAGTATGTAATTTAAGTTTGAATAGTTCTACAAGGCTCTCTGTGCCCAAATTTTCTCCTGTTGAGTTTGTCACTGATATATTAACATGTTAGGGAAAATTATGTTTTTACTTTAATTATTTCAGTTTAAAGAACATTTGTTTATTTTTTTCCTAATAGGTATACTAGTGTATTGAGAAGACTATTGACAGTATGTTTAAAATGGTAAGCATATGATCTTGGCTTTACTTACTCAGGTGGAAAGATCTTACAGAAATGAGTTAAATTGTTCATTTTAAAAATCTAAATATAATTCCTACTTCAGAGGATTATATTAAAGATAAAATAAAACAATATATTGGAAAGTGCCTTCCCTATTGCCTAATAGATATTTTAAATTCAAAAAGTATTATTCATGAAAGGTTAAACCTAATTATTTTGACTCTATAATAAAATGGGCAAATCAACAAAGGATTAATCTCCAGAATATACAAACAGCTCGTGCAGCTCAATATCAAAAGAACAACCAACCCAATCCAAAAATGGGCAGAAGACCTAAATAGACATTTCTCCAAAGAAGACATACAGATGGCCAAGAGGCACATGAAAAGATGCTCAACATCACTAATCATTAGAGAAATGTAAATCAAAACTACAATGAGGTATCACCTTACACTGGTCAGAATGGGCATCATCAGAAAATCCACAAACAATAAATGCTGGAGAGGTTGTGGAGAAAAGGGAACCCTCATGCACTGTTGGTGGAAATGTAAATTGATACAGCCACTATGGAGGACAGTATGGAGATTCCTTAAAAACTAAAAATAGAATTACCATATGACCCAGCAATCCCACTACTGGGCTTATACCCTGAGAAAACCATAATTCAAAAAGACACATGCATCCCAATGTTCATTGCAGCACTATTTACAATAACTAGGTCATGGAAGCAACATAAATGTCCATTGACAGAAAAATGGATAAAGATGTGGTACATATATACAATGTAATATTACTCAGCCATAAAAAGGAATGAAGCTGGGTCATTTGTAGAGATGTGGATGGACCTAGAGACAGTCATACAGAGTGAAGTAAGTCATAAAGGGAAAAACAAATATCATATATTAAAACATATATGTGGAATCTAGAAAAATGGTACAGATGAACTGGTTTGCAAGGCAGAAATAGAGACACAGATGTAGAGAACAAACGTATGGACACCAAGGGGGGAAGGGGGGTTGGGATGAATTGAGAGATTGGGATTGACATGTATACACTAATATGTATAAAATAGATAACAAATGAGAACATGCTGTATGACACAGGGAACTCCACATCACTGTACAGTAGAAACTAACACAACATTGTAAAACAACTATACACCAATAAAAAATAAAATGGGCAATATTACTGATTAAACAACATACACTGTTTACATATCAGAAATATAACTTTTCTTGTACAGAGTGTGTTATTTTCCTTAATGTTAACAAGTAATAGTAGAGACTCTTAGTTATTCCATGATTCAAAATATAAAATTGGTTTTTAAATATCATATTATATATATATGTGTTTGTGTATATATATATATGTATATATATATATATATATATATACATATATATATATATATATACACATTTGTGTGTATTATATAGAGTAGCTGATGTTGCTCTATTTTTACAGTCAAGTTGAGGATTAGTACCTTTCCTTTCTTTGTGATCTTTCATTTGCAGAGACATCATAATACTAGGCTTAGTCTGATGACTACATTGGAGATATGATATGTCTGTTTTCTTCGTGCGTAATGAAGCTGAGAGTTGATGGCCTTGCTGTCAGCCATAGTTTTGTTTTATTTTTCCTCATACACATTTTCTTACTGATTATAATTTTCATCTAAAAGTTAGATTTTTCTGTAAGTAAATTGATTTTTTTTCTTTAAATTTGTTCCAGTCTTGGGTGTCTTGTTACTTAAGATGCCTAGAAATGTGGCAAGTCAAAATAAATAAAAATGAGTTTTGTTGGAATTAAGAAAAAATATGAAAACCTGTGTTTAGCATAAAACATTTTTTAATGGCTAACTTTGCTATTTCTATGACTTTTTAATGAATTAGTTGCTTAGTAAAATAGTCCCAAGTAAAAATCTCATCTATAGCTAATACTCGTCTACATTTCACAGTTTAATAAACTTTCTAAAAATGTCTTAATATTTTTGTTTTGGTACAATTTAAATTGAAATAAAATATTAAAACAGATACAATTAGCAAATATTTTTGTATATTGTGCAAAGGTAAAGTAAATAACATTTTGTGTGCTTGTTGTTGACTCTAATAGAGAGTAAACTGTATTTTTATTGTAAAATATATTAAATAGAAGAATATATCTTTGTCTCTAATATAACATTAAACCTTATTCCACAGTGTAACTCTGAGATCAAAAGCAATTATACATAATTAACCTTACATTGAATTTTGGTAACAGTTGAGTTCCTAATTTAAATTTTTAATTCTGAAAAGATTATATCTATAAATAGGTGGCATATTACTCTGTGCAAGTTGGGACATACACCACAGTTATAACGCTGTTGTTGCAATATTGTAAGTTATGGAGTGGGTTGAGTCAACCAGGACTATGGCAATTCTAATTATCAGAAATTGGAAAATTCAGATCATCAGTTAGGTCTTGTAGTAGAACATAGCATGTTGTTGATTGAAATGAGAGATAATATTTTGGCTACCATGTAGATAATAAAGTTAATATTTTGTTTAAAAATATAAGGGATTGCCTCGAGGTCTTGCCCTGATTGTGGGTGGAGGTAACATGTATGATATAAAATTACTTTTAAAAATCAAGTTTATCCAAGTAAAATTCACATACACACAATATACAGTTATATATAATACATAATGAACAAACTGTACATGTATGTTCAATATAATGAACATACACAAACAATACATTTTTATTGTATGCATACCAAATAATGAGAGGTGAAATGTACACAGTCAAGTATTCACTAATCAAATTTAGATACAGAATGTCTGTTATTCCATAAAGTCATGCCATTTGAAGTGTATCCCATTCCCTTATGCTCTATAAAACCTATTAAACAATGATCTGTTTTCTGTCACTGTGGAAATGAAGTATTACAATATATAATCTTTAGTGTTTGGGTTCTTCTTCTCAGCCTAATGATTTTAAAATCCATTAACACTATTGCAATTTACTGCTTTTTTTTTTTTTAATATTTTAACTCTTGAGCAGTGTTTCATGATATGGATACTAGTTTGTTTATCCATTCATCTGTTCATTGATATTAAGGCTGTTTCCCATTTTGGCTATTATAAATAAAGTTATCATAAAAATTTGTATAGATTTTTACCTGTGTGTTGTGTTGCTGTTTTCCTGTGGATGTCTATTTTCATTTCTATTTGGTGAATGTCTGGGGTGTGCAATTGTTGGGTCACATGGTAACTCTATATTTAACTAAAAAATTATCAAAACCTTCTCTAAAGTTGTTGTACTAAGTTTACAATTCTACCAACAAAGTCTGAAAGTTCCACTTGTTCCAAAACCTAGTCATCATTTGGTTTTGTGATCCTTTTAACTTTTCATTGTTGTCACTCTGGTAAGTATGTAATATTGTCTTAGTGTGATTTTAATTTGCTTTACCTTCTTGACAAAAGGCGTTAGGACCTTTTTATTGTACTTATTGGGTTTATAATCCTGGTTAAAATATATTATGTGTTTATAAATATTGCTGGATTTGATTTTTTAATATTTTTTGAGAATATTTGTTGAGAATTTTCTGCCTATGTTCATGAAGAATAACATTCTTTTATCATGCTATATCTCAGTTAGCTTTTGGTATCTAGGTAGTACTGCATTCATAATATAAATTGAGATTAATTTCATTCTTTTTTTTAATTTTCTGAAAAAGTTTGTGTATTATTGATACTATTTTTTCCCAAAATGTTTGATGGAAGTCTCCAGGCACTGAATTTTCTTTATGAGAAAATATTTGGTTAAATACATTTACTAGCTATAAGAAATTCATGTTTCTCTTTTTTGTTAAATTTTGTTTTGTTTTTTAAGGACTTCTTCATTTCCTTTATGTTGGTGAAATTCTGTCTTATAAAGGACCATGTATCTCTCCCCAGCTCTGACCTATGCCTCCTAGTCTGACTGCCCTTTTGAGCTTGGAATTCAACATCGTTCACCAAAGGTATAAAATTTTTGCAGTTAGAAAGTCAGGGTAATAATGGGGTACTTCTCATGATTCTCCCTCTTTTATGTATCATAGTTTCATCGTTCCTGTTGACCCCAAACAGTTTACCATATGTTTTGTCCAGTGCTACAGGTGTTTAGCTTGGAGTGCTAGCCCAATACCAGCTATTCCATCATTGTGGGCCCACTCTCCCTTACTCCATCATAGCTGGAAGCTGATGTTCCCTAAATGACTTTTAATTATTTAATTTAAAAGACTTTCAAAAGAAACTTAAGACAATGCAATTAATTATGGCATTAAGATAAAATTACAAAAAAATCAATAAGTAAAAAATTACTATAATTCTATTGCAGTTTATGCTTTCTGTCTAAATCTGTAATTGTTTCCCTGTATGAATAAAATGGCACTCTAATGAACTTTTAAATCTTCTGTTTCATTATATAATATCAGAGGAATAATATTTTTGAGAAGAAAGAAAACTTTTATACATTTTAAAGATGTACTTATATAGAATTTTACAGCTTGTATGAATAAAGATTTTAATTTACAAGTAATGATTTGATTCACCTACCAAGGCACTAAGGTCTTTAATAGAACTTGCTCTGTCATTATTATTCATAATTCCATAAAGTGACATAAATGGAAATAGTGCCTTGGAAAGGTCAGCATACAGGTAAATCCATTTCCTAAAGAACTTATAATTCTAAATCTCTTCAACAAGCTCCTCACTACCCAAACCCTGGACACTCATCAGAATAAGATGGCTTGTGATCACTGTTCCATTTGACATTAACAGTATATAGAAGTCCAACTAAATTAAAGCTTTAATATATTTCAAAATTGTATTTTTAAATTGGAAAACAAAACATAATACTCTCAGGAGTCTACATTATTTTCTTAGATTTAAAGTATTATATAAATATTAACTGAGTGGTTTACGGTATAGCAGAAGAGTAATATCTTATCTCAAAGTTAACGTTAAACCATTGTTTTTATTTGTTTGTTTAATATGGCAACTAGAGCAGGAAATAAAAACAGCCGTTTCGGTACTTGCCGTAAATGAATTTGATTTTTGCCTGCACTTATATAGCTTAATGAAGATACCATTCCCTGTATCTTGTCACTGGGCATATGTCTACACAATCTTGTGCCCCCTTAGTTATTGCTATTTCATTAATTAATTCTATCTTCAAATATATGTGATGAATCAGAATAATTCAGAATTTCACAGACACTCGAAATATACTTGTAATCGAAAACAAACTTATGGTTACCAAAGGGAAAATGTGAAGGGGGGAGGGATAAATCAGGAGCCTGGGATGAACACACTCATACTACTATAAATAAGAGAGATAAACAACAAGGACCTATTGTATAGCACAGGGAACTCTACCTAATATTCTGTGATAACCTATATGAGAAAAGAATGAATATATATATATGTATAACTGAATCACTTTGCTGTACACCTGAAACTAACACAACATTGTAAATCAACTATACTCCAATAAAATTAAAATATTAAAAAATAATAAATAAATAAATAAAATATATATATAGGTAAATGTTGGAATCATTATGACAACTCTTTTTAAAGCTTGTCATTCAGAGTAGGGTGGAATTAGCTAACTCTTTACAAAACATTAAGAATGTGGAAAAGACTTTTAGCAATTTAACTGTATTCAAAGGATGAACAAAGAAATCCTACTTAATGCTTTAATATTTGAGAATAGTATGGTTTCCATTTTTAAAACGTATAAGTGGAGAGTCAAGTTTTTCCTATAGCTACATGAGAATGTTCTCTTTAAGGAAAATGCTAAGCCTTTTTTAGTAGTTACAAAGAGATAACATAATTATCTCACTCTGTGGAGGTGTGAAGGGTTTCTTGATGCACTGCCTCTGAGAGTATGAAAAAGCCTCTAACCCAAGAGACTCAGGAAGAAGATAGAGAAGGCAGGGTTCAGGAATCAGTGGATGGAAGCAGGCATGTGAGCCATCCACTTTTGTTACTATGAAGAGTGATCCACCTTTGTCTTGAGGGCATTCCAGGCTCCCATTTTCCTTCTTCAATGCCTAATATGCATGGAACTAAGAATGAGAATCTTAGCCTTACTGACTAGAGTTGGAGATACAAGCTTAATTATTAAAATCTTGTGTTTCTGTATTATCTTCCGTAATATGTGGTCTTTTTTCTTTCTTTTTATTTTATTTTATTTTATTTATTTATTTATGGCTGTGTTGGGTCTTCGTTTCTGTGCAAGGGCTTTCTCTAGTTGTGGCAAGTGGGGGCCACTCTTCATCACGGTGTGGGGGCCTCTCACTATCACTGCCTCTCTTGTTGCGGAGCACAGGCTCCAGACCCGCAGGCTCAGTAATTGTGGCTCACGGGCCTAGCTGCTCCGCGGCATGTGGGATCTTCCCAGACCAGGGCTCAAACCCGTGTCCCCTGCATTGGCAGGCAGATTCTCAACCACTGCGCCACCAGGGAAGCCCCATATGTGGTCTTTTTAACAACACTTTATAAAATTACTTTGTATTCACACTGTCTTAATGTTACCCTTCTTTTTGAATGCTTCCTCCTATCCAACTAGCATGTAAAAATGGAAATAAAGCTTCCTCTAATCCAGGAGTGCTCTCCCACATAATGGTGGAGAATTTAGGCCAGCTTTGTGCTAGTATTTGAAAAATTGTACCTTGGTGATATCTTCCTGAGGTTCTTTATTACCCCACCCCCCACTCTTCTTTTGGTCATAAAGTTACAAAACTTCAAGGGCCAAGATTGCTTAGGACATCAAGGTCAGTTCTAGAATTGACTACACTTGGGCTTTCCATTTCAGGGTTGAGGGTTAAAGTATTCTAGTAATTAACAGAATGCTTTTGTTTGGAAGATCACTTATGCTGTTGAGCTTCTAAATCTGTGGTGGAAGGAGATAAATGAAGAATTTAGAGAATATAGAATCCTGACATTGCTCAAATTCTGCTATAGAAGAGCTCATAAAAGGAGTCAGTGCCAGTTATTAATTTTCATGTTAACAGCAAGTTATTTGAAATATGGGGATTTTTTCTCTAAATTAACTTTGAGAACTATGAAGTTGAATCTCCAGCATGGTAATGATATACATTCTGAACTGTAACATTTGCCAGGGTTTTAAGGAAGTCCTATAGTGGGACCTTATAATTAGAAAAATGCTAAAGACTGTTTTATTTATTTTAGCATATTGAGGCATACTCTAATAAAATATGAATGGCTACTGTATGTGGCACAATGTTCATAATGCAATATTAAGTGAGGGTAAGTTATAAATTCATGCAATATGATAATTTTAATGTAATTAAAATATTTTTGTGGTATGTATAAAGTCTCAAAAGCCTTGCAAATAGTGGTTTGTAAAATTTGAATATATAGGATTTTGTTGATTTTTGAGCTGTATATTTCTTTACATTTTACCCTTCCCAATGTCAGGTATGTTTAATAATTAATAGTGTTTTATAGTTTAATAGGTCGAGGGTATTTTTTTTAACTCAGTGGTACATTTTAATATCATTGGTATCTTAGATCTAATAAAATGTTATTCTTAATCAGAATTTCCACATTTCTGCCTGATAGCAAAACACCACCTCATCAATTTTTCTCACTTCTGCACAATTCCTCTTTGTTTCTTATCTTAAGCATTTTCTTCTATGAATCTTCACTTGTGGTTCTCATCCTGGAAGAGATTTTGCCCCTAAGGGGCAAAATTTGTCAATGCCTGGAGATATTTTTTGATTTTCACACTGGAGTCCCAAATTACCCAGGATAAAGTGTCAATAGTGCCGAGGTTAAAGAACCCTGGCAGGAAAATTCTCTGCTGCCAGCACAAAATACAAACCTTAGGATATGAGTCACATATGTGAGACTGTAGCTTTCCACCATTCCAGGTAAAACAAAACAAACAAAAAAACAACAAAAACCTCTCAACTCATTATAAGACTGGGAAGGTAAAACATATAAATGTAACACGATTTGTACTGAAACAGGGGTTTTAAACTTTGACTCTCAACTAGAATCACCTGAGAAACTGTGAAAATGCTAATGATTCGTCTTACCTCCAGAGATTCTGAGGTAGTTGATATGGGGCATGTAGTTGTTCTTGGCTTTGGGAGTTTTTTCAAGTTCCCCATGTGATACTAAGTCAATATTAAGAAGCACTTCCCTAAGGTGTCTCTTTTTATAACCACCTGGAGAATGCGTTGCAGAAGTCAACTTACTTTTGACTCTCATTTAATATGAAGATGATGACCTTTGAACCGGACAGTTTAAACAAGTGGCATTTTGTTCACTGGTTTTCTGAAAACTCCGTAGTGGAAGAAATTGTGGTCCCAATTCTTCTGGCCTGGGAGAAACTATATGGGAGATCTGATGTTATATATGTTACTGACCACAAATGCCACATGATCACTGAAGGATAAAGAGGAATATTTTATTTTTCTTAGATAAATTCCCAATGCCTGAATGAGGTTAATATGACTTTTGGGCAGTGCAATTATTTTTCCACTGTGTATTCTTTAATGGAAAGTTATAAAAATACTATGCTAATTTTAGTGATTGGTCTAATTGTTTCCTTACTTTTTGTATACTTCAAATTTCTGAAATGTACATATACATAATCATTTTCATGTAAGTATAATAGCTTTGAATGAAAAATATATATATATACATTCTTCTATATTAATTCAAAAGCTATGTTTTGGTGAAGGATTAAATGTTTTATGCATCTATACCAGTGTAAATGACAATATTATTAATTAAAAAGTACAATCATGATAAATTGTGTGAGAAAATAAATGATTAATTTGTTTTTAGCTACATTGAGCATTATTTGCCAGTAAGGTATTTTGGTAGACAGTACGATTAGGCAGTTAGAAATGTATAAATTAATTTAATATATTTGAACTATTTTATTTTTTTCCTGTTTTTTTAATTAATTTTTATTGGAGTATAGTTGCTTTACAATGGTGTGTTAGTTTCTACTGTACAGCAAAATGATTCAGCTATACATACACGTATATCCCCTCTTTTTTAGATTTCGTTCCCACTTAGGTCACCACAGTGCATTAAGCAGAGGTCCCTGTGCTTTACAGTATTTCTCATTACTTATCTACTTTATACATAGTGTCAATAGTGTATATGTGTCAATCCCAATCTCCCAATTCCTCCCACCCCACCCCTTTCCCCCTTGCTATCCATACATTTGTTCTTTACATCGGTGTCTCTATTTCTGCTTGGCAAATAAGGTCATCTATACCATTTTTCTTGATTCCATATATATGCGTTAATATACAATATTTGTTTTTCTCTTTCTGACTTACTTCACTCTGTATGACACACTCTAGGTCATTCCATCTCTCTACAAATGACCAAATTTCATTCCTTTCTATGACTGAGTAATATTCCATTGTATATATGCACCACATCTTCTTTATCCATTCCTCTGTTGATGGACATTTAGGTTGCTTCCATGTGCTGGCTCTTGTAAATAGTGCTGCTATGAACATTAGGGTGCATGTGTCTTTTTGAATTAAGGTATATGCTCACTAATGGGATTGCTGGGTCAGATGGTAGTTCTATTTTTAGTTTTTTACGGAACCTCCATACTGTTTTCCATAGTGACTGTATCAGTTTACATTCCCACCAACAGTGCAAGAGGGTTCCCTTTTCTCCACAACCTCTCTGGCATTTATTGTTTGTAGAATTTTTTTTGATGGCCATTCTGACTGGTGTGAGGTGATACCTCATTGCAGTTTTGATTTGTATTTCTCTAATAATTACTGATATTGGGCAGCTTTTCATGTGCTTATTGGCCATCTGTATGTTTTCTTTAGAGAAATGTTTATTTAGGTCTTCTGCTCATTTTTTGCTTGGGTTGTTTGTTTTATTGATATTGAGCTGCATGAGCTGCTTGTAAATTTTGGAGATTAATCCTTTGTCAGTTGCTTCACTTGCAAATATTTTCTCCCATTCTGATGGTTGCCTTTTCATCTTGTTCGTGGTTTTCTTTGCTATGCAAAAGCAGTTAAGTTTAATTAGTCCCATTTGTTTATTTTTGTTTTAATTTTCATTACTCTAAGAGTTGGGTCAAAAAAGAACTTGCTGCAATTTATGTCAAAGCGTATTATGCCTGTGTTTTCCCCTAAGAGTTTTACAGTGTCTGGCCTTACATTTAGGTCTTTAATCCATTTTGAGTTTATTTTTGTGTACGGTGTTTTGTGTAGGGAGTGTTTTAATTTCATTCTTCTACATATAGCTGTCCAGTTTTCCCAGCACCACTTATTAAAGAGGTTGTTTGTTCTCTATTGTATATTTTTGCCTTCTTTGTCATAGATTAGGTGACCATAGGTGTTTATTCAAACTATTAATATAAATTTGGCAATCTTGTATAGTCAGATGGTATTAAAAATTAACAGTAAGAGATATTTTTCTCTACAGTGAGAAACATAAAATGAGGGAAGAAAAATGGTAACAGAAGTAATTTGGTGGAATCACTGCATTTATGTTGTGAGAGATAGAGGAGGAAGAGTAAACATAGAAGGAACTATCAGAACACAAGGAACTTAATCAGCCATCACTTGCTATAGAAGGTAATACTTTAAGAAGGGTGAAGATGATAAATTGGCAAAAGACTAAAAAGAAATTTAAAATGATGCCAAAAGAAGTTGGAGTATTGACTTTGGTATATAGGAAGTTATTATGACTTTTGAGATAATAAAAGGGTGAGTAAAATTGAAACAACAAAAGAAAATGAATAAATAAATAGAAGGTGTAGGTACAGATTATGGTACTCATGTGTAAGATAATACAAAAGGAAAAAGAAAGAAAAGTTGTTTGAGGTGACAGCTGTATGCAAATAAGATATATATTTCCTGAATTTTAGTTTATTTTAATCCTAATTTTAAAAAAATTTAGAATAGAGCTTATTTGTGAGAAAAAACAAAAAGACAGGGGACCAGTAAAAGCTATTTAAAAATGACAATTAAAAAGTTAAACATATAATTTATATATCCTAAATAAATAACTGATAGCCTGAGTTCCTATTGCATAGTGGTGACAAACATTGGCAATCTCTTATCTTTGGTTAAAAATAAAGTTAATTCATTGGAAGAGAAAATATGGTGAAGATGGAATTTAAAAATTACTTTAGAGGCAATATAATCTGCTAAGAGTGAGCAACTTAGATACATTTTCATGGAATTAGTTTCAATTTGATATACCTTAAGTGCCCACCACATTCCAGACAAAGTATAAATATTGGAGATACAACATAATGCATAGTATTGTTCATAAGTGTTACACAGATCAGTGAGATATAAAAAGAAGTTTCTATTTTTTATGATAATGTTTCAGTGTGTCAACTGATATGATTTGGGTGTAAATTGATAAAACAGACTTCCAAAATGAAATAGAAAAGTTGAATTTTGGATCAATAAGTAATAAAAAATATTTAATTTTAAAAACCTCACATAGATATATAATAATATCAAACAAACATTTGGCAGCTTTTAGGAACCACTTAAATTTACTTTTGTGTATTCAAACATTTTCCTCACAATTACCATTTGTTCTTGAATATGAATGAAAAAATTTAACAAATTTGGAAAAAAAGTTTATCTTCAGAGAATTTAAATTTACCAATTATCTAATTTTTCATAACTAGAAAGCACATGATGAGTCTACATTTTCTCTTATAGCAAATTATGAGAATTACAGTTGAAATATTTTCCTGCTGTATGAAGCACTTTCCTCTTCTATGGGATTAGGGCTGAGGTTTTCAGTAATACATAATTAACTCAAAACACTTTAAAGAGAAAGCCAAAGTAAATTTTGAGAGATTTGTTCATGGTATTTTTCCTTAATGTGCCTTCTTTCCTCTACTATCTCAATACTACTTCCCATTTCCTTGGTTGCCTGTAGGAAATAACACTAATCTGCTGACAAGCTAAGACTAACTAAACATTTCTGTGTTAAATTTTATATGTGAATCTATAGAATCAAAGAAAATTATAAAAGGCAGATAATATTTCAAAATATGAAATCACCAATATATGTATAAATACTCAATATATGTATAAATACTCAAAAATGTCTAAAGTACAAAATCTTTGGTTTATTTTCTAAATTTAATATTTAATTGTTTCCTTTCAGTTTTGATCTTGGAGCAATGATCGTTTAAAACTACACAATTTCTATTCATGGGGATGAAAACAGTGTAGAACAATTAAAAGCAACCTCTTCATAGGTTAAAAAAAAAAATAATGATACTTAAAGAGAAGGCTTTGAAGTAAGAGTAACTAAAATTTGAACATTGTCTTTCCACATTACTGATTGTACATGCTTGACAATTTGTATAAGCTCCTTGGTGTTTATTTCTTTTGTTAAAAAAAAAAGAGGGGCTTCCCTGGTGGCGCAGTGGTTGAGAATCTTCCTGCTAATGCAGGGGACACGGGTTCGAGCCCTGGTCTGGGAAGATCCCACATGCCGCAGAGCAACTAGGCCCGTGAGCCACAACTACTGAGCCTGTGCGTCTGGAGCCTGTGCTCCACAACAAGAGAGGCCACGGTAGTGAGAGGGCTGCGCACCACGATGAAGAGTGGCCCCCGCTTGCGACAACTAGAGAAAGCCCTCACACAGAAACGAAGACCCAACACAGCCAAAAATAAATAAATAAATAAATAAATAAATAAATAAATAAATAAAAAAGAAATATGAGATGGTAGTGATCATTAGACACATTCTTTTCTGAGGGAGGAGGTCATGATGATGCAGTAAGAGGACATAAAACTCAGCTACCCTCAGGAGCACATCAAAAATATATCTACATGTGGAAGAAGTCGCTCCAAAAACTAATTAGAAACTGGCAGAGAGACACATGTACAACAAAAGCTGGAAGAAAGATACACACACAATTGGGCAGGAAGAGAAGAAAAGCAATCAGGGACTCAGAGGAAAAGGGAGATTACACAGGTCAATACCCACCCTGGGGAGTGGCAGTTTGAGCCCCAGATTGGGTGTACTAGTCCTGGTGTCATATGTAGAGGAGAAAAATTCCCTTGGCTGGTTTGAGAACTGTTGGGACAATTAGAAGATATGGGGAAGCCTGGACTCTGCTTGTGAGGAGCACACACATGCTGACTAGCCCCCAAGGCAGGGCAGAGAGGTCAGCTCTAGTGGCTACTGGATTTCCTTTGATCACCTTTCTGTGTGCCCCAGTCTGAGCTGAGTAAATGCTACAGCTATGCTCACTCCACTCCACAGCACGACACTGGATCTAGGAAAACCACAACTAGGGAAAAGACCCAACCGTGGGAGGCAGAGGTCCTGGGTCAGAGTCAGGGTAAAGCAGCAGTGACTGTCCTTGGAGCTTACTCAACCAGAGCCTTGGAAGCCACCCAGATGTCTTATGGCAGCTACTGCACCACAGCTAAATTCCTGATACATGCCAAGAGTCCATGTGGGTTCCCACCATCTCTATGGAGGTAGTGATTAGCTGTGAGGGACAAAGGGGGCTTAAACATGAGGCTATCTGAGCAAAACCATTGATGCCTACATAAGCAGGGCAAGGGACCTCTTTCTGTACACAGGCCCCACTTACTTCATCACTCCCTTACTCAGGGGTTAAGGTCCCAGTGCAGGACAGGGAAAAACACACACATAAAGGGAGCAAAGCCAGCTCAAGCCCAGTCCTCAGGGCTTCTACTCCAGAAACTTGGAATTGGACTCTGCCCCTGATAGGGTGGTTATGGCCACAGAGAAGAGAGAAAGTTCCAGCTTACATTTGGCTCAGACTCTACTCCATCTCCAGCTCCACCCACTACCAAGGTGGTAGCTGCCAGCACACCCTGAGGAAAGATGTGACTGGCAACCAAATCAAATCCAACCCTCCTACCAAAGGCATTGGGCACATGCAGTTTATAGAGGGATGCTCCCACATAAGAATACCCCTTCAAGACCACAACAGGTAACTCTTTCACCTAAATTCATAGAGGCGAAGAAAGTTAAGCAAAACAAAAAGGCAGAGGAATAACTCTTAAATGAAAGTGTAAGAGGAGATCCCTGAAGAAACAAATAACAAAATAGGAATAAATGATTTTCCAGATAAAGAATTCAAAACATTGGTAATAAAAATGTTAACATAATTAGGAAAAATAATTGATCTAAATACTGAACATTTTAACAAGGAACTAGAAAAATATAAATGATGCAATCATAAATGAATAATTCAATGGCTGAAATTAAAAAAACACAGGAAGGAATAAATTGCAGACTAAGTGATACAGAAGAAGGTATAAGTGATCTGGAAGATAGAATAATGGAAATCACCCAATCAGAAAAGCAAAAGAAAAATCTATTGAAATAAAATGAAAGCAATTTAAGCGATCTCTGAGATAGCATTAGGCATTCCAAAATACACATTATAGGGGTTCCAAAAAGAGAAGAGAGAGAAGGGGATCGAAAATGTATTTCAGGAAATTATGGCTGAAAATTTCCAAAACCTGAAGAAGGAAAGAGATATCTTGGTACAAGAAGCAAAGTGGGTCCCAAACAAGATAAACCCAAACAGACCTACATTAGGACATAACATAATTAAAATGGCAAAAGTTAAAGAGAGAATTGTAAAGGTGGCAAGAGAAAAACAGAGTCGTATACAAAGTAATCCCTCTAAGGCTCTCAACTGATTTCTCTGCAGAAATGTTGTAGGCCAGAAGGGAGTAGAATGATATATTCAAAGTGCTGAAAGGGAAAAACCTGCAGTCTAGGATATTCTACCCAGGAAGATTATCATTTCAGCAAGATTATCATTTAGAGTAGCAGAGATAAAGAATTTTTCAGACAAGCAAAAAGTGAAAAAGCTCATCAATACTAAATCTACCTAAAAATAAATATTGAAGGGTCATCTCTAAATGGAAAAGAAGTAAAGTCTATAGGAAATGAAAAATCTCACTAGGAAAGACAAATATATAATAAGGACTGAGAATCAACAACTTAAATAAGCCAGTGTGTATATTAAAGGACAAAATTTTATAAAAGCAAATATAACTATAATAAACAGTTAAGGGATAAGCATGAAGATGTAAATATGACATCAGAAACACAAAAGATGGGAGAGAGGAGTAAAATATGTAGATCTTTTAGAATGTGCTTGAACTTACATGACTACCAGTTTAAAACAAGTAGATATAATTATAGGTCAACATATATGAACTCTTTGGTAACCACAAATCAAAAACCTACAATAAATATACAAAAACGAAAATGAAAGGAACACAGGCATACTACTAAAGAAAATTATCAAACCACAAGGGAAGAACAAAAAGAAGAAAAAAAGAACAGAGAAGAAAGATAAAAAACAACCAGAAAACAAGTAATAAAATGACAATAAGTAAATGCCTATCAGTAATTACTTAAAATGTCAGTGAACTAAACACTCCAATCAAAATACATAGGGTGACTGACTGGATAAAAAAAAACAAGACCCTTCAATAGACTGCCTACAAGAAACTCACTTCAGGGCTAAAGACACACATACTGAAAGTGAGGGGATGGAAAAAGATATTTTATGAAAACAGATTACATGCTAGGCCAAAAATTAAGTCTCAACAAATTTAAGACTATAAAAGTCATATCAAGCACTTTTTCTGGCTATGAGATGAAACTAGAAATCAATTACAGAAAGAAAAATGGGAAAGAACAAACACTTGGCACCCCAAAAAAGATGCTGCTAAAACAACAGTGGGTCAATGAAGAAATCAAAGACAAAACCAGAAAATAGCTTCAGACAAATGAAAATGTAAACACAACATTTCAAAATGTATGGGTTGCAGCAAAAGCAGTTCTGAGTGGGAAGTTTATAACAATACATGTCTTCCTCAAAAAATAAGAAAAATCTCAAATAAACAACCTAACCTACAAATAAGGAATTATAAAAAGAAGAACAAGTAGAGCCCAAAGTCAGCAGAGGAAAGGAAATAATAAAGGTCAGAGAGGAGACAAATAAACTACAGATGAAGAAACAATGAAAAAGATCAATGAAACTGAGGTGGGTTTTTTTTGAAAAAAAACAAAATTGATACACCTTAAACCAGGCTCATTGGGAAGAAAAGAGAGAGGACCCAAATAAACATAATAAGAAGTGAAAGAGAAAAAATAACAAGTGATACCACACAGAGTTATTCAAAAATCATGAGAATACTAAGAAGAGCTATATGCCAACAAATTGGACAACGTAGAAGAATGGACCAATTTCTAGAAACATACAACCTGCCAAGACATAAAGATGGCTTATGGGCACATGAAAAGATGTTCAACATCCCTAATTATTAGAGAAACTCAAATCAAATCTACAATGAGATATCACCTCACAACTGTCAGAATGGCTATTTTCAAAAAGCCTACAAATAACAAATGTTGGCAAGGATGTGGAGAAAAGAGAACACAGTTACCCTGTTGGCAAGGATGTGGAGAAAAGAGAACACAGTTACCCTGTTGGCAAGGATGTGGAGAAAAGAGAACACAGTTACCCTTTTGGTAGGAATATCATTTGGTGCAGCCACTATGGAAAACAGTATGGAGATTCCTTAAAAAACTAGAACTACCACATGGTTGAGAAATTCCATTCTTAGGTTTCATTTTGGAAAAAAATGAAAACACCAATTTGAAAAGATATGTGAACCCCAATGTTCATAGCATCACTATTTACAATAGCCAAAATATGGAAGCAACCAAAATGGCCATCAACAAGCGATTGGATAAAGAAGATGTGGTATATATATATATATATATATATATATATATATATATATATATATATATATATATACATACACACAATGGAATATTACTAAGCTGTAAAAAAGATTGAAAGTGCCATTTGCAGCAATGTGGATGGACAAAGAGAATAAGTTTAGTGAAATAAGTCAGACAGAGAAAGACTAATCCTGTATAATATCATGTGTAAGTGGAACTTAAGAAGTAATACAAATGAATGTATATGCAAAACAGAAACAGACTCACAGGTATAAAAAAAAAAAAAACAGTGGTTACCAAAGGGGAGAGAGAAGGGAGAGGGCAAGTTAGGCATATGGGGTTAAGAGATGTGTATGAAATAGATAAGCAATAAGGATATGTTGTATAGCAAAGCGAATCACAGCTATTAACTTGTTGTAACTTTTGATATAGTCTGTAAAAATACTGAATCACTATTCTGTATACCTGAAACTAATATAATACTGTAGATCAACTATACTTCAATAAAAAAAAGATAGAACTTGACAATAAGTGAGTAAATAAACACTTCCTTTTGATAGCTAACACTTCAGATTACAACTGGAAGAAAGAAGGGGAGGTTTGTGAACACAAATTAATGTTTCAATAAAACAGATTTACATCCCCCCCAAAATAAAGACATTGTTTTCTGTAGTGTATTTTCAATAGTACGGTTACAACAGTAGTTGTTATTGATAGTTATATTAATTATATAAATATATATACTAATATATAAATATGATGACAATGATGAAGTAAAAGTAACAATAATAATGCAGGTAGCAATAATAAAAGGGAGCTTTGTTTTCTTGCAGTATGAAGGCTAAATTATGAAAAATGAATATGGGGTGTATTCAGAAGTGATTATTAGTAATCTTATTTAAGATTTGTTTTTTGAAATTGTTATCCAAGTTGGCTTAATTTTCTGCTTCACTAATTGACCACTGAACAACTCAGTACTCTACCACTGCTCCCGTATCTTTTATTTCAAGACTGTGATAAAGAGAAACAAGTTCATGCTCTCTTAGAGTAATATAATCAAGTTATCCTGGGGCTATGCTGCCTATATTTTTCCTCTGACTGATTTATGAGGAAACATGACTGAGGACAGCATGTGAATGGCATTAGACACGAGTTTAAGTAACCTATGCTCAGATGTAGGTAGTCTTTTGCCTGTAATTCAAGTCAGCTTTTTTTTTTTTTTTAATTTACTTTTTGATCACGCCATGTGGCATGTGGGACCTTAGTTTTCCACCAGGGATGGAACCTCCACCGCCTGCATTGGAAGAGAGGAGTCTTAACCACTGGACCACCAGGGAAATCCCAAGTCAGCTTTAAATATAGGTAAAGTAGATAATTATATAGGGTTTGAACTCTAAAGGAAATTAACAATTTCTCTAGGTGAGTCATTGCCAGCCTGGAAACAATTTTTTTTACTGACTTACAAAGTTGTGGTTTATTACCAGCCAATTATTGGCATAGTATGTGTTCAATATCCTGTGAGCTAGTTCTTAACTCATTATCTAGATAAGAATTCCCAGTATGTTGTGTGATCTTAATCCTCCCTTTGCAACTACTAACGTTGTATTTCTGTACATATCCAGCAATAAGGGATCAATCCCTACAGACATTTTTATGATATCTGTAGTAAATTCTCAATATTGCCACTATATTTCAAATTACCTAAACTGAGTTCTGAGTGTGTGTGTGTGTGTGAGAGAGAGAGATAGAGAGAGAGTGGGGGGTAGGTGGAATTAGAGATTGATTTCCAGAGAAAGTTTTAAAGCAGAAAAACACTTTCAAGATCTATTTCTTTTAATTATATATATGTTTACCATGACATAGAATATGGAAGTGTACTAATACAAAATTTGGTTTCTTAAATTTTTCATACAGACATAATATTCAAATTAATTAGAAAGTGAGAAATAACTCATGATGCTCTTTTTTGGATTTAATTGCAGATTTATTAACAATCCTTAGGATATTATTGGGCAGATCTGAAGTAAGGCTACAAAACAATAATTACTATATAATATATTTAATTCTGTGTTTTTTAGTGTATATAGCCATTATTGCTCTATGTGATGAGGTTCTAACAAAGCATGACACAATAGATTACTTGTGAAGATATTTTAGAAAGGATTGACAAAAGTTTGAAAATTTTGATTTTCCAGGATTGGAAGTAAAATATATGGGATCATTGGGTGAGCAACAGTTACCATAAATTGAGTTTAAGTTCTTTGTCTGATACTATGGGTCTCTGAGGGTAACAGTGCCTTGTCTGCTCAGGAAAAATGTACCTAACTCAGAGCTTAACAATACACTGCTGTTGATACATGGGCATCAGATTTTACCACCTAAAAGACAGAAACCTGAACTCTACCTTCTCCATATAGCATCTTCTCTGCTTACTCAGGAGTTTGTTTTTCTTAGGAGTAGTAGATGGCACTTATAAGCTATTCCAATAAAACAAGATACAAATAGATCTAATCCAACTGCAAATCACATCAAAATCAAGTGATAATCTGGGGCTTTTCTTCCTTTCCAAGAACTAAGCCTCAATTTTCTTAGTTTATTTTAAAATAATTCACACCAATTTATCTGTATTTTATAATACAGATAACATTTATAATTTTAAGTATATCTAATTAAATAAATAAAAAATAATTTTTATTAATTTTCTGAGTGGAAGGCTAAAGGTGGTTAAGTGGGGAGAAGAAAGTAGTGATCACTCTCTATTAGGAAACATCATAAGTCATGACATAGGGTTGGCTTTTTTACATAAATCAGGTTTATTGAGTGATAATTGGTATAATTTAGATGTAAAATTTACCCTTTGGGATGTTCCATATATATTTTTAAAAACAAATCACTGTGTAGCAGCCACTACACAATTGAGGTGAGGTATATTTCCATCAACCCTTAAAGTTTCCCCATGCACCTTTATAGCTGCCTCCCACTTCTATAGCCCTTGGCAAGCATTGATTTATTTTCTGTCACTATCATTACTTATTTTTATAGCAGATCATAAGATGGAATCATATATTACCTAGGATTTTATATGTGGCTCATTTTACTTTCAGTTATGATTGTTTCATGCTGTTAGATATATAAGTCATCCATTCATTCCTTTTTATTGTTCAGTGGCATTTTGCTTTATGTATGTACCACAATTTGTTTAGCCATTCACCATTTGAAAGACATAGCTTTTTATATCCAGTTTTGTGGAATTATGAATAAAGCCACTATAAAACTTCACCTGTGTGTGAACGTATGTTTCATTTTTCTTTTTTCTCTCATTTTAAAAATTATTTTTCAACTTAATTCAAGTATAATTGAAGAAAGGTACATACTTAAGTTTACAAAATGATGGTCTCATAAATATACATTTATGAGATCACCACAATCAAACTAATTAGCATTTATTGCCTCACATTGTTACCATTTTTTATTTTTCTTATCATCCCCCCCACACCCACTCCACTGACAATCACCTGTTAGTTCTCTATATCTATGTCTCTGTATCTGTTTTACTATGTTTGTTCATTTGTTTGTTATTTTTTAATTCCATATATAAGTGATAACATACAGTATTTGTCTTTGTCAGACTTATTTTACTTAGCAAAATGTCCACTAGGTCCAGCTATGATGTCACAATGGCAAGATTTCATTTCTGTTTTGTGAATGAGTAATAATCCATTGTGTGTGTGTGTGTATATATATATATATATATATATATATATATATATATATATACCATATTTTCTTTAACCATTCATTGGTCAATGGACAATTAGGTTGCTTTCATATCTTGGCTATTATAAATAATGCCTCAATGAACATAGGGGTGAATATGTGTTTTTATATTAGCATTTCAATACTCTGAAAAATACCCAGAAGTTGAATTTCTGGATCGTACAGTAGTTCTATTTTTAATTTTTTGAGGAATTACTTACTGTTGTCCACATATAGTACATGGAAAATAAACATTCCCACCAAAAGTGTGCTAGAGTTCTCTTTTCTCCACATCCTTGTCAATACTTTATATTTCTTGTCTTCTTGATGACAGTCCTTCTGGCAGGTGTGAAGTGATATCTTGTTGGGATTTTGATTTGCATTTCCATGATAATTAGTGATGATGAGCATCTTTTCAGGTGTCTGTTGGCCATCTGTATATCTTCTTCAGAAAAATGCCTATTTGGATCCTCTGCCCATATTTTAATTGGGTGGTTTTCTTTTGAGGTCGAGTTGTGTAAGTTCTTTGTATATTTTAGATACTAACTCCTCATCAGATACATCATTTGCAAATATCTTCTTCCATCTGAAATGTTGTCTTTTTGTTTTGTTGATAGTTTCCTTTGATGCACAAAAGCTTTTTAGTTTGATGTAGTCCCACTTGTTCTATTGTTTTTCTTTATTTTCCTTGTCTTGGGAGACAAATCCAAAAATATTACTAAGACCAATACCAAAGAATGTACTATCTATGTTTCCTTCTAGGAGTTTTATTGTTTCAGGTCATACATTTAAGTCTTTAATCCATTCTGAGCTTATTTTTGTATATGGTGTGAGAAAGTAGCCCAATTTGATTCCTTTGCATATAGATGTCTAGTTTTCTAAACACCATTTACTGAAGAGGCTGTCTTTTTCCCATTTATATTCTTACCCCTTTGTCATAGATTAATTGACCGTATAAGAGTAGATTCATTTCTGAGTTCTATTCTGTTCCCTTGATGTAGATGCCTGTTTTTGTGCTGGTACAATACTGTTTTGATTAATATAGCTTTGTAGTATAGTTTGAAATCAGGGAGCAGGGTACCTCCATCTATGTTCTTCTTTCTCAAAATTATTTTGACTATTCAAGGTCTTTCACATTTCCATACAAATTTTAGAATTATTTGTTCTAGTTCTGTCGAAAAAATGCCAGTGCTTTTTTATAGGTATTGCATTGAATATGTAGATTGCCTTGCCTTCCAATATTATGTTGAGTGAAGTGGTGAGAGTGGGCATCCTTGTCTTGTTGCTGTTTTAGAGAAAATCCTTCTAGTTTTTCACTGTTGTGTATAATGTTAGTTATGGACATGTACATGACATTTATTATATTGAGTTATGTTCCTTCTTTTCCCACATATTGAGAGCTTTTATCATATATGGATGTTGAATATTGTCAAGACCCTTTGTGCATCTATTCAGATGATGAAAAGGCTTTTATTCTTCAACTTAAAAAAATTTTTATTTTATATTGGAGTATACTTGATTAACAATATTGTGTTAGTCTCAGGTGTGCAGCAAAGTGATACAATTATACATAAACATGTATCTATTATTTTTCAAATTTTTATCCCATTAGGATATTACAGAATATTGAGCAGTTTTCCCTGTGCTATACAGTAGGTCCTCGTTGGTTATCAGTTTTCAATATACCAGTGTGTATGTCAATCCCGGACTCCTAGTCTATCCCTCTCCACCCTCCCCTTCCCGCCTGGTAACAATAAGTTTGTTCTCTAAGTCTGTGAGTCTGTTTCTGTTTTGTAAATAAGTTCATTTGCATCATTTTTCTTAGATTCCACACATAAGCAATATCATATGATATTTGTCTTTCTCTGTCTGACTTACTTCACTTAGTATGATAACTTCCACATCCATCCATGGAGATTATCTCTGGTGTCCCATTTTGTCTAGCTTTCTGTGATTGCAGTTTTTGTTTTGCAAGCTGCAGGTTATAGTTCCTCTTGCTTCTGCTACCTGCCACCTGGGGGATGAGGCTGGTCTAAGGAGCTTTTGCAAGCTTCCTAGTGGGAGGGACTTGTTCCTGCCCACTGGTGGGTGGAGCTGGTTCTTGTCCCTCTGGTAGGCAAGGCTGTGTCAAAGGGTGTGTTTAGAGGTGGCTGTGAGCTCAGGAAGATTTTAGGCAGCCTGTCTGCTGAGGGGTGGGGTTGTGCTCCCACCCTTTTGGTTGTTTGGCCTGAGGCATCCCAGCACTGGAGTCACAGGCTGTAGGGTGGGGCTATATCTTGGTAAGAAAATGGAAGCCTCCAGGAGTACTTACACCAATGAGTACTCCCAAGAACTACTGCCACCAGTGTCTTTGTCCCCACAGTGAACCACAGCCACCCCCCACCACCCCAGGAGACCCTCCAATACAAACAGACTTTCAGTCTGTGTGTGCCTTTAGATGTGAAGTGAGTCTCTTGTAAGAAGCATATATATGTGTCTTGTTTTTGTATCCATTAAGCCACACTTTATGCCTTTTGATTGGGACATTAAGTTCATTTACATTTAAGGTAATTATTGGTACTCATGCCATTTAGTTAATGTTTTTATTTTATATGTATTTCATTTTTGTTCTTTTCTTCTTTTACTCATTTCCCTTGTGATTTGATGACTATCTCTAATATTATGTTTGGATTCTTTTCTTTTGTGTGTGTGCATTTATCACTTTTAGCTTGTTGTTACCATGAGGATTTTATATACCAATATTTATTCATATGTGATTAAGTTGCTGCTCTCTAAAGAAAGAATGCTTTTTAACAATACTGTATTTTTACTCCCCCTCCTCCATGTTTACTGTTTTTGACATCATATTTTACACCTTTTTGTTTATGTATTCATTAACTATATATTGTGTATGTAGATTATTTTACTACTTTGTCTTTAACTTTCCTACTAGACTAGTAAATGCTTGATCTACTAACTTTACTACATTTTACTACCTTTACTGTCTTTACCAATGAGATTTTTCCTTTTGTATTTTTTATATTTCTACTGTGGCCTTTTTTTTTTTTTTTTTTTCTCTTAGAAAAGTCCCTTTAACATTTCTTTAAACCTTGGTTTCATGGTGCTGAACTTTTTTAGCTTTTGTTTGTCTATAAAATTTTAATCTCTCCTTCAAATCTGAATGAAAGCCTTGCTGGGTAAGTGTTCTTTGTTGTAGATTTTTTTCCCTTTCATCACTTTAAATAAATCATGCCACTCCCTTCTGGCCTGCAGACTTTCTGCTAAAAAGTCAGCTAATAGCTTTATGGGAGCTCCCTCGTATATAAGTTGCTTTTGTTTTTTTTTTTTTTTCCCCTTGCTGCCTTTAATATTCTCTCTTTATCTTCAATTTTTGCAATTTTAATGACAATATGTCTTGGTGTGGTACTCTTGGGCTGATCCTGTTTGGGACTCTACTTTCTAGACCTGGATATCTATTTTCTTTCCCAAGTTAGGAAATTTTTCAGCTATTATATCTTCAAAAATGTTCTCTGCCTTTTCTCTCTTCTCCTTCCGGGACCCCTATAATGTTAATGTTAGTAAGCTTGATGTTGTCCCAGAGGTCTCTTAAATGGTTTTCTTTTTCCTTATTGTTTTTTTCTTTTCTTTGTTTATCTTCAGTGATTCCCACTACTTTGTTCCTGATACATTTCTCTGTATTATCTAATCTACTGTTAATTCCTTCTAGTTTATTTTTTATTTCATTTATTATATTATTCCACTCTGGTTCTTCTTTATATTTTTAACTCTTTGTTATAAACTTCTAACTTCTCACTCTGTTCATTCATTCTCTTCCCAATTTATTTGAGCATATTTGTGATCATTACCTTAAACTCTTTATTGGGTACATTGTTTATCTTCATGACACATAATTCTTCTTCTAGGGTTTTTCTTATTCCTTCTTTTAGAACAGATTCCTCTGTCACTTCATTTTACTTAATTTGCTGTTTTTATTTCTATGTATTTGATAGGTTGGTTCCATTTCCTAACCTTGGAGAAGTTGCCTTTCTTAGGAGACACACTATGTGTTTCAGCAGTGCACTCCCTTCTGGTCACCAGTTGCTCTAGGTATTTATCTTATGTGGGCTGTGTTGGCCTTTCTGTTGTAGTGGACTCACACTGTAGGTATTCTGGTAGGTGTCACTGTTCCCCAGTCCAGTTTGTTGCTAGGCCCTGCCTTGTGGATTGATTGATGGCCACTGGTGGGCAGAGCTGGGTCACAAGGTGGATGGCATGGAGACTTGGGGGTTCCAAGGTTAATGCTGGCCCATTGGTGGTTGGAGCCAGGTCTAAGATGGCTGACTCTGGGGCCTGGAGTCCTGGATCTAGTGTTGGCCTGCTGGTGGGTGGGGCTGGTTTCTGAAATGTCTGGCTATAGGTTTGGGGATTTCCTAAAAATGATGTATACCCACTTGTGAGTGGGGCCATATCCCAGGGCAACTGGTTGAGGGGTCCAAGGTACTTGGAGCCAGGTTTTGGGATCTCTGGCTACAGGTTCCTGGGGGGCCTGGTGTTGGTGTTAGCCTGCTAGTAGGCAGGACCAGTTTCTGACAAGGCTAGCTGTAGCGTCCAGGGTGTCCAGAAGCTGGTGTCAACCCATTGGTTGGCAGAACCAAATCCTGGCATAGCTGACTAAGGGGTCCAAAGTTTCCTGGAGTTGGTGTTGGCCCACTGTGTTTAGGACTGGGACTAATGGATTTCCAGGGCTGGTGCTAGCCTGTTGGTAGCTGGGCTAGGTCCTGACATACCAAGCTACAGACCTGTGATGGTCCAAATATTGGTGCCTGTCTGCTGATGTGTGAGGATGTGGCCCAAGGGATCCCAGGACTGGTACCTGCCCACTGATGGGTGAAGTTGGGTCCTGAGGTCTATGGCTCCAATGCCCTGGAGGTCGTGGAGTTGTTGTCAGTCTGAAAGTGGGCAGAGCCAGGGCCCAGGGGCTTCCTGGTGCCTGCCCAATTGTGGGTGAGACTGGTCCCAGGACTAGTGTTGGTGCACTGGTGATTGAGGCTGGGTCCTTGGGCCTTCAGGTGGACAAGTCTTGGTCCTAGGTCAGCTGGGAGCTCAGAGGGTCTTAAAGCAGTCAGTCAGTTGGTGGGTGGGACCATGTCTCCACCTGGCTAAGTGCTTGGCTTGACACATGCCAGTACTCGTGCTGACAGGCTGGTAGTTGGGGCTGGGTTCTGACTCTAATAAGCTAGAGGTAGGATTCCAAAATGGCACTTGCTAGCAATAGTGTCCTCATTGTAGAACAAGCTCTCAAAAATTGCTGCCACTAGTGTCTATGTCCTCAGCGAGAGTCCCAGTTGCTTCCTACTTCTCCAGGTAGGTCCAAGATTAGTGAATGGGTCTGGCCCAGGCTCCTTTCAAATTGCTACATCTGCACTGCGTCTCAAAGCTTGTGAGATTTTCCATGAGTTATTTGAAAGTGGAGTCTTTATTACCTACAGCCTTCTGGTTCTTCTACCCAAGTCTCGCTGCCTTCACAGCTAGATGATCTGGGTTCTTATCTTCCTGGTAAAGGAACCCTAGTCTTGGGAGACCCGTGTAGGGCTCAGAACCCTTGCTCTTGAAAAGAACCTCTGCAATGTGATTATACTCCTATTTGTGGGTCCCCTCCTCAAGGGTGTGGATCCTGACTATTCCACACCTCCACTCCTCTTACCCATCTCATTTGGTTCCTTTTTTGTATTTTAGTCATGGACAACTTTTTTGCTGTTTTTCAGATCATTCTCATACATAGTTGCCCTGTAAATAGTCATAATTTCAGTGTGCCCATAGGAGGAGGTGAACTCAGGGTCTTCCTACTCAGCCATCTTTGTCACACCCCTGTTTTCATTTAACTTGACTAAAGATCTATAAGTGGATTGCAGAATATATGGAAACCACCACACTATTTTTCACAGTGCATGTGCCATTTTGCATTCATACTGTCAACATATGAGAGTTTTAGCTGTTTTACATCCTTTCCAGAACTTAAAGTTTTGAGGTTTTTAATATGTTTTAATTGTTTAATTTTTAATAGGTTTTAATAGGTTTTTTAATAAGTTTTCATATGTTTTAATTAATGGATTAATGTTTTAATCCATTGTGTTTTAATTTTTCATTTCTCTGATGGTGCACAATGTTGAGTAACATATCAGGTATTAGATATGTGTATATTTTCCTTAGTGAAGTCTCTATTCAAATCTTTGCCCCATTTTCTTACATATATATTTTAATTTCATAAGTTGTTAAAGTTCTTTCTATTTTCTGGATACTGGGGTTTTAAAAATATATATATGCTAAATATACATTTGTTAAATATGTGTATATTTTTAAAATATGTATTCATGTATTTGTTAGTTATATATATATATTCTCTTAGTCTAGCTTCTGTTTTTGTACTTTTGACTGAGTCTTTCTAAGAGAAAAGGTTTAATTTTGATCAATGTTTTCTTTTTAGTTTATGATTTTTTACCTAAGATATTTTTGCCCAACCTGAAGTCACACTATTCATGTCCTATATTTTCCTTTGAAGTTCAGAAGTTTTGGGTTTTAATTTAGCCTATGATCCACTGCAGGTTAATTATTTCAATATTTTGAATGTATGGGTCAAGGTTAATTTTTGTGCATAGGGCTATACAGTTATTTCTATACTATTTATTTATGCATTGAATTGCCTTAACATCTTTGTCAAAAATCAATTGACTACATATGAGTCTATTTCTGAAGACTATCCAATTACATTGAATAATTTGTCTACCATTTTGATAATAACACACTTCTGCACATTGAATAAATCACCAAATTTGCCCATGTTTTTCAAAATTATTTAAGTTCTCCTTGTTCAGTTGCTTTGCCACATAAATTCTGTAATTTACCTGTCAATGCCTACAGAGATCCGGCTGGGATATTGACTGCTCATATTCTCCAACATGTCCACATGACCAACAAGAGAATCTCTCTCTAGCCTCCTACCCTGCCCTCATTTTGTCTCAAACAGCAAATGGAAATGTGAGAAAAAGAGTTCACAAGTGAATGTGAACTTCCTTTTTGGTGGAAATCTCAGGGTTGCTATACTATCACACCAGTCTATAATTTGCATTGTGATAGTCATTTCAATTTTACATTATTTCTTTTCACCCACTTTTTTGTAAGACTGTCCCTTCATCCTATTATCTGTCACAGGTGAGACAGTCATCATGTCTTGTCTTCCCTACACAGAGGACTGTCTTCCTTGGATTGCTGGTTACCCATTGCCCTGGGATATTGTCTCTCTGATGTACTCAAGATAAGTTATAATTTAGTGGTACATATGTATTTTTCTCATTATTAAGAATAAACATTCTTATATGTAAACATTCTAAAAGAATAGATTAAGTTATCAACACGATAAACCTGCCAAGTATAAATACAAAAGCAATGCCATTATTGACTGACACTAATTATTTTCATAAAAGACACATGCAACTGAAATAATTATAGTTAACAGTAGTTGTATAAACAGAAGGATATTGATATTTTAAGAAGCAGCAACCAGGAGCCAAATTGAGAGGGACTACATCTATGTGGTTCTGCCAGCTATAAAAGTTCTTTCTTATGCTTTCTTCTTTCCTTCTTCCATCTTCTTCCTTCCTTCCTTCTTTCTTTCCACTTTACTTTCTTTATTCATTTCATCTTTCCTTCACTCCCTTTTGCATCTTACCTTATCCTTCTTCATTCTACTATTCACCAAAACATTTCTGAAATATCAATATATTATAAACATTCTTTGAATTCTAGAAATGCTTTCATTGCTAGCAAAAATATAAGCAATGTTTTAACTATATATATATATGTATATATATATATATATATATACATATATATATATATATATATATATATATATATATAGACTGTTCTACAAAAACCTCAAAAAAGAAAAAGAAATTCAAACATAACACTAAAGACAGTAGCCAAATCACAAGGGAAGAAAACAAAAGAAGAAGAAAGGGGAAAAAAGACTTACAAAAACAAATCCAAAACAATTAACATAATGGCAATAAGAAAACACATATCCATATGTATTAAATGTAAACAGACTAAATGCTGCAATGAAAAGACACAGACTAGCTGAATGGATACAAAAACAAGACATGTAGCTAAGATGCCTACAAGAGAGTCACTTCAGATCTAGGGACACATACAGACTGAAAGTGAGAGGATGGTAAAAGATATTCCATGCAAATGGAAATCAACAGAAAGCTGGAGTAGCAATACTCATGTCAGATAAAATAGACTTTAAAATAAAGAATGTTACAAGAGACAAGGAAGGACACTACATAGTGATCAAGGTATCAATCCAGAAGAAGATATAACCATTGTAAATATATATACAACCAACATAGGAGCAGCTAAATATATAAGGCAAATATTAACGGATATAAAGGAAAAGTTGACAGTAACACAATAATATTAGGGGACTTTAACATCCCACTAACATCAATGGACAGAAAATCAATTAGGAAATACTGATCTTAAATGAAACATTATGAAAGATGGACACAATTGATACATATAGGACACTCCATCGTAAAGCAGCAGAATACACATTCTTTTCAAGAACACATGGAACATTCTCCAGGATAGATCACATGCCAGGCCATAGATCAAGCCTTTGTAAATTTAAGAAAATGGAAATCATATCCAGCAACTTTTCCAACTGCAACTTTATAAGAACAGAAATCAATTACGGAGATAGGAGAAGATGGCAGAAGAGTAAGACGTGGAGATCACCTTCCTCCCCACAGATACATCAGAAATACATCTACACGTGGAACTGCTCCTATAGAACACACAATGAATGCTGGCAGAAGACGTCAGACCTTCCAAAAGGCAAGAAACTCCCCACATACCTGGGTAGGGCAAAAGAAATAACAGAGACAAAAGAATAGGGATGGGACCTGCACCAGTGGGAGGGAGCTGTGAAGGAGGAAATGTTTCCACACACTAGTAAGCCCCTTCACGGGTGGAGACTGTGTGTGGTGGAGGGGGAAGCTTCGGAGCCATGGAGGAGAGTGCAGCAACAAGGGTGCGGAGGGCAAAGCAGAGAGATTCCGGCACAGAGGATCGGTGCTGACCAGCACTCACCAGCCCAAGAGGCTTGTCTGCTCACCCACCAGGGTGGGCTGAGGCTGGGAGCTGAGGCTTGGGCTTCGGTCATATTGCAGGGAGAGGACTGGGGTTGGTGGTGTGAACACAGCCTGAAGGGGTTAGTGCACCACAGCTAGCCGGGAGGAAGTCCGGGAAAAGGTCTGGAGGTGCCGAACAGGCAAGAGACTTTTTCTTGGCTCTTTGTTTCCTGGTGCGCGAGGAGAGGGGATTCAGAACACTGCTTAAAGGAGCTCCAGAGACCTGTGTGAGCCACGGCTCTCAGCGCAGACCACAGGGACGGGCATGAGATGCTAAGGCGGCTGCTGCTGCCACCAAGAAGCCTGTGTGCGAGCACAGGTCACTCTCTACACCTGCCCTCCCGGGAGCCTGTGCAGCCCGCCACTGCCAAGGTCCCATGATCCAGGGACAACTTCCCTGGAGAATGCATGGCACGCCTCAGGCTGCTGCAATGTCACACCACATTCTGGGGTTGCAGGCTCACCCCGCATCCATATCCCACCATCCTCCCATCCTGAGTGAGCCAGAGCCCCCGTAGCAGCTGCTCCTTTAACACCGGCCTGTGTGAGTGAAGAACAGACAACCTCAGGCAACCTTCATGCAGAGGCGGGTCCAAATCCAAAGCTGAACCTGAGGAGCTGTGCGAACAAAGAAGAGAAAGGGAAATTTCTCCCAGCAGCCTCAGAAGCAGCAGATTAAAGCTCCACAAACAACTCGATGTACCCTGCATCTGTGGAATACCTGAATAGACAACAAATCATCCCAAATTGAGGAGGTGGACTTTGGGAGCAAGATATATTATTTTTCCCCTTTTCCTCTTTTTGTGAGTGTGTATGTGTATGCGTCTGTGTGAGATTTTGTCTGTATAGCTTTGCTTTCACCATTTGTCCTAGGGTTCTGTCTGTCCGTTTTTGTTTTTGTTTTTGTTTACTATAAAAATTTTTTTCTTAATAATTATTTTTTATTTTAATAACTTTATTTTATTTTATCCTCTTTCTTTCTTTCTATTTTTTCTCCCTTTTATTCTGAGCCATGTGGATGAAAGGCTCTTGGTGCTCCAGCCAGGCATCAGGGCCGTGCCTCTGAGGTGGGAGAGCCAACTTCAGGACACTGGTCCACAAGAGACCTCCCAGCTCCACGTAATACCAAATGGTGAAAATCTTCCAGAGATCTCCATCTCAACACCAAGACCCAGCTTCACTCAACGACGAGCAAGGTACAGTGCTAGACACCTTATGCCAAACAACTAGCAAGACAGGAACACAGCCTCATCCATTAGCAGAGAGGCTGCCTAAAATCATAATAAGGCCACAGACACCCCAAAACACAACACCACACGTGGACCTGCCCACCGGAAAGACAAGATCCAGCCTCATCCACCAGAACACAGGCAGTAGTCCCCTCCACCAGGAAGCCTACACAACCCACTGAACCAAACTTAGCCACTGGGGACAGACACCAAAAACAACAGGAACTACGAAACTGCAGCCTGTGAAAAGGAGACCCCAAACACAGTAAGATAAGCAAAATGAGAAGACAGAAAAACACACAGCAGATGAAGGAGCAAGGTAAAAACACACCAGGCCTAACAAATGAAGAGGAAATAGGCAGTCTACCTGGAAAAGAATACAGAATAATGATAGTAAAGATGATCCAAAATCTTGGAAATAGAATAGACAAAATGCAAGAAACATTTAACAAGAACCTAGAAGAACTAAAAAGGAACCAAGCAATGATGAACAACACAATAAATGAAATTAAAAATACTCTAGAAGGGATCAATAGCAGAATAACTGAGGCAGAAGAACGGATAAGTGACCTGGAAGATAAAATAGTGTAAATAACTACTGCAGAGCAGAATAAAGAAAAAAGAATGAAAAGAACTGAGGACAGTTCCAGAGACCTCTGGGACAACATTAAACACACCAACATTCGAATTATAGGGGTCCCAGAAGAAGATGAGAAAAAGAAAGGAACTGAGAAAATATTTGAAGGGATTATAGTTGAAAACTTCCCTAATATGGGAAAGGAAATAGTTAATGAATTTCTGGACGCACAGAAAGTCCCATACAGGATAAATCCAAGGAGAACACACCAAGACACATATTAATCAAACTATCAAAAATTAAATATAAAGAAAACATATTAAAAGCAGCAAGGTAAAAACAACAAATAACACACAAGGGAATCCCCATAAGGTTAACAGCTGATCTTTCAGCAGAAACTCTGCAAGCCAGAAGGGAGTGGCAGGACATATTTAAAGTGATGAAGAACAAAAACCTACAACCAAGATTACTCTACCCAGCAAGAATCTCATTCAGATTTGATGGAGAAATTAAAACCTTTACAAATAAGCAAAAGCAGAGAGAGTTCAGCACCACCAAACTAGCTTTACAACAAATGCTAAAGGAACTTCTCTAGGCAAGAAACACAAGAGAAGGAAAACACCTACAATATCAAACACAAAACTTTTAAGAAAATGGGAATAGGAACATACATATCGATAATTACCTTAAATGTAAATGGATTAAATGTTCCCATCAAAAGACACAGACTGGCTGAATGGATACAAAAACAAGACCCGTATGTATGCTGTCTACAAGAGACCCACTTCAGATCTAGGGACACATACAGACTGAAAGTGAGGGGATGGAAAAAGATATTCCATGTAAATGGAAATCAAAAGAAAGCTGGAGTAGCAATTCTCAAATCAGACAAAATAGACTTTAAAATAAAAACTATTAAAAGAGACAAAGAAGGACACTACAAAATGATCAAGGGATCGATCCAAGAAGAAGATATAACAATTGTAAATATTTATGCACCCAACATAAGAGCACCTCAAAACATAAGGCAAATACTAACAGCCATAAAAGGGGAAATCGACAGTAACACAATCATAGTAGGGGACTTTAACTTCCCACCTTCACCAATGGACAGATCATCCAAAATGAAAATAAATAAGGAAACAGAAGCTTTAAATGATACATTAAACAAGATGGACTTAATTGATATTTATAGGACATTCCACCCAAAAAACCCAGAATACACATTTTTCTCAAGTGCTCATGGAACATTCTTCAGGATAGATCATATCTTGGGTCACAAATCAAGCCTTGATAAATTTAAGAAAATAGAAATCGTATCAAGTATCTTTTCTGATCACAATTCTATGAGACTAGATATCAATTACAGGAAAAAAATCTGTAAAAAATACAAACACATCGAGGCTAAACAATACACTACTTAATAATGAAGTGATCACTGAAGAAATCAAAGGGAAATCAAAAAATACCTAGAATCAAATGACAATGGAGACACGAAGACCCAAAACCTATGAGATGAGGCAAAAGCAGTTCTAAGAGGGAAGTTTATAGCAATACAAGCCTACCTCAAGAAACAGGAAACATCTCAAATAAACAACCTAACCTTGCACCTAAAGCAATTAGAGAAAGAAGAACAAAAAAACCCCAAAGTTAGCAGAAGGAAAGAAATCATAAAGATCAGATCAGAAATAAATGAAAAAGAAAGGAAGGAAATGATAGCAAAGATCAATAAAACTAAAAGCTGGTTCTTTGAGAAGATAAAGAAAATTGGTAAACCATTAGCCAGACACATCAAGAAAAAAGGGTAGAAGACTCAAATCAATAGAATTAGAAATGAAAAAGGACAAGTAACAACTGACACTGCAGAAATACAAACAATCATGAAAGATTACTACAAGCAACTCTATGCCAATAAAATGGACAACCTGGAAGAAATGGAAAAATTCTTAGAAATGCACAACCTGCCGGGACTGAAACAGGAAGAAATAGAAAATATGAACAGACCAATCACAAGCACTGAAATTGAAACTGCGATTAAAACTCTTCCAACAAACAAAAACCCAGGACCAGATGGCTTCACAGGCGAATTCTATCAAACATTTAGAGAAGCGCTAACACCTATCCTTCTCAAACTCTTCCAAAATATAGCAGAGGGAGGAACACTCCCTAACTCATTCTACAAGACCACCATCACCCTGATACCAAAACCAGACAAAGAGGTCACAAAGAAAGAAAACTACAGGTCAATATCACTGATGAACATAGATGCAAAAATCCTCAAAATATTAGCAAACAGAATCCAATAGCACACTGAAAGGATCCTACACCATGATTAAGTGAGGTTTATTCCAGGAATGCAAGGATTCTTCAATATACGCAAATCAATCAACATGATACACCATATTAACAAATTGAAGGAGAAAAACCATATGATCATCTCAATAGATACAGAGAAAGCTTTCGACAAAATTCAACACCCATTTATGATAAAAGCCCTGCAGAAAGTAGGCATAGAGGGAACTTTTCTCAACAAAATAAAGGCCATATATGACAAACCCACAGCCAACATCATCCTCAATGGTGAAAACCTGAAACCATTTCCACTAAGATCAGGAACAAGACAAGGTTGCCCACTCTCTCCACTATTATTCAACATAGTTTTGGAAGTTTTAGCCACAGCAATCAGAGAAGAAAAAGAAATAAAAAGAATCCAAATTGGAAAGAAGAAGTAAAACTGTCATTGTTTGCAGATGACATGATACTATACATAGAGAATCCTAAAGATGCTACCTGAAAACTACTAGAGCTAATCAATGAATTTGGTAAAGTAGCAGGACACAAAATTAATGCACAGAAATCTCTTGCATTCCTATACACTAATGATGAAAAATCTGAAAGTGAAATTAAGAAAACACTCCTGTTTACCATTGCAACAAAAAGAATAAAATATCTAGGAATAAACCCACCTAAGGAGACAAACGACCTGTATGCAGAAAATTATAAGACACTGATGAAAGAAATTAAAGATGACACAAATAGATAGAGAGATATACCATGTTCTTGGATTGGAGGAATCAACATTGTGAAAATGACTCTACTACCCAAAGCAATCTACAGATTCAATGCAATCCCTATCAAACTACCACTGGCATTTTTCAAAAAACTAGAACACAAATTTCACAATTTGTATGGAAACACAAAAGACCCCGAATAGTCAAAGCAATCTTGAGAACAAAAAATGGAGCTGGAGGAATCAGGCTCCCTGACTTCAGACTATACTACAAAGCTACAATAATCAAGACAGTATGGTACTGGCACAAAAACAGAAATATAGATCAATGGAACAAGATAGAAAGCCCAGAGATAAATCCATGCACATATGGTCACCTTATCTTTGATAAAGGAGGCAAGCATATGCAGTGGAGAAAAGACAGCCTCTTCAATAAGTGGTATTGGGAAAACTGGACAGATACATATAAAATTATGAAATTAGAACACTCCATACACAACCACTAACCACAACCACTATGGTACACTAACACCATACACAAAAATAAACTCAAAATGGATTAAAGACCTAAATGTAAGGCCAGACACTATCAAACTCTTAGAGGAAAACATAGGCAGAACACTCTATGACATAAATCACAGCAAGATCCTTTTTGACCCAGCTCCTAGAGAAATGGAAATAAAAACACAAATAAACAAATGGGACCTAATGAAACTTAAAAGCTTTTGCACAACAAAGGAAACCATAAACAAGACGAAAAGACAACCCTCAGAATGGGAGAAAATATTTGCAAATGAAGCAACTGACAAAGGATTAATCTCTAAAATTTACAAGCAGCTCATGCAGCTCAATATACAAAAAAACAAACAACCCAATCCAAAAATGGGCAGAAGACCTAAATAGACATTTCTCCAAAGAAGATATACAGATTGCCAAAAAACACATGAAAGAATGCTGAACGTCATTAATCATTAGAGAAACGCAAATCAAAACTACAATGAGATATCATCTCACACCAATCAGAGTAGCCATCATCAAAAAATCTAGAAACAATAAATGCTGTAGAGGGTGTGGAGGAAAGGGAACACTCTTGCACTGTTGGTGGGAATTTAAATTGATACAGCCACTATGGAGAACAGTATGGAGGTTCTTTAAAAAACTAAAAATAGAACTACTATACGACCCAGCACTCCCACTACTGGGCCTATACCCTGAGAAAACCATAATTCAAAAAGAGTCATGTACCAAAATGTTCATTGCATCTCTATTTACAATAGCCAGGACATGGAAGCAACCTAAGTGTCCATCATCAGATGAATGGATAAAGAAGATGTAGCACACATATAGAATGGAATATTACTCAGCCATAAAAAGAAACGAAATTGAGTTATTTGTAGTGAAGTGGATGGAGTTAGAGTCTGTCATACAGAGTGAAGTAAGTCAGAAAGAGAAAAACAAATACAGTATGCTAACATTTATATATGGAATCTAAGAAAAAAAAAAAAGGTCATGAAGAACCTAGTGGCAAGACGGGAATAAAGACACAGACCTACTAGAGAATGGACTTGAGGATATGGGGAGGGGGAAGGGTAAGATGTGACAAAGTGAGAGAGTGGCATGGACATATATACACTACCAAAAGTAAAATAGATAGCTAGTGGGAAGCAACCGCATAGCACAGGGAGATCAGCTCTGTGCTTTGTGACCACCTAGAGGGGTGGGGTAGAGATGGTGGGAGGGAGGGAGCTGCAAGAGGGAAGAGATACGGGAACATATGTGTATGTATAACTGATTCACTTTGTTATAAAGCAGAAACTAACACACCATTGTAAAGCAATTATACTCCAATAAAGATGTTAAAAAAAAAAAGAAATCAATTACAAGAAAAAAAAAAACTGCAAAAACACCCAGCACATGGATGTTGAAAAATATGCTACTGAACAACCATGAATCACTGAAGAAATTTTTTTAAAAAATACCTAGAAAGAAATGAAAACTAAAACACAATGATCCCAAACCTATGGGATGCAGCAAAAGTAGTTCTAAGAGGAAAGTTTAAAGCAGTATAATCTTACCTCAGGAAACCAGAAAAATCTGAAATAAATAACCTAACATTACACCTAAATGAACTAGAGAAAGAAGGCAAGCAGAATATAAATTTAGTAGAAGGAAAGAAATCATAAAGATCAGAGCAGAAATAAATGAAATAGTGATGAAGAAAACAATAGAAAAGATCAATAAACTGAAAGTTGGTTCTTTGAAAAGATACACAAAATTGATAAAGATTTAACATGACTTATCAAGAAAAAAGGGGAGAGGGCCCAAATCAATAAAAGCAGAAATGAAGAAGGAGAAGTGACAATCAACACCATATAAATACAAAGAATTATAAGAGACTACTATGAACAACTATATGCCAATAAAATGGACAACCTAGAAGAAATGGACAAATTCTTAGAAAGGTACAATCTCCCAAGACTGAACCAAGAAGAATGGAAAATATGAACAAACCAAGTACCAATAATGGTATTGAATCAGTAATTTAAAACCTCCTAACTAACAAAAGTCCGGGACTAGATGGCTTAACAAGTAAATTCTACCAAACATCTACAGAAAAGTTAAAATCTATCTTTCTGAAACTATTCCAAAAAATTGCAGAGGAAGGAACACTTCTCAACTCATTTTATGAGGCCAATATAACACTGATACAAATATGAGACAAATATTTCAAAAAAAAGAAAATTAGATTCCAGTATTACTGATGAACATAGATGTAAAAATCGTCAACAAAATACTAGGAAACCAAATACAGCAATATATTAAAAGGATCATATACCACGATCAAGTGGAATTTAACCCAGGTATGAAAGGATTTTTCAATATCCACAAATCATTGTGATAACCACATTAAAAAATTGAAAGATAAGAACTATATGATCATCTCAATACATGAAGAAAGAGCCTTATACAAAATCCAACATCCATTTATAATAAAAGCTCTGCATAAAAGGGGCAAAGAGGGAACATACCTCAACATAATAAAGACCATATATGACAAACCCACCACCAGCATCATACTCAGTGGTGAAAAGCTGAAAGCATTTCCTCTATGATCAAGAGCAATACAAGGATGCTCAGTCTCACCACTTTCACTGAACATAGTGTTAGAAGTCCTAGCTCAGCAATTAGACAAGGAATAGTAATAAATGGAATCTAACATGGAGAACAAGTAAATGGTCACTGTTTGCAAATGACATGATACCATAAATAGAAAATCCTAAAGATGTCACCAGAAAAATACCTGAGCTCCTCAATGAACTCAGTAAAGTTGCAGGATACAAAATTAATCTACAGAAATCTGTTGCATTTCCATACACTAATGACAAACTATCGGAAAGAGAAATAAAGGAAACAATCTCATTTACCACTGCATCAAAAAGAAGAAAATAACTAGAAATAAACTGACCTAAGGAGGTAAAAGACCTGTACTTGGAAAACTATAAGGCCCTGATGAAAGTAACTGAAGACAACACAAACAGATGGAAAGATATACTGTGTTCTTGGATTGGAAGAATCAGTATTGTTAAAATGACCATACTACCCAAGGCAAGCTACAGACTCAATGCAATCCCTATCTATTACCAATGGCATTTTTCTCAGAACTAGAACAAATAATTTTAAAATTTGTATGGAAACACAAAAGATCCTGAATAGCCAAAATAGTCTTGAGAAAGAGACACAGAGCTGGAGAAATCATACTCCCTGACTTCAGACTATACTACAAAACTACAGTAATCAAAACAGTATGGTACTGGCACAAAAACAAACACATAGATCAATGGAACAGAATAGAGAGCCCAGAAATAAATCCATGCACTTTTGATCAATTAATCTATGACAAAGGAACCAAGAATATAAAATAGAGAAAAGATATTCTCTTCAACACGTGGTGCTGGGATCACTGGACAGCTACATGTAAAAGAATGAAATTAAAACATTCTCCAACACCATATAAAAGATAAACTCCAAATTGATTAAAAGTTTAAACATAAGAGTGGATACAATAAAACTCCTAGAGGAAAACATAGGCAGAGCACACTTTGACAGAAATTGTAGCAATAATTTTTTTGGATCCATCTCCTAAAACTAAGGAAATAAAAGCAAAAGTAAACAAACGGTACCTCATTACATTTAAAAGCTTTTTCAAAGTATAGAAAACTATCAACAAAATGAAAAGGCAACCTACTAAATGCAAGAAAATATTTGCAAATTAAATGACCAATGAAGGGTTAATATCCACCATATATAAACAGCTCAAAGAACTCAACATCAAAAACACAAATGAGCATTTGTGTTTATAATGAGCATTTTTCCAGAGAGGAAATGTTGATGGCCTACAGACACATGAAAAGATGCTTATCATCACTTTTCATCAGGGAAATGCAAATCAAAATCACAATGAGATATCACCTCACACATGTCAGAATGGCTATCATCAAAAAGAACACAAATAGCAAATCTTGGTGAGGATGTGGAGAAAAGGGAACCCTTGTACACTGTTGGTGGAAAGATAAATTCGTGCAGTCTTTGTGGAAAACAGTATGGAGGTTTCTCAAAAAAACAAAAAATAGAACTACCCTATGACCCAGCAATTCCACTCCTGAGTATATATCTAAAAAATAAAAACACTAATTCTTAAAGACACATGCACCCCAGTGTTTATAGCATTATTTGCAATTGCTAAGGTCTGGAAGCAGCCTAAGTGTCCACCAACAGACGAATGGATAAATAAGCTGTGGTATACATATACACAATACAATACTACTCAGCCATAAAAAAAGAATAACATTTTGCCATTTCCAGCAACATGAATGGACTTGGAGGGTATTATGTTAAGTGAATTAAGTCAGACAGAGACAGACCTATACTGTATGATATCACATATGTGTAATCTACAAAATACCACAAACTATTTAATATAGCACAAAAGAATAAGACTCAAATATACAGAGAACAAACTAGTGGTTACTAGTGGGGAGTGCGAAGAGGGATGGGGCAATATAGGGGTAGAGGAATAAGAGGTTGAAACTATTTTGGTTAAAGCAAGCTACAAGGTTATATTGTACAACATGGGAAATATAGTCAATACTTTATAATAACTATAAAAGGAACATAACATCTAAAAAGTGAATTGCTATATTGTACACCTGTAACTTATATAATATTGTATATTCACTATACTTTAAAAAAAGAGTAAAAAAAAAAGTCTCTTGGAGTTGAATATAGATTGACACAGCTATATCTTAGAGAACTTCCACAGTTTGTTACATGGAGATTATGCAAAATGACATTTAGGAAATTACTTATAAGGATGGACCTAAATTAAGAGACATGTAATGTAAATTTAATGGGTACCAAAGTGGTAAACTAGATATTCTTGATACTTCTCAGTAAAATATCCTTAAAGATAAATCAAAATGCAGTTAACTGACTATGAAGTTTGACTGGACATATCTTTTTTCATTAGCCAAAAAAAGGCTTAGAAGTACCTAAGTCTACAAAATATGTAACGTTATACAAATTTTATTTCTCTTCACAAATTCTATTCTTGTCAAAATAGGGAAAAGTGTTGTATAAAGTTGACAACTGTGATGCTGCTCTCCAATTGGGAATTGAGAAAATATTTTTCTTAAACTATCCAGATGGCTTCTCAGCAATTCCCTCTTAAAAGTTCCCATAATTTCCTGTTTCTTTATCTCTAGTCAAGAAATTGTGACTTTAATTTTAATGAAGTATTTGAATACAATATTGCAACTTTCATTTTGCCTAAGAAATTGAAATGTATTGGCAAACAATAAAAATACCCTTATTGTCTATATCTACATGTCTATCTTTTATGCCTAGTTTCTTTTCTTGAAATGTAGTTGATATAAATCAAATACATTTTTCAATTTTTAAAATTTGATAGAATAAATACTAGATAGACATTTAGGAATAGAAAGATCATACATGGAACTAGTATGATGCTTTAATTAGCATCAATTTCAATATCAATTAATTTAATATTATTTAATAAAGCATTTTATGTAGATAGAGCTTATTTTACAGATGTCTTTTATACCACATATATCTAATCCTAATGATATCAATTTGATTTATACATTTATTTTTCAAAGAAGTCAGTGATTTATTTAAAGTCCCCCAGTTTGGAAAGGATGGCGACAGTTTTAGGAATAGTGATGCAGGGTCTAAAAATATAAGGTAATGAGCTGCAAAGAGACAAGCAAAAGTTAAATGAACAAAGATGGTTTGAGACAAATGAGTTTATGATGGGTGATTTTAACACAGTAGGTAAAACACTGTGCCACTGTAGTACATCCTTATTAAAATCAGATTGCTCATAACTTGTCCTTCTAAGTATATTTATGCTAAGCTAACCATGTAATATTATTTTAAATAAGACAGATGAACAAATTAAAATGAAAAAAATACTTTAATTTATATGAAGTACAAATGTAAAACTTAATCTGACAATCATTATAAGCACCTAACCTTTAGTGTTCCTTAAATATTAAATAGTCTTGGTGCATAGACTCATAAGAAAAGATATGCCTGTTTATTTATTTTATTCACAGTTCAAATTTTCAATTTCATTTTGTACACAGTGAACACAGATGGTTCCAAATTTGGTTAGTGCTTCTAAGTTATTTTTATGCGAATGTAATTTTGTCAAAAATTGTATTTCATCAGAGTGGAGAATAATTTATAAGTGAATTTTGCAGATGTGTGTGTTTGTGTGTATATATATATGTATTTCTGTGTATGTGTAGCTAACTATCTTTGGTACATTTGTCTACAGAAATCTCCTCACTCATAATAATGGTAATTTGATAGACTTTTAAAAATCTGTTGAACACATGCACGTTTTATTTTGATAATCTTTAAATGTTTGATTTAATAATGGTAGGTTTCAATGAAGATATCTTCAAAGTTAACCTAGAGCCCATAATATAAATAAAACTTATCAGAGACATATGTACACTCTGGAAGGAAAAGTGGTTTCCTGGCAGAAATTGTAAACTGGAATTGGAAGGGCATGCTTTGGACTTGGTTTCAACACTGACTAACTTCGAGATTCTAATTAAGTTATGTAGTTTCTCAGTACTACAATTATCTCTTTAAAAAATAAACAAGGTGAATGTTTATGTTGTATAGTTTTTATAATATACGTAATGTGTGTTTGAGCTGGGTCTTCTTCCTTCCAGCTCAAAAATCATTTGATTGTATTACAAATACATGATGACTGGCACAGGATTTGTTAAGAGTACTTGGTTTTGGTTTAAAACATGAATTTTTCAAATGTCAATAAGATTTAATTATACTAGTGTATATATATTCTCAATTGGACTTATTTACAAAAATGATACAAAATAAAATCTATTTTTATGTGGATATTAGATATACTGTCATTGCACTAATGAGAATTATTTCAGTTCAAAGAAAGTACATCCGTGTTTTTATTTTCATATAAAATATTAAGTATGGCTGTGTTCTAAAATATTAACGAAGTCTTCTATTCCTTATAATAAAAATTATAAAATTACATTTAACCCTATAAGAATTCACTTTTGAGCATAAAATATTATAATTTGATTTTTAATTACTGTCATATATTTACATGGAAATTACTTTTTAACATTGGTGGCTGGAAAGAAAGTAACGGCATTCTTATAAAAGTCCAACTTTTATTGCTTTCATCTTTAAGAAAAAAATGATACCCTTAATTGTTGCTATTGTAATACATGTACTAACATTGTATTTTTGCTATCAGTTTCTAGGCCATAATAAAGATGAATAGGCGGCTGACACAGCTTTGAAGATACCATTCCAAATGTCCTGCTTGTGAGAAATTCATCATACTGTCTAATACTTAGCAGTGAAAGTAATTCAAGGACAACTGACTCTGTACTAGCACTTCATCATTTCAAAAAGGTTACAGCCAAAGGATAGTTTTTAATTGTTTATATGATATAGGATTAAATTGTCCCCTTCATGCTGCACCTAGGAAGAACAGAGTAAGCTTAAGAACACTGCAAAAGAAGCTGCTAGGAAATTCAAATGATTTCTATAATGCTTGGACATCAGATAAATAAGGAATATAAATTTTCTTTTATATCTTAAGTCAGAATCTGAATGTAGATTTTCCAAATTTCGGTTGAAACAACAGTCTTTGAACTATGAAGGTTAGGAAGAATACAATTGTGTGTTAACATTGATGGGAAAATAGCAGATACAAATTGAATGACTCTCTAGACTATGTTCTCTGTCTTTGTTGCACATTTATATGGAGAAGGTACTGAATTCCTACAGGGAAGCAGTATTGAAAAGTAACACAGACAGAAATAGCTTGCCTCCGGCTAGACTAATGGCAAGGTCAGATTACATCAATTAAATCAGGAACTCTCTAAGATAAAGTTCACTAACACACTCAGGGATTTTCTTTTCCCAAGATAAATGTTTCCTTTTATAAGTAGAGGAATTTCATTGTAGTTTTATATCAGTAGCAAAGTAAGGTGAAAAACAGTAAAGGAAAACTAGGGCAGTAATACATATATATATATATGTATTATAATATACATATGTTTGTAAAATGTTATTTGAAGGAAGCTAAAATGCAGCATAGTCTAAATTTTTTAATAAATATACCATTGTATTCATTGATATCATTATGGAATTTCTAGGAATAGTTGGGTTTTATTATTTTTGTTTTTCTCTTCTGAAAAATTATAATAAGAAAACGGTTCTAAATCTTTGACAAGAAAGTGTAATTCACATTATTTAACATACAGAAATCTGTATATATTTAATTTATACACCTGTGAAGCCATCACCACAATCTATGCCATACAGATAATCATTACCTCCAAAGGTTTCTTTCTGCCCTATTTGTTCATTATTATAATTTTGTAATAAGAACACAACATATGACCTATACTCTTAGAAAAATTTTAAGTATATAATACAGTACTGTTAACTATAGGCAATATACTATACAGTAGACCTCTAGAGCTTATTCATCTTGCACAACTGAAACCTTGTACCCTTTGCCTAATACTTCACTTTTTCCCCTGTCAGCCCCTGGCAAGCACTATTCTACTCTCTGCTTCTATGAGTTTGACCATTTTATATATTTCATGTAAGTGGTATCATGTAGTACTTGTCTTTCCATATCTGGCTCATTTCTCTCAGCATAATGTCCTCTAGGTTCAACCAATGTTGTCACAAATGGCGGGATTTCCTTCTTTTTTGTGGTTGAATTAAATTTCATTGTATGCATACACCACATTTTCTTTATTCATTCTTTTGTGAATGAACATTTAGGTTGCTTCCATGTTTTGGCTATTATGAATAATGCTACAATGCACTCTGAAGTGCAGATAGTTGAGTTTTAGTTTTGCCTGAAAAACATTTATTAACTTTGAGAGTATTATAACCAGTCATTTAAAAAATGTATTTTTCTTTTTCAGTATCATTTTCAATTAATTATATACGTATATATAATTAATACATTAATCACTTGAGATGTACTATACATAGTTTATAAATAGAGTGTAGACAAAAGTGGTAGCTCTACATGGAAAATGAGTTTTAGCTGTAAATATATATATATATATATATTTACTTGAATACTATTTTTCTTAAATAATTTGAGAACATCGTTTTTATAATATGGGATATTAAGAGGGTTTCTAACAATTATTTATTATTAATAAACCTTTATTAACTGCCTACAGCATGCAAAACTTTTTGGTTGGTAAGCAATACTGAAGAAATGAAGATGAACTTTACAGGGACGGGGCATCATATAGCATAGAAAGTAATGAGCAAAAGAGAAAAGCACACAAGTAACTGTTCTACAAAAATGATGCAGAGGTTTGAAGGTGAAAGAATTGTCAGAAGTAATTATTTTCAATGAAATCATTTGTGAGCAAATGTATCCAATTAAATAAAAAGTTCTATGCATTTGAAGCCTAGAATATGATGTTCCAGCATTGTCATACTAGAGTATGGAGAGATAACCCATGAAATCTTCAGTGTACAACACAAGGAAAATAGGAATTTTAATTAGGAAAAAATTTGTCTATATATATACAATGAAAGGGAAGTTATAGATGCTTAGAGATTTAAATAATACATTCTAAATTCATGACTACGGAGAAGAGATATGATCGTCAAAACAAAGTTTCACTTATAATCTTCTCTTTCTTCATGGCTTTGTATAGCTTTTTTCATAGCTTTATATATGTTCAGTGTATAAATAAATTAATTTTGAATTTTGAATCTCAATCTCTAATCTAAGAACCTCACTTCTCAGTCATAGTAACTAAGACTTTTTTAAACTGATATTATCTTCAGCAAAAAATTGCAAACTATGTCAATCTTGCTTTAAATTGACTCCAAGACAATTAAAATTTTTAGATGTTACAATTGCATTTATTTGAAACTACAACAATTTAGATTAATAATTTGCATTATTAGTGAATTTCATAAGTGTTACTTACTTTCCATTACCACAATTGTGTATATAGGCATATATACACACACTCACAAAAAAATTATTTACTTATTTAAAAATTTTCTTTTTGTCCTCAATTTATTTTTGCATCATTGCTCTGACCTCTCCATTTATTTTTCTCCATGTAAAATTTCTTTAGAAGAGTAGATTGTCTTGACATTTTTACAATTTCAGAAGTAACTACATATAATTTTTTAGGTAATTCCCCTAATTCTGTTAATGATACATCATTTTCTTGGCTTATCCTGAGTCTCATACATGGCATTGTCTCCATGCTTTTGTACATATTGCTATGAATTCTCAAAATGCCTTTAATTTCATTCCATTTTATCAAACTTAATGTTACTCTAGTTACAGCTTGGCTGTTATCTCCTCTGCTGGGCATTTCTTGAATCCCTGTGCTGTGTTACATGTGCATTTATAGTCCAATATTTTACCATATATAATGTCTATTTAACACTATTTGTATGACTTTCCTGGACCACAAGCTAATATAGGGCAGACACTTTGGCTTATTTATCATTTTAGTTTCAGAGCCTAATACATTGCTAGAGACATAGCAGGTGCAAAACAATTGTTTATAAAATAACTGGCTATATTAATCAGTAATAATTAGGATTTATTTATAAATTTCTCTATAGTTTATGTAGAATCTGTCAACAACACTTGTTTCACAATATATCTCCTTACTCTTGAATCCAGCTGGCATCTTTCTAAAATATATTCTATTCCCTTATGCTTATAATTACTCCATTTAATTTTCAATTGTTTAAGGACCTTTTTCTAATCTATCATATACACTGCATTCACGATAACTTCTCTTGAATACTGAAGGTTTTACAAATTGTGTTCAGCTGCAGACCTTTGTGCCATCCTAAAGATTTTATTTTCTCTCTGAATGAGGTAATAATTTTCTTCTGAAGGAAGTTATTGGAGGTTTTAAGCAGTAATCATCCGTGATTTAAGATTCAAAAGACTCATGCAAGTTATGGAAATGCAGACTATGGCAGGACACAAGTGTGTTAGTGAAGAATATTTTTAGGATGTTATTTTAATAATCCAGGCAAGATATCATACTGGGTTAGATGAGGGTGATAGCTGAGAAAGTCCAAGAAATGTTTAGTGTTTTTTTTTTTTTTTAGTATATCTAGCTTTGGAAATTAGAAGTAAAATAGTAACAGGATGCTCTTAGTGTTCGTGACATAGGCAGTTAATGGCCAACCCATCATCTAACTTACTCTCCTTTCTTTAATAGAATCCTGTTTTTTCTGGGGGTATCAATTAAGAAAGTTCCTACTCAGCCTTGAAAATATGATGACTATTGGTCATATTAGTAACCACTAGGGAAATGAAAATTTCCACTATAAACTATTGGAATAAAAATAAAATAAAATAAAAGCCTAACAAGCAATGTGCTAGTGAGGATTCAGAACAACTGGAACTATCTATCATACACTACTTAGAAAATAGTTTGGCAGTTTTTTTAACTTTGAATATATATTTACTACATGACCCACTAATCCAACTCATAGGTGTTTACCCAAGAGAAATAAAGCTTAACTTCCCATAAATATAGATAGATAGATGATACATAGATAGATGATAGATAGATAGAGAGATAGATAAATGATAGATAGATAGATTTTCTACTTTTTAAATAATCAGCAAAAAATGGGAACAACCCAAATATTCTTCAACTGGTTATTGATAAAGAAGAGGAGGAATATTCATATAAGGAAATAATAGGTAGCAATAAAAAGTAATTAACTGCCTGTATAAGAAGTCTCAAATGCAGTATTCTGAGTGAAAGAAGCCAAGTTAAAGTATGGAGCTTCCTTAAAAAACTAAAGATAGAACTACCATATGACCCAGCAGTCCCAGTACTGGGCATATACCCTGAGAAAGCCATAATTCAAAAAGTGTCATGTACCACAATGTTCATTGCAGCTCTATTTACAACAACCAGGACATGGAAGCAACCTAAGTGTCCGTCGACAGATGAATGGATAAAGAAGATGTGGCACATATATACAATGGAATATTACTCAGCCATAAAAAAGAAATGAAATTGAGTTATTTCTGGTGAGGTGGGTGGACCCAGAGTCTGTCATACAGAGTGAAGTAAGTCAGAAAGAGAAAAACAAATACCGTATGCTAACACATATATACGGAATCTAAAAAAAAAAAAAAAAAAAAAAAAAAATTGCTTCTGAAGAACCTAGAGGCAGGACAGGAATAAAGACGTGGAAGTAGAGAATGAACTTGAGGACATAGGGAGGGGGAAGGGTAAGCTGGGACGAAGTGAGAAAGTGGCATGGACTTATATATACTACCAAATGTAAAATAGATAGCTAGCGGGAAGCAGTCGCATAGCACAGGGAGATCAGCTCTGTGCTTTGTGACCACCTAGAGGGGTGGGATAGGGAGGATGGGAGGGAGGGAGATGCAAGAGGGAGGAGTTATGGGGATGTATGTAAATGTATAGCTGATTCACTATGTTATAAAGCAGAAACTAACACACCATTGTAAAGCAATTATACTCCAATAAAGATGTTAAAAATTAATTAATTAAAAAAAAAAGCCAAGTTCAAAGGGTATATACAGTGGGATCTATGTGGGAATCTCCCAAAAACAAAAGTGGAGGAGCAGGCAATAGATCAACGTTTTCAGGGCTCCAGGTGGGGAAATGGATTGACTACAAAGGAGCTCAGGTAAACTCTTTACTGTAATAGGAAAGTTTTATATCTTGATTATGGCGGCCACTACATGACTATATGCATTTGTTAAATTGAATAGAACTATACTTTATAAAGGGCAAATGTTATGCAATATATATTACCCACTTCAAACTTCTGAATCCACACATTAAATTATAAGAAATCAGTCCCGATTTTTGTATAGGGAACCATTATCCTGGTGGATAGAAAAAGGTAAGTAAATATTGATGAGAATGGCTGTGTATCATTGTCTACGTGGCATGTTATTAAAAATCTTTATATATTACTGAACGTTGTCAGACTTCTGAGAACCTTGTGGGTTATACCTTCTAAAATTAGAGCTATTTCACCAAATACACATTGTAATTATATTATCATTTTTTAAATATTTTTAAACCCATAGTTTTAATTGCCAGTTACATAGGAAATCTCTTAAAGTCTGTATAACTCTCTGTTCCAGAGTACAATTTATGAAGTTATTATGGCATTAGGGAGTTCCTTCATCTATTAGAGAAATCTTATTAAAGTACTGACATTCACAAAAACATTTTTTTTGCTATTGGTCTGAAATAATACCTACTGGTCTTCTGCCCTCATAGAAAAAATGCCTTTACACACACATTCTCTCTCTCCCTCTCTTTCTCTCTCTCTCTCAGTAGATCAAAGATTAAGAATATAAGAATATAGCAGATCTTACCTTAGATTCTCAATGTCTTTTATACTTACCTGGGCCCAATATTAAGCAAAATCGTGTCTATTGATCACGGAATCTGGAAATACTTTAAAAAGAAACAATTAGATGGTCAGAGTTTAGATTATCTAAGCAGAATTAGGGACTTATAAACTATTTCTGATCTTCTAAAAAACACACATTTCTAGTTAATCAATATTTTCATCTGTTAAAGTACATGTATGGTGTTTTTTTTCTTTTAAATAATGTTACATATACGAAAGCTTTTCTTATCCTCCCATCCAATGATCTTAAAAACCATTGCCCTTGCATTGGGCTGCACCTTTTGAGGTAGACTCTCATGAAGCATGAGGTATACCTTAAATATTACATAATATTTATTATTTTCATTTGCTTTTGCTATCACTTATACAATAAAATATCATTCTGTCTTGGAATTTTTAAAAATTCAATTATAGACTATTTTACTTTGTAAAGTTTTTAGTATTGATGTCTCATGTCTGTGATTTGTAAACTATTGTTTATATATGTTGTTGAGGTTGGCATTTCCTGATTTTCTATTTTTACAAAAATATTTGGAGGTAACATAGGCAGTGTGACATCTTGTCTCTAAAGTTCTTTCAAATATGTCATTTTTAATGAATAATATTTGAATAAATGAGCAAATATTTTCTTCATCATTTATATAATAATTTAAAAGAAAATTTTGATAAAAATTCATCATCAATCTTTAAAACACACAGAATTAAATCAGTGTCTGACAATAGCCTGCCAATATTTAATTTTATCCTCTTTGTTCTTATTGCCTACGTTTTGAAATTTTGTTTCATGTAAAGTTTGGATTTTCAAGTCAGTACTTTTAATTCCAAAAATAAAAATAGATATTAGTCCTGTGAGAACTCCATTTTCAATTATTTTCTGGTGCATTAACAATAACAACAATGGAAGTGACAGTGTCTACTCCTTCTCCATCGTGCTTCTGCTCTTCCTTCTCCTTCTAAATCTTTAAGGTTAACTGATTCAATAGTAAAACTTTAGATGACTAATAAAATAAAAACTGTGATGGGGAAAACGAGTCATGTATTATTTTTAATTGATATTTACAGTTACGTTTAACTTGCTTATTTTGGTTTCTAAAAGAACCACATTAACATCTTCTTAGTATAAGAGGAAAATTTTTGCCACTTTGCCTTGTAAATATATTTTATATTGTTATATTAGACCATAATGTAGTCAGAAATTGTTCAAATATTAGAGAAATCTTAAATAAGTCCTCTGGCTTAAATATTGCATTTGATCCTTATGTGCAGAGAAGAATATATGTAGCAAATGGTTTATGTTACAAAGAGAGGGGTTAGACTATATGCCACATTATTTTCTGAAATATTTGCTGATTTTTTTTTCTGGGAGTTTACAACTATACAATTTATCTACAGAGGAAAATAAAGATAACAGGTGTTAAAAAGAACCTTGTATGCAAGAAGAATATTTACTTTCAAATAAATTGTTTTTACTATCTAATAGGTTAATCAAGTTTAATATTGTAGAAAAATGAATAATATCTGAAGACAGAAGTAACTAAATCCGTATGAATTATCAGTGGTCTTAGTGAACATTTTCAGTGCAGAGAGGCCTATACTCAAGTTATGCTTTGTAAACCAAGGAGTCTCATTTTTATTTTAACAGAAATGTCAGCACTTTATAAATTACAAGGTAACAGGGAAATATTATTTATTCTGCTAACATACCAGCAATAAATATAATAATATTAATTCATAGGAATAAAATGGGATAACTTTAAAATATTAACTACCACAATGTTAACTACTTTTACTATTTAGATGCTTGAGTAAAAAAATGCCATACAGTCATCTCTTGATAATGCTTGCATTTATAGAGTCATAAGCTTTTGGAAGCTGCTGAGAGTATACAATACTTAACATTTCTAAATAAAAAGAAATGTACTTAGAGAACTTTTACTTTTGTTTTCAACATTATATTATCGTTAATATTAACGCAAATGTGTTTTTAAGAATCAACTCAGCTTCCTTAAAATTATCTCAGTTTTGGGAGAAAAGTCCTTAAAATTTGTATTTTATCTGAAGTTACTTTCACAATAATTTTCCATACTGTGTTGAGTTTGCATGATGTTGACAGGAATTTAAAGGAAAGAAAAACATTATAAAATGCTTTTCCTTATAAAATACATTCACTTGTGGCATATAATTTTGGTAAAAATTCAGATGTAATTTTAAATACAAACACTTGCAAGACTGGTAAGCAGGAGGAAGTTCAGTATGTCTTATATGTTTTGAACAAATAGATGAGTAATGATGAATTACTAGTAATAACAGGGAGAGATGATCTTTTAACAGTTATATGATGTCTCACAGGTCATAATTTTTGTTTAATTGTGAACATTTTTCAGCTTTCAATATAATATTATGTGTATATCATTTCTCCTTAGAAAATATTAAATGGTTTCAGAGTAGAATAAGTTGTCAATTTTCATTCAGTTTCATATTGTCCTTGACTGCAGCAGGTAGTCATTAATGCCATGAGGTGTAACTGAAGTCATAAGAAAACCTGAAATGGATTCAATACTGAATTTAAATAGAAATTACAATCACTGTTACTATATTTGAAAAATATTAATATCTGCCCCACCTACATCCTCAGAGAATGTTTTCAATTATCACTAAATTTGTTTCTCAGTTTCTCTCAGAATAAAGTGATACTCACTTTTCTTTGAAAAGAAAAGGAACCTAAAGCTCTGCTCTTCATCTCACTGCCTCTTTGTACAACTCATGCTGCCAGAGAGTTCTGCAGTACTTTTAATATAATTGTATTGCCTTTGGCTTGCAAAAGAAGTATATTAACGATGGTGTAGTGCATACGCTCAGACCTATAAGCTATAATATGTGAACATTTTCCATTATTAATGTAAAACAAGTGCTTTTTTTATATGAATTTTAAAATCCCATATCTGTGGGATGTGGTAAATATATTTTTAGCACTGGATATTAACTTTGGAATTTAGTTTCCTCTTATCTAATATTACTTTATGTTTATCTTCAGAACTGCATATTTTACTGTTTAATTTGTCTTAAACTCATTTGAATTCACCAAATAGTTCCATGATACTGGAATTGTATTCAAGGTATGCTAACAACTTATAAACTAAATAAGCAGGTTAACCAGATTAATTGGGTTTTCACTTTCCCAATTACATTCCTGTTTATTTTAATTAATATTGTTAAAGTATTATATTAGCATTTGCTATACAATTTTCTTTCATTCATGTGTAATTTTCAGTTCTGCCCTTATTTTGGAGAAGCCACTCTTTAAAATAAAACTATATTTCACAACTATGCATGCATTTTTTTTCCATTCCTCTTTTTTATATATGTCTCAGATCTAATCAAATGTCTTAGAAGCTTATGTCTAATGTTTAAACACAATTGACTGTGTACACAGTGTTACCCTAGTGATTTATTGGCCTGAATTTCCACAGTTTCTTTATCTGTTATCTATTACTGACCCTGAGAAAATTCAAGACAGTAAATATAGGATCAATAATGGATGTCACCACTTAATGACAAAAACCTAGACAAAAAAATTTGATCTAGTAAGTCTTTCTAAGGGCTTATTCTTTATTTTTCATATCAAAATTATCTCATCTACACGATTGACACTATTATTCTATGGCATAGATATCACATAAGATGATTCAATGGGCATATATTTATTTAAGTTTTTGAGAAATATTTTATTAAAATGTATAAGATTCATGTCTAAACAGCTTCCTTTTCTCCTTTTATTATTTCTACCACATTATGTTATTCATTGGACATCAAAATTTCTTATTTGATGTTAGCTCTCACAGTTAATCAATGTTATTTATAATGTGTAAGGAAAGGCAAGTCACTCACACACACACACACACACACCAACCATACTATAATTTTGGAGTACAGTATTAGAGTAACAAATTTCACCCAAACATAGTACCTTAATAACTAGAGATCTGAGGTTCAGGTTCTGACCCTTTCTTATAGCTGTGTAATTTTAAGCAATTTACTTAACCTTACTCTTTCTTTTTTATAAACTTCTTTAAAATATTTTTTAATTGAAGTATAGTTGATTTACAATATCATGTTAGTTTCAGGTGTACAGCACAGTGATTTAGTTAAGAATGTCATAACAGCACTACCTGTTCTTGAGATATTATGAAGATAGGATGAGTCATTATATGTTAAGTGATAAGAAGAATGTCTGTGATTAAGTGCTAAATAAGTGTTAGTGTCTATCAATACTACATAAAATATGTAGTGAAGGGATAGATTTTCTAATGCTATACATTATCCACATAATTTTTTGGGGGGGAATGTCATAAATCTCAGATTGTTTGAGAAAGTTCTGATTTATCCCTGGTCCTCATCTAATAATTTATTCATATGATAATAATTCGGTGCTAATTTTACTCTCAGAAGTGTAAATTATATAGTCACCCTATGAGAACTCAACTTCCTCTACATAGAATTTACTATTTTTTGTTTCTTCCTGTAAATCTCCTGTAAATTTATTACGAATAAAGTTACCAAGGACTTCTGTTATGCTAATCTCATTTTGCATTTTGTGTTCTTATCCGAATTGAGTGTTGTATAGCATATAACATTGTTGACTACTTCCTCATTCTGAGACAGGCTTGGATCTGGGACCCTTTGCTGCAGTGCTGCAGTGCTTGCACCTGGACAAATATCTCCTTAAGCAACAAAATACAAAGACACTATAAGGGACTAAACATAATTGCGTACATGCACAGTTGGGGCAAATTGTGGACAAAAAGCTACAAAAAGACACAACACACAAAAAAACCCAACTGCCACTTCTGAAGAGTTGGGAGCAAAAGCAGGGTGTCAGGAGAAAAGGCAGGGTACTGCGCATGCCTCCTGCATTCAACACCACCAAAGGTGTGGGCAAAACACCTAAGCTACCCCTCCAGCCTGAACCCTGGACATACCTCTACCCTCACCTCATGTAAGGAACAAGATTGTCCCCGCCTTGGGGAGCAAGTAAGGGAAACTGTTAAATGTTTTCACTCCCTCCTGCAGGTATAGGAGCCCCAGTAAAGTCTTGCCTGAATTTTTTGACTGACCTCTTATCAATTTCTATTTATTGGGCAAGGTCAAGGAACCCTGGTCTATATCAGACTTAGTGGCACCCAATGTGGGGCAGTTATCCCCTTCTGGGGAGAGGATCTGAGCACCTCCAGGGCCACCAAATGCAGCTTCCCCATGGGTGAAAAGTGGTCACCTGAACCTCTTGTTTCAACATCACCGCACTTGATAAGTCTGCCTTCTTGGCCCCTGGGAATCTCAGTACCTTCATTGAGGCAATGCTTTCCCCTCCCCTTTGTCCTTTTCCCTCTCCTAATATCTCCCTACTTCTCCTTTCTTTGTCCTCTCCTACTTCTCTGTCTTATCCTTCCAAGAGAGTGATGTCAGGCAACTACAGCATCACTCTTCTCAGCTTGTGAGGCCATGCTCCCTCTGGCCGGCAATGGCTCACTTTGATGGGTGACAAGAAGAGGTGGCAGAGGCTCTCCTCACACCATGATGGGAGATTTATGAGAGTGACACAGGTTTAAATCTCATATAGTGTAGTGGCTAGAAGTCCTATAGTTCCAGTATTCTTACCTTTATTTTCTTTCTGTCTCTTTCTGTTTTTCGGTCTTTTCTGCCTCTCCTGCTTTTACCTCTCCCTTGATCCTTATACCTGCACTCCCATCTCCTTTAACCTGAACACTTCTTTTTGTGTCTTTAAGGTTTGCCATTGGCATCTTTGTTTTATATAGTTTTATCTGTCCAACTCTTCCTGCAAGTCTCTGCCAACATTGTGGGCATGGTAGACACTTAAGCCTTGAAATACAAACACAGCCCACATTGCCTGAGACTCCATCTTTGGGTTACTTAGTGGGATTTTAAACAGCAAAAAAAAAAAAAAAAGGAAAGGAGCTGGCATCTCTCCCTTCTGCCTTTGCAACATAACTTTTCTGCCTGAGCTTGAGGAACTTGCATTTCCCTCCTCCTGGACTCTCAGGGACTACCTGATCCATCTGTAGTACCCCAGACGGGGGTGGGAAACGGCCACTTTAAAATCAAGTGGGAAAACTGTGAGATCTCTGGTCCTGTCTGTCTTTATGTAAAAACTAACTTGTAAATAAGCTGTATTTAATTGGCTTAAAGGAAATTGAGCACTTATACACAGTCTCAGAAATATAAAAGAAAACTTGCCAGTATACATTTCAGGTTCACGTGATCTGGGAAATATTCACTATTGAATTAATATCTGATATTAGAGGTAGCTTAGGCTTGTGGGTAATACAGACCTGTCTTTAGAGTCATCAACATTAAGTATAATACTTTTATTGTACCTAGGGTTACTGAAAGTCAATAAATGCATATTGCTTCTCTTATGACATTTGTCCACAGGGAAAATAACCTGATATGATTACATTTTTAAGTAAATATAACTGAGACATGAGCTTTTTGGTAACTCTATAGGAATAATTATGTTTTGGAAATGTCCATCTAAAATAGTCCCTCCTAATTTTGGTAACTTGAAACTAAATTAAGTTAAATGATAGGAATTCGTTGAATATCCAGGAAATTTCAAATAATATAGAATATTGGAACATTAATTGCTAAACAGGTCTAAATTTATTCCTTTTGTCTTCTTATGAGAGAGAAACTAAAGATGTTTGATGCCACATTGAGATGTTCTCTACTGATATATAGAATGCTAATGTAAAAGACAGTTCATGGTTGCTTAAGGAAAGTGGTCTGTGTGTTTTCAGAAAACAAGGTATGAGGAATGGAAATACATTTTGTTAAAGGAAAAAGGTTGATTTTGTCCTAAAGCTGGTTGTTTCTGAATGGAAAAATAACGGATGAAATAATACAAATACAGAAAGTTGCAAAAGGTTCACAGAAGAGGAACATTAAGAAAAGAATTTTGTACCTGGTCAGGATTTTCTAAAGTTGGATTAAGTTTAATTAGGTAAATGGATTTTATTAAGAGAAGGCTGATGCAAGACTGGATTTGCTTTGTCTCCCATAAGAGAACAAAATTTTCCTGGAATGTTGCTTTTGATAACATATTGTGTGAGTTCCTGTGACTTTAAGTGATCTGTATTTACTTTTGAAATTTTTTTTTCACCTTAGATCAAATGAATGAGTATTGTTTCACAGCAACCTATGATCCCATCTTACCAGGTGTTTTAAAACTTTAGGAAAAATTTTGATGGACTTCCCAAATATCAAATTCTAATTAAAGTTCTTTTGACTTCCAGTTAACTTTGGGATGCTTCAAGGGGCCCCTAGAGCATCCCCAAAAGAGATTCTAAACTAATTAGGTTCATTTGTTATGTTAAATTTCCAAACATGGGGAAATATTGTCCAAATTCACTGATGACTGTGTCAGGTGAAATCATCAGGCTCTCCCCAATTTTATCATAGCTGCCAAACAGATAGGGGAAAGGGTTTTGGGTTCTTCTGGGGACTAGTTTCTCACCTTACTCTATGTCCAAAAAATCCCCTATGGGAATACTCCCACCTCTAGGTTCTCAGGTCCTGACCCCTGTGGCATTTTCCATTGTGCCCAAATCCAATTCCTCCAGGAGTTCCTTTTTGCACCTCTATGACCCCCTTCACTCCAGGCCTTGGCAGCCCACACACTATTACAGACTACCTATTGGGCTGGCCACTTCCAAGCAGCCTACATCCTAAGTTTTATAGATGCTCAATCTCGAGGAATACATTCCAACATAGGGAAATTTGTTATAGGACATAAGCTTTATAGACAACAGATTCCCCTCAAGAAGAGCCCTGGCACTAGTTCAAACCTCCTCTATTGGGTACCCCTTGCATGAGGGACTGGCTCAACCAGAAACCTCTGGTTAGGCAACGGGAGAGTAGAGGATGCTCAAAATCCCATTAGGTAAGAAGGAAATTCAGAGGACACTCTGACCCCCTTCTGACAAAAGGCTCTTGGTAAAATGTATCTGCTCTTTCTTGGTTGCAGGTTACTCAACATGGGAAGATCCTCTTCAAAGTCAGAAGAAACACCTCTGGAATGTATCCTTAAAAATTGGAAATTTTTAAAAATAGATGTGCTAAAAGGGAAAAACAAACTCTACTAGCCTCGCCTTTACATAATTTGGGGAGTTAGAGAATAATGGCCTAAAAATGGGACTCAATAAAGCTGTTAACAAAAAAGTACCTGGCATACGATAAGCACTATAAAAACATTTGCCCATGTTATTATTTATTGGCAACTTGTATTTTTACCATGAATTTTCTGTACAGTTTTTGTGGTTTGGCCTAATTGGCTCTTAATTCCTTTTTCTTTTCAATTTGTATGAATAATTTACATTTAAAAGATAATAAATTTGTAATAAACAATATATTAGACTGGTAGAAATTTAAACTACTATTCCCAGCACAGACTCCTTTATAAGCTTAAAACACAGGTATGACACCATTCTTTTGAATGTACCACAGATATTACAAACACAATATGTTCAAAATGTAATTTGTCATTTACTTGCTGCATATCTGCTTCTACTATGTTCACCGTCTCAGTTTATCATACAATCATGGAGTTGCTACATGCCTTCCATTCGGCAAGGGAAATCAGGGCCTTACGTCGAGGCTAGTGCTCACGTTGAGTTTCAATTTAGGTATAGAGCAGAGCAAGATGAGTTTCCAGCTAGGAACTGGAAGCACAAGGTTTCTTTCGAGAAAACTCATTTTCTTCTCTGAACCATGCCGGCAGTGACTAAAAGCCCGGGAACAACAATGCTTTTCAGGTAGCTTCAAGGCCGCATTAAAGGAGCTTTCAAAATGGGAAAACAAGCTTTGTGCCATCAGTCTCCCATTTCCAGGTTGACACGCAGCATAAGTACATATTTATGCTAACAAGTCAAAAGAGACTCAAGTTACCCACTGGGGCTTTCAGTGAATCAACTTTTTTCTACGACCGGTCTTCTGTGTCCAGCAAAGTGCCTAAACAAAGGATGCGCGAGGGAGACTTAGGGGCCTGTGCTTCTTCCAAAGACCTGCAGTGTTACACCAAGAACTGTGCTTAAATTGTACTTGGAAAGCAAGCCGACCACCTCCTTGAGAATGCCTGACTCTAAGTGTGAAATGTGAAAAGGGATTAGAAGCAGAGTGTTTTTCTCAATAGAGTTCAGCTAGGGGAATGAGGTTACATCCGTTGTATGGAGGACAGTCTAGAAGTGTGTTCCTGAATCCTGTGTATAGCTGAGGTAATCTGGCTCTCCCAAGAAAGAGGGCAGTGTGTTGACTTTCTCTAGCTAACACTGGGGTGTTCCAAAAGGCCTACGGGTCTGGATGTTGCTTAAAGGGACCAGAGCTTCCTGGCTGTACCCAGTGTTCTGGTACCGAAACGGGTGCTGAAGCAAGATCTCTAGGAGTCTTGAAAAGCTCACTACCGTTAAACTAAATCAGAACAGTGATGAAGGCCTCATGGGACTTCTGCACGCCTCCAGTTTAGCAAAGCAAATCAGGGTCTTACTTCCAGGCTACAGTTCACGTTGAGTTTCCTTTAGAAATAGAGCAGAGGAGGATGAGCTTCCAACTAGGAACTGGAAGTACAAGGTTTCTTACGGGAAAACTCATTTTCTTCTCAGAACCATGCCAGCAGTGACTAAAACCCCGGCAACAACAATGCCTTTCAGGTAGCAGCGAGGCCGCATGAACGGAGCTTTCCTAATGGGAAAACAAGCCTTGTGCCATCAGTCTCCAATTTCTAGGTTGACACGCAGCATAAGTACATGTTGATGCTAACAAGTCAAAAGACACTCACGTTACGCACTGAGGCTTTCCCTGAATCAAAGTTTTTCTCCGACCGGTGTTCTGCGTGCAGCGAAATGCCTAAACAAAGGAAGAGCGAGGGAGACTTAGGGCCCTGTGCATCTTCCAAAGGCCTGCAGTGTTACAATAAGAGCTGTGCTTATGTTGTACGTGGAATGCAAGCCGACCACCTCCTTGAGGATGCGTGACTCTAAGTGTGAAATGTGAAAGGGGATTAGAAGCAGAGCGTTTTTCTCAATAGATTTCAGCTAGGGGAATGAGGTTACATCCATTGCATGGAGGACAGTCTAGAACTGTGTTCCTGAATCTTGTGTAGAGCTCAGGTAATCTGGGTTTCCCAAGGAAGTGTGCAGTGTGTGGCCTTTCTCTAGCCAACCCTGCGGTGTTGCAAAAGGCCTACGGGGCTGGGTGTTGCTTAACAGGACCAGAGCTTCCTGGCTGTACTCAGTGTTCTGGTACCGAAACAGGTGCTGAAGCAAGGTCCCTAGGAGTCTTGAAAAGCTTACTACCATGAAACTAAAGCACAACAGCGATGAAGGCCTCATGGAGCTGCTGCATGCCTCCCATTTGGCAAGGCAAATCAGGGCCTTACTTCGAGGCTACTGCTCATGTTGAGTTTCACTTTAGGTATAGAGCAGAGCAGGATGCTCTTCCAACTAGGAACTGGAAGCAAAAGGTTACTTTTGGGAAAACTCATTTTCTTCTCAGAACCATGCCGGAAGTGACTAAAACCCTGGCCACAACGATGCTTTTCAGGTAGCTTCAAGGTCGCATGAATGGAGCTTTCAATATGTGAAAAGAATCCTTGTGCCATCAGTCTCCCTTTTCCAGGCTGACAGGCAACATAAGTACATGTTGATTTTAACAACTCAAAAGAGACTCAAGTTACCCCCTGGGCCCTCCCCTGAATCACCTTTTTTCTCCGCCGCTATTGTTCCTGTAGTGAGCTGCCTAAAGGTAGAATGCTCCAGGTCCACAAAAGTGCCTGGCATCTTCCAAAAGCCTGCAGGGTTACACCAATAACTGTGCTTATGTTGCAGTTGGAACGCGCTCCCACCGTCTCCTTGAGGGATGGGTGATTCAGGTAAGAGTAGTTAGAAGGAATTATAAGAAGAGTGTTTTTCTCAGTTTAGCCCAGCTCGGGCAAGGAGGCCGACTTCTTTGGCTTGCTGGAGATTCTAGACCTGTGTTCCTGAAGCTATTGTAGAGCTGAGGAAATGTATCATTCCCAAGGAAGTGTGCAGTGTGTTGCCCCTCACTCGGCAAAAACAGCGGTCATCCGAAAGGCCTACGGGGCTGGATGTTGCTTAACAGGCCCAGGGCAGGCTGGGGGTACCTAGTGTTCTGGAACAGAAACGGATGCTGACGCGAGAGTCCTAGGAGACCTGAAAAGATTACTAACGTTAAACTAAAGCCGAAGAGCCATTAAGGACTCCAGGAGTTGCTGCATGCCTTCCATTCGGCAAGGAAAATCAGGGCCTTACTTCGAGGCCAGTGCTCACGTTGAGTTTCATTTTAGGTATACAGCAGAGCAGGATGAGCTACCAACTAGGTACTGGAAGCACAAGGTTTCTTTTGAGAAAACTCATTTTCTTCTCTGAGCCATTCAGACAGTGACCAAAATCCCGGTAACAACAATGCTTTTCAGGTAGCTTCGGGGCTGCATGAATGGAGCATTCAAAATGGGAAAACAAGCTTTGTGCCATCTGTCTCCCATTTCCAGGTTGACACGCAGCATAAGTACATTTTGATTGTAATAAATCAAAAGATATTCACGTTACCCACTGGGACTTTCCTTGAATCAAACTTTTTCTCCGACTGGTGTTCGGCCTGCAGCGAAGTGCCTAAACAAAGGATGCGCAAGGGAAACTTAGGGCCCTGTGCATCTTCCAAAGGCCTGCAGTGTTACACCAAGAACTATGCTTAAGTTGTACTTGGAATGCAAGCCGACCACCTCCTTAAGTATGCGTGACTCAGTGTGAAATGTGACCAGGGGTTAGAAGCAGAGTGTTTTTCTCAATACATTTCACCTAGGGGAATGTGGTTACATCCATTGCATGGAGGACAGTCTAGAACTGTGTTCTTGAATGTTGTGTAGAGCTGAGGTAATCTGGATTTCCCAAGGAAGTGTAAAGTGTGTGGTCTTTCTCTAGCCAAACCTGGGGTGTTCCGAAAGGCCTATGGGGCTGGATGTTGCTAAACAGGACCAGCGCTTCCTGGCTGTACTAAGTGTTCTGGTACCGAAACAGGTGCTAAAGAAAGGTCCCTAGGAGTCTTGAAAAGCTTACTACCATGAAACTAAAGCAGAACAGCGATGAAGTCTTCATGGAGCTGCTGCACGCCTCCCGTTTGGCAAGGCAAATCAGGACCTTACTTCGAGGCTACTGCTCACGTTGACTTTCACTATAGGTATAGAGCAGAGCAGAGTGAGCTTCCAACTAGGAACTGGAAGCACAGGGTTTCTTTTGGGAAAACCCATTTTCTTCTCAACCATGCTGGTAGTGACTAATACCCTGGCAACAACCAAACTTTCAGGTAACTTCAAGGCCGCATGAATGGTGCTTTCCTAATGGGAAAACAAGCCATGTGCCATCAGCCTCCCATTTCCAGGTTGACACGGAGCATAAGTACATGTTGATGCTTACAAGTGAAAAGACACTCACGTTACCCACTGGGGCTTTCCCTGAATCAATTTTTTCTACGACCGGTTTTCTGCATGCAGCGAAGTGGCTAAACAAAGGATGCGTAAGGGAGGCTTAGGGCCCTGTGCATCTTCCAAAAGCCTGCAGTGTTACACAAAGAACTGTGCTTAAGTTGTACTTGGAATGCAAGCCGATCACCTCCTTGAGGATGCCTGACTCTAAGTGTAAAAGGTGAAAAGGGATTAGAAGCAGAGTGTTTTTCTCAATAGGTTTCAACTAAGGCAATGAGATTACATCCATTGCATGGAAGACAGTATGGAACTGTGTTCCTGAATCCTGTGTAGAGCTGAGGTAATCTGGCTCTCCCAAGGAAGAGTGCATTGTGCTGACTTTCTCTAGCCAACACTGGCGTGTTCCAAAAGGCCTAAGGGGCTGGATGTTGCTTAACAGGACCACAGCTTCCTGGCTCTACTCAGAGTTCTGCTACTGAAACGGATGCTGAAGCAAGGTCCCTAGGAGTCTTGAAAAGTTTACTACCGTTAAACTAAAGCAGGGCAGAGATTAAGGCCTCATGGAGCTGCTGCACGCCTCCCATTTGGCAAGGCAAATCAGGGCCTTACTTCGAAGTTACTGCTCACGTTGAGTTTCACATTAGGTATAGAGCAGAGCAGGATGAGATTCCAAATAGGAGGTGGAAACACAGGGTTTCTTTCGAGAAAACTCATTTTCTTCTCAACCATGCCGGGAGTCACTAATACCCTGGCAACAACCAAGCTTTTCAGGTAACTTCAAGGCCGCATGAATGGAGCTTTCAATATGGGAAAAGAAGCTTTGTGCTATCAGTCTCCCATTTCCAGATTGACCGGCAGCATAAGGACGTGTTGATGCTAACAAGTCAAAAGAGATTCACGATGCCCACTGGGGCTTTCCCTGAATCAATTTTTTTCTACGACCGGTTTTCTGCGTGTAGCGAAGCGCCTAAACAAAGGATGCGCAAGGGAGACTTAGGGGCTTGTACATCTTCCAAACACCTGCAGTGTTACACCAAGAGCTGTGCTTAAATTGTACTTGGAATACAAGCCGACCACCTCCTTGAGGATGCGTGACTCGAAGTGTAAAATATGAAAATGGATTAGAAGTAGAGTGTTTTTCTCAATAGAGTTCAGCTAGGGGAATGTGTTACATCCATTGCATGGACGACAGTCTAGAATTATATTCCTGAATCCTGTGTAGAATTGAGGTAATCTGGGTCTCTCAAGGAAGAGTGCAGTGTGTTGCCTTTCTCTAGCCAACACTGGGGTGTTCCAAAAGGCTTACGGGGCTGGAAGTTGCTTAACAGGACCAGAGCTTCCTGTCTCTACTCAGTATTCTGGTACTGAAACGGATGCTGAAGCAAGGTCCCTAGGAGTCTTGAAAAGCTTACTACCGAGAAACTAAAGCAGAACAGTGATGAAGGCCTCATAGAGCTGCTGCATGCCTCCCGTTTGGCAAGGGACACCAGGGTCTTTCTTCGAGGCTAGTGCTCACGTTGAGTTTCATTTTAGGTACAGAGCAGAGCAGGATGAACTTCCAACTAGGAAATGGAAGCACAAGGTTTCTTTCGGGAAAACTAATTTTATTCTCAGAACCATGCCGGCAGTGACTAAAAACCTGGTAACAACAATAATTTTCAGGTACCTTCGAGGCCGCATGAACAGAGCTTTCATAATGGGCAAAGAAGCCTTGTGCCATCAGTCTCCAATTTCTAGGTTGACACGCATCATACACGCAGGACTAGAGCTTCCTGGCTATATGCAATGTTCTGGTACCGAAACGGGTGCTGAAGCAAGGTCCCTAGGAGTCTTGTAAAGCTTACTACCGTAAAACTAAAGCAGAACAGCGATGAAAGCTTTATGGAGCTGCTGCATGCCTCCCGTTTTGCAAGGAAAACCAGGGCCTTACTTCGAGGCTAGTGCTCACGTTGACTTTCACTTTTGTTATAGAGCAGGGCAGGGTGAGCTTCCAAATAGGAACAGGAAGCACAAGATTTCTTACGGGAAAATTCATTTTCTTCTCAGAACCATGCCAGCAGTGACTAAAACACCTGCAACAAAAATGCTTTTCAGATAGCTTTGAGGCCGCATGAAAGGAGCTTTCATAATGGGAAAACAAGCCTTGTGCCATCAGTGTCCAATTTCTAGGTAGACACGCAGCAGAAGTACATGTTGATGCTAAGAAGTCAAAAGAGATTCACCATACCCAGTGGGGCTTTCCCTGAATCAACTTTTTTCTACAACCGGTTGTCTGCGTGCAGCGAAGTGCCGAAACAAAGGATGCGCGAAGGAGACTTAGGGGCCTATGCAAATTCCAAAAACCTGCAGTGTTACACCAAGAACTGTGCTTAAATTGTACTTGGAATGCAAGCAGACCACCTCCTTCAGGATGCGTGACTTGAAGTGTAAAATGTGAAAAGGGATTAGAAGCAGAGTGTTTTTCTCAATAGAGTTCAGCTAGGAGAATGAGGTTACATCCATTGCATGGAGGACAGTCTAGAAGTGTGTTCCTGAATCCTGTGTACAGCTGAGGTCATCTGCCATTCCCAAGTTAGAGTGCAGTGTGTTGCTTTTCTCTAGCCTACATTGCCATGTTCCAAAAGGCCTACGGGGCTGGAAGTTGCTTAACTGGACCAGAGCTTCCTGGCTCTACTTAGTATTCTGGTACCGAAATGGGTGCTGAAGCAAGGTCTCTAAGAGTCTTGGAAAGCTTGCTACCCTGAAACTAAAGCAGAATAGTGAAGAAGGCCTCATGGAGCTGCTCCATGCCTCCCATTCGGCAAGGCAAATCAGGGCCTTACTTCGTGGCTAGGGCTCACGTTGACTTTCACTTTAGGTATAAAGCAGAGCAGGGTGAGTTTCCAACTAGGAATGGGAAGGATGAGGTTTCTTTCGAGAAAACTCATTTTCTTCTCTTAGCCATGCCTGGCAGTGACTAACAGTATGCTAACAACAAGGCATTCCAGGTACCCTCGCGGTTGCATGAACGGAGGTTTCCTGATGGGAAAACGAGCGTGGGGCCATCAGTCTGCAATTTCCAGGTTGACACGCAGCATACACGCAGGACCAGAGCTTTCTGCCTCTACGCAGTTTTCTGGTACCGAAACGGGTGCTGAAGCAAGGTCCCTAGGAGTTTTGGAAAGCTTACTACCGTTAAACTAAAGCAGAGCAGTGATAAAGGCCGCATGGAGCAGCTGCACTCCTCCCGTTTTGCAAGGAAAATCAGGGTCTAACTTCGAGGCTAGTGCTCACGTTAACTTTCACTTTTGGTATAGAGCAGGGCAGGGTGAGCTTCCAACTAGGAACTGGAAGCACAAGGTTTCTTACAAGAAAACTCAGTATCTTCTCAGAACCATGCAGCAATGACTAACACACCGGCAACAATAATGCTTTGCAGATATATTTGAGGCCACATGAACGGAGCTTTCATAATGGGCAAACAAGCCTTGTGCCATCAGTCTCCAATTTGTAGGATGACAGGCAACCTACTCGCAAGACCAGAGCTTCCTGGTTCTAGGCAGTGTTCTCTTACCGAAACGGGTGCTGAAGCAAGCTCTCTAGGAGCCTTGTAACGCTTACTACCGTTAAACTAAAGTAGAAAAGCGATGAAGGCCTCATGGAGCTGCTGCACGCCTCCCGTTTTGCAAGGATAATAAGAGCCTTACTTCGAGGCTAGTGCTCCCCTTGACTTTCACTTTAGTGATAGAGCCTAGCAGGGTGAGCTTCCAACTAGGAACTGGAAGTACAAGGTTTTTTTCGGGAAAACTCATTTTCTTCCTGGAAGCAGGCAGGCAGTGACTAAATCCCTGGCAACAACAATGCTTTTCAGGTATGTTCGAGGGCGCATGAATGGAGCTTTAATAATGGGCAAACAAGCCTTGTGCCATCAGTCTTCAATTTGTACGTTGACACGCAGCATACACGGAGGACCAGAGCTTCCTGGCTCTATGCAGTGTTCTGTTACCGAAACGGGTGCTGAAGCAAGGTTCCTAGGAGTCTTGGAAAGCTTACTACCATGAAACTAAAGCAGAAGAGCGATGAAGGCCTCATGGAGCTGCTGCATGCCTCCCGATTTGCAAGGATAATCAGGGCCTTACTTGGAAGTTAGTGCTCACGTGGACTTTCACTTTTGGTATACAGGAGAGCAGGGTGAGCTTCCAACTAGGAACTGGAAGCACAAGGTTTCTTTCGAGAAAACTCATTTTCTTCTCTGAGCCATGCCGGCAGTACCTAAAAACTCGGTAACAACAGTGCTTTTCAGGTAGCTTCGAGACTGCATGAGTGGAGCTTTCAAAATGGGAAAACAAGCTTTGTGCCATCAGTCTCCCATTTCCAGATTGACACGCAGCATAAGTACATATTTATGCTAACAAGTCAAAAGAGATTCACGATACCCACTGTGGCTTTCCCTGATTCAACTTTTTTCTACGACCGCTTTTCTGCGTGCAGCAAAGTGCCTAAACAACGGATGCGCGAGGGAGACGTGGGGGCCTGTGCATCTTCCAAAGACCTGCAGTGTTACACCAAGAACAGTGCTTAAATTCTACTTGGAATGCATGCCGACCACCTCCTTGAGGATGCGTGACTCTAAGTGTAAAAGGTGAAAAGGGATTAGAAGCAAAGTGTTTTTCTCAATAGAGTTCAGCTAGGGGTATGAGGTTACATCCATTGCATGGAGGACAGTCTAGAAGTGTGTTCCTGAATCCTGTGTAGAGCTGAGGTAGTCTGGCTCTCCCAAGGAAGAGTGCAGTGTGTTGCCTTTCTCTAGCCAACACTGGGGTGTTCCCAAAGGCCTACGGGGCTGAAGTTGCTTAACTGGGCCAAAGCTTCCTGGCTCTACTCAGTATACTGATACCAAAATGGGTGCTGAAGCAAGGTCCCTAGGAGTCTTGAAAAGCTTACTACTGTGAAACTAAAGCATAACAGTGAAGAAGGCCTCATGGAGCTGCTCCACGCCTCCCGTTTGGCAAGGCAAATCAGGGCCTTACTTCGAAGCTAGGGCTCACGTTGACATTCAGTTTAGGTATAGAGCAGAGCAGGGTGAGCTTCCAACTAGGAACTGTAAGCACAAGGTTTCTTACGGGAAAACTCGTTATCTTCTCAGAACCATGCAGCAGTGAGTAAAACCCCGGCAACAACATTGCTTTTCAGGTATATTCGAGGCCACATAAACGGAGCTTTCATAATGGGCAAACAAGTCTTGTGCCATCAGTCTTCAATTTGTACGTTGACACGCAGCATACTCGCAGGACCAGAGCTTCCTGGCTCTAGGCACTTTTGTGATACCGAAACGGGTGCTGAAGCAAGGCCTCTAGGAGTCTTGGAAAGCTTATTACCGTTAAACTAAAGCAGAGCAGCGTTGAAGGCCTCATGTAGCTGCTGCATGCCTCCCGTTTTGTATGGATATTCAGGGCCTTAAATCGAGGCTAGTGCTCCCCTTGACTTTCACTTTAGTTATAGATCAGAGCAGGGTGAGCTTCCAACTAGGAACTGGAAGTACAAGGATTCTTTCGGCAAAATTCATTTTGTTCGCAGAAGCAGGCGGGCAGTGACTAAATCCCCGGCAACAACAATGCTTTTCAGGTATTTTCGAGGCCGCATGAACGGAGCTTTCCTAATGGGAAAACAAGGCTTGTGCCATCAGTCTCCAATTTCTAGGTTGACACGCAGCATACACGGAGGACCAGAGCTTCCTGGCTCTATGCAGTGTTCTGTTACCGAAACGGGTGCTGAAGCAAGGTTCCTAGGAGTCTTGGAAAGCTTACTACCGTGAAACTAAAGCAGAACAGCAATGAAAGATTCATGGATCTGCTGCATGCCTCCCGATTTGCAAGGATAATCAGGGCCTTACTTGGAAGTTAGTGCTCACGTGGACTTTCACTTTTGGTATAGAGGAGAGCAGGGTGAGCTTCCAACTAGGAACTGGAAGCACAAGGTTTCTTTCGAGAAAACTCATTTTCTTCTCTGAGCCATGCCGGCAGTACCTAAAAACACGGTAACAACAGTGCTTTTCAGGTAGCTTCGAGACTATATGAGTGGAGCTTTCAAAATGGGAAAACAAGCTTTGTGCCATCAGTCTCCCATTTCCAGATTGACACGCAGCATAAGTACATATTTATGCTAACAAGTCAAAAGAGATTCACGATACCCACTGTGGCTTTCCCTGATTCAACTTTTTTCTACGACCGCTTTTCTGCGTGCAGCAAAGTGCCTAAACAAAGGATGCGCGAGGGAGACTAGGGGCCTGTGCATCTTCCAAAGACCTGCAGTGTTACACCAAGAACTGTGCTTAAATTATACTTGGAATGCAAGCTGACCACCTCCTTGAGGATGCGTGACTCTAAGTGTAAAAGGTGAAAAGGGATTAGAAGCAAAGGGTTTTTCTCAATAGAGTTCAGCTAGGGGTATGAGGTTACATCCATTGCATGGAGGAGAGTCTAGAAGTTTGTTCCTGAATCCTGTGTAGAGCTGAGGTAACCTGGCTCTCCCAAGGGAGAGTGCAGTGTGTTGCCTTACTCTAGCCAACACTGGGGTGTTCCAAGAGGCCTACGGGGCTGGAAGTTGCTTAACTGTGCCAAAGCTTCCTGGCTCTACTCAGTATACTGATACCGAAATGGGTGCTGAAGCAAGGTCCCTAGGAGTCTTGAAAACCTTACTACTGTGAAACTAAAGCATAACAGTGAAGAAGGCCTCATGGAGCTGCTCCACGCCTCCCGTTTGGCAAGGCAAATCAGGGCCTTACTTCGAAGCTAGGGCTCACGTTGACTTTCACTTTAGGTATAGAGCAGAGCAGGGTGAGCTTCCAAATAGGAACTGGAAGCGCAAGGTTTCTTACGGGAAAACTCGTTATCTTCTCAGAACCGTGCAGCAGTGAGTAAAACCCCGGCAACAACATTGCTTTTCAGGTATCTTCGAGGCCACATAAACAGAGCTTTCATAATGGGCAAACAAGCCTTGTGCCATCAGTCTTCAATTTGTACGTTGACACGCAGCATACTCGCAGGACCAGAGCTTCCTGGCTCTAGGCACTTTTCTGACACCGAAACGGGTGCTGAAGCAAGGTTCCTAGGAGTCTTGGAAAGCTTACTACCGTGAAACTAAAGCAGAACAGTGAAGAAGGCCTCATGGAGCTGCTTCAGGCCCCCCATTTGGCAAGGCAAATCAGGGCCTTCCTTCGAGGCTTGGGCTCACGTTGACTTTCACTTTAGGTATAGAGGAGAGCAGGGTGATCTTCCAACTAGGAACTGGCAGCACAAGGTTTCTTACCGGAGAAGTCAATATTTTCTCAGAACCATGCCGGCAGTGACAAAAACCCTGGCAACAACATTGCTTTTCAGGTATATTCGAGGTCGCATGAACGGAGCTTTCATAATGGGCAAACAAGCCTTGTGACATCAGTCTCCAATTTGTCAGTTGATATGCAGCATACACGCAGGACCAAAGCTTCCTGGCTCTAGGCAGTTTTCTGATACCCAAACGGGTGCTTAAGTAAGGTCTCGAGGAGTCTTGGAAGGCTTACTACCGTTAAACTAAAGGAGAATAGCGTTGAAGGCCTCATGGAGCTGCTGCATGCCTCCCGTATTGTAAGGATATTCAGGGCATTACATCGAGGCTAGTGCTCCCCTTGACTTTCATTTGGTTATAGAGCAGAGCAGGGTGAGCTTCCAACTAGGAACTGGAAGCACAAGGTTTCTTTCAGGAAAACTCATTTTCTTCGCAGAAGCAGGCAGGCAGTGACTAAATCCCCGGCAACAACAATGCTTTTCAGGTATCCTCGAGGCCGCATGAACGGAGCTTTCCTACTGGGAAAACAAGCCTTGTGCCATCAGTCTCCAATTTCTAGGTTGACACGCAGCATACACGGAGGACCAGAGCTTCCTGGCTCTAGGCAGTGTTCTGTTACCGAAACGGGTGTTGAAGTAAGGTTCCTTGGAGTCTTGGAAAGCTTACTACCGTGAAACTAAAGCAGAAGAGCGTTGAAGGCCTCAAGGAGCTGCTGCATGCCTCGCGTTTTGTTAGGATATTCAGGGCCTTACATCGAGGCTAGTGCTCCCCTTGACTTTCACTTTAGTTATAGAGCAGAGCAGGGTCAGCTTCCAAGTAGGAACTGGAAGCACAAGGTTTCTTTTGGGGAAACTCATTTTCTTCGCAGAAGCAGGCAGGCAGTGACTAAATCCCCGGCAACAACAATGCTTTTCAGGTATCCTCGAGGCCGCATGAACGGAGCTTTCCTAATGGGAAAACAAGCCTTGTGCCATCAGTCTCCAATTTCTAGGTTGACACACAGCATACACGGAGGACCAGAGCTTCCTGGCTCTAGGCAGTGTTCTGTTACCGAAACGGGTGCTGAAGCAATGTTCCTAGGAGTCTTGGAAAGCTTACTACCGTGAAACTAAAGCAGAAGAGCGATGAAGGCTTCATGGAGCTGCTGCATGCCTCCCGATTTGCCAGGATAATCAGGGCCTTACTTGGAGGTTAGTGCTCACGTTGACGTTCACTTTTGGTATAGAGGAGAGCAGGGTGATCTTCCAACTAGGAACTGGCAGCACAAGGTTTCTTACCGGAGAAGTCAATATCTTCTCAGAACCATGCCGGCAGTGACAAAAACCCTGGCAACAACAGTGCTTTTCAGGTATATTCGAGGTCGCATGAACGGAGCTTTCATAATGGGCAAACAAGCCTTGTGACATCAGTCTCCAATTTGTCAGTTGATATGCAGCATACACGCAGGACCAAAGCTTCCTGGCTCTAGGCAGTTTTCTGATACCCAAACGGTTGCTTAAGTAAGGTCTCGAGGAGTCTTGGAAGGCTAACTACTGTTAAAGTAAAGGAGAACAGCGTTGAAGGCCTCATGGAGCTGCTGCATGCCTCCCGTATTGTAAGGATATTCAGGGCATTACATCGAGGCTAGTGCTCCCCTTGACTTTCGTTTGGTTATAGAGCAGAGCAGGGTGAGCTTCCAACTAGGAACTGGAAGCACAAGGTTTCTTTCGAGAAAACTCAGTTTCTTCTCTGAGCCATGCCGGCAGTAACTAAAAGCACGGTAACAACAGTGCTTTTCAGGTAGCTTCGAGACTGCATGAGCGGAGCTTTCAAAACGGGAAAACAAGCTTTGTGTCTCAGTCTCACATTTCCAGATTGACACGCAGCATAAGGACATGTTGATGCTATCAAGTCAAAAGAGATTCAGGATACCCACTGGGGCTTTCCCTGATTCAACTTTTTTCTACGACTGCTTCTCTGCGCGCAGCAAAGTGCCTAAACTAAGGATGCGCGAGGGAGACTTAGGTGCCTGTGCTTCTTCCAAAGACCTGCAGTGTTCCACCAAGAACAGTGCTGAAATTCTACTTGGAATGCAACCGACCACCTCCTTGACGATGCGTGACTCTAAGTGTAAAAGGTGAAAAGGGATTAGAAGCAGAGTGTTTTTCTCAATAGAGTTCAGCTAGGAGAAGGAGGTTACATCCATTGCATGGAGGACCTTCTAGAAGTGTGTTCCTGAATCCTGTGTATAGCTGAGGTAATCTGGCTCTCCCAAGGAAGAGTGCAGTGTGTTGCCTTTCTCTAGCCAACACTGGGGTGATCCCAAAGGCCTACGGGGCTGAAGTTGCTTAGCTGGCCCTGAGGTTCTTGGCTCTACTCAGTGTACTGTTACTGAAACGGTTGCTGAAGAGAGGGCCCTAGGAGTCTTGAAAAGCTTACTACCGTGAAACTAAAGCAGAACAGTGAAGAAGGCCTCATGGCGCTGCTCCATGCCTCCCGTTTGGCAAGGCAAATCAGGGCCTTCCTTCGAGGCTTGGGCTCACGTTGACTTTCACTTTAGGTATAGAGCAGAGCAGGGTGATCTTCCAACTAGGAACTGGCAGCACAAGGTTTCTTTCAGGAAAACTCATTTTCTTCGCAGAAGCAGGCACTCAGTGACTAAATCCCCGGCAACAACAATGCTTTTCAGGTATCCTCGAGGCCGCATGAACGGAGCTTTCCTATTGGGAAAACAAGCCTTGTGCCATCAGTCTCCAATTTCTAGGTTGACACGCAGCATACACGGAGGACCAGAGCTTCCTGGCTCTAGGCAGTGTTCTGTTACCGAAACGGGTGTTGAAGTAAGGTTCCTTGGAGTCTTGGAAAGCTTACTACCGTGAAACTAAAGCAGAAGAGCGTTGAAGGCCTCAAGGAGCTGCTGCATGACTCGCGTTTTGTTAGGATATTGAGGGCCTTACATCGAGGCTAGTGCTCCCCTTGACTTTCACTTTAGTTATAGAGCAGAGCAGGGTCAGCTTCCAAGTAGGAACTGGAAGCACAAGGTTTCTTTTGGGGAAACTCATTTTCTTCGCAGAAGCAGGCAGGCAGTGACTAAATCCCCGGCAACAACAATGCTTTTCAGGTATCCTCGAGGCCGCATGAACGGAGCTTTCCTAATGGGAAAACAAGCCTTGTGCCATCAGTCTCCAATTTCTAGGTTGACACGCAGCATACACGGAGGACCAGAGCTTCCTGGCTCTAGGCAGTGTTCTGTTACCGAAACGGGTGCTGAAGCAAGGTTCCTAGGAGTCTTGGAAAACTTACTACCGTGAAACTAAAGCAGAAGAGGGATGAAGGCTTCATGGAGCTGCTGCATGCCTCCCGATTTGCCAGGATAATCAAGGCCTTACTTGGAGGTTAGTGCTCACGTTGACTTTCACTTTAGGTATAGAGGAGAGCAGGGTGATCTTCCAACTAGGAACTGGCAGCACAAGGTTTCTTACCGGAGAAGTCAATATCTTCTCAGAACCATGCCGGCAGTGACAAAAACCCTGGCAACAACAGTGCTTTTCAGGTATATTCGAGGTCGCATGAACGGAGCTTTCATAATGGGCAAACAAGCCTTGTGACATCAGTCTCCAATTTGTCAGTTGATATGCAGCATACACGCAGGACCAAAGCTTCCTGGCTCTAGGCAGTTTTCTGATACCCAAACGGGTGCTTAAGTAAGGTCTCGAGGAGTCTTGGAAGGCTAACTACTGTTAAACTAAAGGAGAACAGCGTTGAAGGCCTCATGGATCTGCTGCATGCCTCCCGTATTGTAAGGATATTCAGGGCATTACATCGAGGCTAGTGCTCCCCTTGCCTTTCGTTTGGTTATAGAGCAGAGCAGGGTGAGCTTCCAACTAGGAACTGGAAGCACAAGGTTTCTTTCAGGAAAACTCATTTTCTTCGCAGAAGCAGGCAGGCAGTGACTAAATCCCCTGCAACAACAATGCTTTTCAGGTATCCTCGAGGCCGCATGAACGGAGCTTTCCTATTGGGAAAACAAGCCTTGTGCCATCAGTCTCCAATTTCTAGGTTGACACGCAGCATACACGGAGGACCAGAGCTTCCTGGCTCTAGGCAGTGTTCTGTTACCGAAACGGGTGTTGAAGTAAGGTTCCTTGGAGTCTTAGAAAGCTTACTACCGTGAAACTGAAGCAGAAGAGCGTTGAAGGCCTCATGGAGCTGCTGCATGCCTCCCGATTTGCCAGGATAATCAGGGCCTTACTTGGAGGTTAGTGCTCACGTTGACGTTCACTTTTGGTATAGAGGAGAGCAGGGTGAGCTTCCAACTAGGAACTGGAAGCACAAGGTTTCTTTCGAGAAAACTCAGTTTCTTCTCTGAGCCATGCCGGCAGTAACTAAAAGCACGGTAACAACAGTGCTTTTCAGGTAGCTTCGAGACTGCATGAGCGGAGCTTTCAAAACGGGAAAACAAGCTTTGTGTCTCAGTCTCACATTTCCAGATTGACACGCAGCATAAGGACATGTTGATGCTAACAAGTCAAAAGAGATTCAGGATACCCACTGGGGCTTTCCCTGATTCAACTTTTTTCTACGACTGCTTCTCTGCATGCAGCAAAGTGCCTAAATTAAGGATGCACGAGGGAGACTTAGGTGCCTGTGCTTCTTCCAAAGACCTGCAGTGTTCCACCAAGAACAGTGCTGAAATTCTACTTGGAATGCAACCGACCACCTCCTTGACGATGCGTGACTCTAAGTGTAAAAGGTGAAAAGGGATTAGAAGCAGAGTGTTTTTCTCAATAGAGTTCAGCTAGGAGAAGGAGGTTACATCCATTGCATGGAGGACCTTCTAGAAGTGTGTTCCTGAATCCTGTGTATAGCTGAGGTAATCTGGCTCTCCCAAGGAAGAGTGCAGTGTGTTGCCTTTCTCTAGCCAACACTGGGGTGTTCCCAAAGGCCTACGGGGCTGAAGTTGCTTAGCTGGCCCTGAGGTTCTTGGCTCTACTCAGTGTACTGTTACCGAAACGGTTGCTGAAGAGAGGGCCCTAGGAGTCTTGAAAAGCTTACTACCGTGAAACTAAAGCAGAACAGTGAAGAAGGCCTCATGGCGCTGCTCCATGCCTCCCGTTTGGCAAGGCAAATCAGGGCCTTCCTTCGAGGCTTGGGCTCACGTTGACTTTCACTTTAGGTATAGAGCAGAGTAGGGTGATCTTCCAACTAGGAACTGGCAGCACAAGGTTTCTTTCAGGAAAATTCATTTTCTTCTCTGAGCCATGCCGGCAGTACCTAAAAACTCGGTAACAACAGTGCTTTTCAGGTAGCTTCGAGACTGCATGAGTGGAGCTTTCAAAATGGGAAAACAAGCTTTGTGCCATCAGTCTCCCATTTCCAGATTGACACGCAGCATAAGTACATATTTATGCTAACAAGTCAAAAGAGATTCACGATACCCACTGTGGCTTTCCCTGATTCAACTTTTTTCTACGACCGCTTTTCTGCGTGCAGCAAAGTGCCTAAACAACGGATGCGCGAGGGAGACGTGGGGGCCTGTGCATCTTCCAAAGACCTGCAGTGTTACACCAAGAACAGTGCTTAAATTCTACTTGGAATGCATGCCGACCACCTCCTTGAGGATGCGTGACTCTAAGTGTAAAAGGTGAAAAGGGATTAGAAGCAAAGTGTTTTTCTCAATAGAGTTCAGCTAGGGGTATGAGGTTACATCCATTGCATGGAGGACAGTCTAGAAGTGTGTTCCTGAATCCTGTGTAGAGCTGAGGTAGTCTGGCTCTCCCAAGGAAGAGTGCAGTGTGTTGCCTTTCTCTAGCCAACACTGGGGTGTTCCCAAAGGCCTACGGGGCTGAAGTTGCTTAACTGGGCCAAAGCTTCCTGGCTCTACTCAGTATACTGATACCAAAATGGGTGCTGAAGCAAGGTCCCTAGGAGTCTTGAAAAGCTTACTACTGTGAAACTAAAGCATAACAGTGAAGAAGGCCTCATGGAGCTGCTCCACGCCTCCCGTTTGGCAAGGCAAATCAGGGCCTTACTTCGAAGCTAGGGCTCACGTTGACATTCAGTTTAGGTATAGAGCAGAGCAGGGTGAGCTTCCAACTAGGAACTGTAAGCACAAGGTTTCTTACGGGAAAACTCGTTATCTTCTCAGAACCATGCAGCAGTGAGTAAAACCCCGGCAACAACATTGCTTTTCAGGTATATTCGAGGCCACATAAACGGAGCTTTCATAATGGGCAAACAAGTCTTGTGCCATCAGTCTTCAATTTGTACGTTGACACGCAGCATACTCGCAGGACCAGAGCTTCCTGGCTCTAGGCACTTTTGTGATACCGAAACGGGTGCTGAAGCAAGGCCTCTAGGAGTCTTGGAAAGCTTATTACCGTTAAACTAAAGCAGAGCAGCGTTGAAGGCCTCATGTAGCTGCTGCATGCCTCCCGTTTTGTATGGATATTCAGGGCCTTAAATCGAGGCTAGTGCTCCCCTTGACTTTCACTTTAGTTATAGATCAGAGCAGGGTGAGCTTCCAACTAGGAACTGGAAGTACAAGGATTCTTTCGGCAAAATTCATTTTGTTCGCAGAAGCAGGCGGGCAGTGACTAAATCCCCGGCAACAACAATGCTTTTCAGGTATTTTCGAGGCCGCATGAACGGAGCTTTCCTAATGGGAAAACAAGGCTTGTGCCATCAGTCTCCAATTTCTAGGTTGACACGCAGCATACACGGAGGACCAGAGCTTCCTGGCTCTATGCAGTGTTCTGTTACCGAAACGGGTGCTGAAGCAAGGTTCCTAGGAGTCTTGGAAAGCTTACTACCGTGAAACTAAAGCAGAACAGCAATGAAAGATTCATGGATCTGCTGCATGCCTCCCGATTTGCAAGGATAATCAGGGCCTTACTTGGAAGTTAGTGCTCACGTGGACTTTCACTTTTGGTATAGAGGAGAGCAGGGTGAGCTTCCAACTAGGAACTGGAAGCACAAGGTTTCTTTCGAGAAAACTCATTTTCTTCTCTGAGCCATGCCGGCAGTACCTAAAAACACGGTAACAACAGTGCTTTTCAGGTAGCTTCGAGACTATATGAGTGGAGCTTTCAAAATGGGAAAACAAGCTTTGTGCCATCAGTCTCCCATTTCCAGATTGACACGCAGCATAAGTACATATTTATGCTAACAAGTCAAAAGAGATTCACGATACCCACTGTGGCTTTCCCTGATTCAACTTTTTTCTATGACCGCTTTTCTGCGTGCAGCAAAGTGCCTAAACAAAGGATGCGCGAGGGAGACTAGGGGCCTGTGCATCTTCCAAAGACCTGCAGTGTTACACCAAGAACTGTGCTTAAATTATACTTGGAATGCAAGCTGACCACCTCCTTGAGGATGCGTGACTCTAAGTGTAAAAGGTGAAAAGGGATTAGAAGCAAAGGGTTTTTCTCAATAGAGTTCAGCTAGGGGTATGAGGTTACATCCATTGCATGGAGGAGAGTCTAGAAGTTTGTTCCTGAATCCTGTGTAGAGCTGAGGTAACCTGGCTCTCCCAAGGGAGAGTGCAGTGTGTTGCCTTACTCTAGCCAACACTGGGGTGTTCCAAGAGGCCTACGGGGCTGGAAGTTGCTTAACTGTGCCAAAGCTTCCTGGCTCTACTCAGTATACTGATACCGAAATGGGTGCTGAAGCAAGGTCCCTAGGAGTCTTGAAAACCTTACTACTGTGAAACTAAAGCATAACAGTGAAGAAGGCCTCATGGAGCTGCTCCACGCCTCCCGTTTGGCAAGGCAAATCAGGGCCTTACTTCGAAGCTAGGGCTCACGTTGACTTTCACTTTAGGTATAGAGCAGAGCAGGGTGAGCTTCCAAATAGGAACTGGAAGCGCAAGGTTTCTTACGGGAAAACTCGTTATCTTCTCAGAACCGTGCAGCAGTGAGTAAAACCCCGGCAACAACATTGCTTTTCAGGTATCTTCGAGGCCACATAAACAGAGCTTTCATAATGGGCAAACAAGCCTTGTGCCATCAGTCTTCAATTTGTACGTTGACACGCAGCATACTCGCAGGACCAGAGCTTCCTGGCTCTAGGCACTTTTCTGACACCGAAACGGGTGCTGAAGCAAGGTTCCTAGGAGTCTTGGAAAGCTTACTACCGTGAAACTAAAGCAGAACAGTGAAGAAGGCCTCATGGAGCTGCTTCAGGCCCCCCATTTGGCAAGGCAAATCAGGGCCTTCCTTCGAGGCTTGGGCTCACGTTGACTTTCACTTTAGGTATAGAGGAGAGCAGGGTGATCTTCCAACTAGGAACTGGCAGCACAAGGTTTCTTACCGGAGAAGTCAATATTTTCTCAGAACCATGCCGGCAGTGACAAAAACCCTGGCAACAACATTGCTTTTCAGGTATATTCGAGGTCGCATGAACGGAGCTTTCATAATGGGCAAACAAGCCTTGTGACATCAGTCTCCAATTTGTCAGTTGATATGCAGCATACACGCAGGACCAAAGCTTCCTGGCTCTAGGCAGTTTTCTGATACCCAAACGGGTGCTTAAGTAAGGTCTCGAGGAGTCTTGGAAGGCTTACTACCGTTAAACTAAAGGAGAATAGCGTTGAAGGACTCATGGAGCTGCTGCATGCCTCCCGTATTGTAAGGATATTCAGGGCATTACATCGAGGCTAGTGCTCCCCTTGACTTTCATTTGGTTATAGAGCAGAGCAGGGTGAGCTTCCAACTAGGAACTGGAAGCACAAGGTTTCTTTCAGGAAAACTCATTTTCTTCGCAGAAGCAGGCAGGCAGTGACTAAATCCCCGGCAACAACAATGCTTTTCAGGTATCCTCGAGGCCGCATGAACGGAGCTTTCCTACTGGGAAAACAAGCCTTGTGCCATCAGTCTCCAATTTCTAGGTTGACACGCAGCATACACGGAGGACCAGAGCTTCCTGGCTCTAGGCAGTGTTCTGTTACCGAAACGGGTGTTGAAGTAAGGTTCCTTGGAGTCTTGGAAAGCTTACTACCGTGAAACTAAAGCAGAAGAGCGTTGAAGGCCTCAAGGAGCTGCTGCATGCCTCGCGTTTTGTTAGGATATTCAGGGCCTTACATCGAGGCTAGTGCTCCCCTTGACTTTCACTTTAGTTATAGAGCAGAGCAGGGTCAGCTTCCAAGTAGGAACTGGAAGCACAAGGTTTCTTTTGGGGAAACTCATTTTCTTCGCAGAAGCAGGCAGGCAGTGACTAAATCCCCGGCAACAACAATGCTTTTCAGGTATCCTCGAGGCCGCATGAACGGAGCTTTCCTAATGGGAAAACAAGCCTTGTGCCATCAGTCTCCAATTTCTAGGTTGACACACAGCATACACGGAGGACCAGAGCTTCCTGGCTCTAGGCAGTGTTCTGTTACCGAAACGGGTGCTGAAGCAATGTTCCTAGGAGTCTTGGAAAGCTTACTACCGTGAAACTAAAGCAGAAGAGCGATGAAGGCTTCATGGAGCTGCTGCATGCCTCCCGATTTGCCAGGATAATCAGGGCCTTACTTGGAGGTTAGTGCTCACGTTGACGTTCACTTTTGGTATAGAGGAGAGCAGGGTGATCTTCCAACTAGGAACTGGCAGCACAAGGTTTCTTACCGGAGAAGTCAATATCTTCTCAGAACCATGCCGGCAGTGACAAAAACCCTGGCAACAACAGTGCTTTTCAGGTATATTCGAGGTCGCATGAACGGAGCTTTCATAATGGGCAAACAAGCCTTGTGACATCAGTCTCCAATTTGTCAGTTGATATGCAGCATACACGCAGGACCAAAGCTTCCTGGCTCTAGGCAGTTTTCTGATACCCAAACGGGTGCTTAAGTAAGGTCTCGAGGAGTCTTGGAAGGCTAACTACTGTTAAAGTAAAGGAGAACAGCGTTGAAGGCCTCATGGAGCTGCTGCATGCCTCCCGTATTGTAAGGATATTCAGGGCATTACATCGAGGCTAGTGCTCCCCTTGACTTTCGTTTGGTTATAGAGCAGAGCAGGGTGAGCTTCCAACTAGGAACTGGAAGCACAAGGTTTCTTTCGAGAAAACTCAGTTTCTTCTCTGAGCCATGCCGGCAGTAACTAAAAGCACGGTAACAACAGTGCTTTTCAGGTAGCTTCGAGACTGCATGAGTGGAGCTTTCAAAACGGGAAAACAAGCTTTGTGTCTCAGTCTCACATTTCCAGATTGACACGCAGCATAAGGACATGTTGATGCTAACAAGTCAAAAGAGATTCAGGATACCCACTGGGGCTTTCCCTGATTCAACTTTTTTCTACGACTGCTTCTCTGCGTGCAGCAAAGTGCCTAAACTAAGGATGCGCGAGGGAGACTTAGGTGCCTGTGCTTCTTCCAAAGACCTGCAGTGTTCCACCAAGAACAGTGCTGAAATTCTACTTGGAATGCAACCGACCACCTCCTTGACGATGCGTGACTCTAAGTGTAAAAGGTGAAAAGGGATTAGAAGCAGAGTGTTTTTCTCAATAGAGTTCAGCTAGGAGAAGGAGGTTACATCCATTGCATGGAGGACCTTCTAGAAGTGTGTTCCTGAATCCTGTGTAGAGCTGAGGTAATCTGGCTCTCCCAAGGAAGAGTGCAGTGTGTTGCCTTTCTCTAGCCAACACTGGGGTGTTCCCAAAGGCCTACGGGGCTGAAGTTGCTTAGCTGGCCCTGAGGTTCTTGGCTCTACTCAGTGTACTGTTAACGAAACGGTTGCTGAAGAGAGGGCCCTAGGAGTCTTGAAAAGCTTACTACCGTGAAACTAAAGCAGAACAGTGAAGAAGGCCTCATGGCGCTGCTCCATGCCTCCCGTTTCGCAAGGCAAATCAGGGCCTTCCTTCGAGGCTTGGGCTCACGTTGACTTTCACTTTAGGTATAGAGCAGAGCAGGGTGAGCTTCCAACTAGGAACTGGCAGCACAAGGTTTCTTCCCGGAGAAGTCAATATCTTCTCAGAACCATGCCAGCAGTGACAAAAACCCTGGCAACAACAGTGCTTTTCAGGTATATTCGAGGCCACATGAACGGAGCTTTCATAATGGGCAAACAAGCCTTGTGACACCAGTCTCCAATTTGTCAGTTGATATGCAGCATACACGCAGGACCAAAGCTTCCTGGCTCTAGGCAGTTTTCTGATACCCAAACGGGTGCTTAAGTAAGGTCTCTAGGAGTCTTGGAAGGCTTACTACCGTTAAACTAAAGGAGAACAGCGTTGAAGGCCTCATGGAGCTGCTGCATGCCTCCCGTATTGTAAGGATATTCAGGGCATTACATCGAGGCTAGTGCTCCCCTTGACTTTCATTTGGTTATAGAGCAGAGCAGGGTGAGCTTCCAACTAGGAACTGGCAGCACAAGGTTTCTTTCAGGAAAACTCATTTTCTTCGCAGAAGCAGGCACTCAGTGACTAAATCCCCGGCAACAACAATGCTTTTCAGGTATCCTCGAGGCCGCATGAACGGAGCTTTCCTATTGGGAAAACAAGCCTTGTGCCATCAGTCTCCAATTTCTAGGTTGACACGCAGCATACACGGAGGACCAGAGCTTCCTGGCTCTAGGCAGTGTTCTGTTACCGAAACGGGTGTTGAAGTAAGGTTCCTTGGATTCTTGGAAAGCTTACTACCATGAAACTAAAGCAGAAGAGCGTTGAAGGCCTCAAGGAGCTGCTGCATGCCTCGCGTTTTGTTAGGATATTCAGGGCCTTACATCGAGGCTAGTGCTCCCCTTGACTTTCACTTTAGTTATAGAGCAGAGCAGGGTCAGCTTCCAAGTAGGAACTGGAAGCACAAGGTTTCTTTTGGGGAAACTCATTTTCTTCGCAGAAGCAGGCAGGCAGTGACTAAATCCCCGGCAACAACAATGCTTTTCAGGTATCCTCGAGGCCGCATGAACGGAGCTTTCCTAATGGGAAAACAAGCCTTGTGCCATCAGTCTCCAATTTCTAGGTTGACACGCAGCATACACGGAGGACCAGAGCTTCCTGGCGCTAGGCAGTGTTCTGTTACCGAAACGGGTGCTGAAGCAAGGTTCCTAGGAGTCTTGGAAAGCTTACTACCGTGAAACTAAAGCAGAAGAGCGATGAAGGCCTCATGGAGCTGCTGCATGCCTCCCGATTTGCCAGGATAATCAGGGCCTTACTTGGAGGTTAGTGCTCACGTTGACGTTCACTTTTGCTATAGAGGAGAGCAGGGTGAACTTCCAACTAGGAACTGGAAGCACAAGGTTTCTTTCGAGAAAACTCAGTTTCTTCTCTGAACCATGCCGGCAGTAACTAAAAGCACGGTAACAACAGTGCTTTTCAGGTAGCTTCGAGACTGCATGAGTGGAGCTTTCAAAACGGGAAAACAAGCTTTGTGTCTCAGTCTCACATTTCCAGATTGACACGCAGCATAAGGACATGTTGATGCTAACAAGTCAAAAGAGATTCAGGATACCCACTGGGGCTTTCCCTGATTCAACTTTTTTCTACGACTGCTTCTCTGCGTGCAGCAAAGTGCCTAAACTAAGGATGCGCGAGGGAGACTTAGGTGCCTGTGCTTCTTCCAAAGACCTGCAGTGTTCCACCAAGAACAGTGCTGAAATTCTACTTGGAATGCAACCGACCACCTCCTTGACGATGCGTGACTCTAAGTGTAAAAGGTGAAAAGGGATTAGAAGCAGAGTGTTTTTCTCAATAGAGTTCAGCTAGGAGAAGGAGGTTCCATCCATTGCATGGAGGACCTTCTAGAAGTGTGTTCCTGAATCCTGTGTATAGCTGAGGTAATCTGGCTCTCCCAAGGAAGAGTGCAGTGTGTTGCCTTTCTCTAGCCAACACTGGGGTGTTCCCAAAGGCCTACGGGGCTGAAGTTGCTTAGCTGGCCCTGAGGTTCTTGGCTCTACTCAGTGTACTGTTACCGAAACGGTTGCTGAAGAGAGGGCCCTAGGAGTCTTGAAAAGCTTACTACCGTGAAACTAAAGCAGAACAGTGAAGAAGGCCTCATGGCGCTGCTCCATGCCTCCCGTTTGGCAAGGCAAATCAGGGCCTTCCTTCGAGGCTTGGGCTCACGTTGACTTTCAATTTAGGTATAGAGCAGAGCAGGGTGAGCTTCCAACTAGGAACTGGCAGCACAAGGTTTCTTTCAGGAAAACTCATTTTCTTCGCAGAAGCAGGCACTCAGTGACTAAATCCCCGGCAACAACAATGCTTTTCAGGTATCCTCGAGGCCGCATGAACGGAGCTTTCCTATTGGGAAAACAAGCCTTGTGCCATCAGTCTCCAATTTCTAGGTTGACACGCAGCATACACGGAGGACCAGAGCTTCCTGGCTCTAGGCAGTGTTCTGTTACCGAAACGGGTGTTGAAGTAAGGTTCCTTGGAGTCTTGGAAAGCTTACTACCGTGAAACTAAAGCAGAAGAGCTTTGAAGGCCTCAAGGAGCTGCTGCATGCCTCGTGTTTTGTTAGGATATTCAGGGCCTTACATCGAGGCTAGTGCTCCCCTTGACTTTCACTTTAGTTATAGAGCAGAGCAGGGTCAGCTTCCAAGTAGGAACTGGAAGCACAAGGTTTCTTTTGGGGAAACTCATTTTCTTCGCAGAAGCAGGCAGGCAGTGACTAAATCCCCGGCAACAACAATGCTTTTCAGGTATCCTCGAGGCCGCATGAACGGAGCTTTCCTAATGGGAAAACAAGCCTTGTGCCATCAGTCTCCAATTTCTAGGTTGACACGCAGCATACACGGAGGACCAGAGCTTCCTGGCTCTAGGCAGTGTTCTGTTACCGAAACGGGTGTTGAAGTAAGGTTTCTTGGAGTCTTGGAATGCTTACTACCGTGAAACTAAAGCAGAAGAGCGTTGAAGGCCTCAAGGAGCTGCTGCATGCCTCGCGTTTTGTTAGGATATTCAGGGCCTTACATCGAGGCTAGTGCTCCCCTTGACTTTCACTTTAGTTATAGAGCAGAGCAGGGTCAGCTTCCAAGTAGGAACTGGAAGCACAAGGTTTCTTTTGGGGAAACTCATTTTCTTTGCAGAAGCAGGCAGGCAGTGACTAAATCCCCGGCAACAACAATGCTTTTCAGGTATCCTCGAGGCCGCATGAACGGAGCTTTCCTAATGGGAAAACAAGCCTTGTGCCATCAGTCTCCAATTTCTAGGTTGACACGCAGCATACACGGAGGACCAGAGCTTCCTGGCGCTAGGCAGTGTTCTGTTACCGAAACGGGTGCTGAAGCAAGGTTCCTAGGAGTCTTGGAAAGCTTACTACCGTGAAACTAAAGCAGAAGAGCGATGAAGGCCTCATGGAGCTGCTGCATGCCTCCCGATTTGCCAGGATAATCAGGGCCTTACTTGGAGGTTAGTGCTCACGTTGCCGTTCACTTTTGGTATAGAGGAGAGCAGGGTGAGCTTCCAACTAGGAACTGGAAGCACAAGGTTTCTTTCGAGAAAACTCAGTTTCTTCTCTGAGCCATGCCGGCAGTAACTAAAAGCACGGTAACAACAGTGCTTTTCAGGTAGCTTCGAGACTGCATGAGTGGAGCTTTCAAAACGGGAAAACAAGCTTTGTGTCTCAGTCTCACATTTCCAGATTGACACGCAGCATAAGGACATGTTGATGCTAACAAGTCAAAAGAGATTCAGGATACCCACTGGGGCTTTCCCTGATTCAACTTTTTTCTACGACTGCTTCTCTGCGTGCAGCAAAGTGCCTAAACTAAGGATGCGCGAGGGAGACTTAGGTGCCTGTGCTTCTTCCAAAGACCTGCAGTGTTCCACCAAGAACAGTGCTGAAATTCTACTTGGAATGCAACCGACCACCTCCTTGACGATGCGTGACTCTAAGTGTAAAAGGTGAAAAGGGATTAGAAGCAGAGTGTTTTTCTCAATAGAGTTCAGCTAGGAGAAGGAGGTTACATCCATTGCATGGAGGACCTTCTAGAAGTGTGTTCCTGAATCCTGTGTAGAGCTGAGGTAATCTGGCTCTCCCAAGGAAGAGTGCAGTGTGTTGCCTTTCTCTAGCCAACACTGGGGTGTTCCCAAAGGCCTACGGGGCTGAAGTTGCTTAGCTGGCCCTGAGGTTCTTGGCTCTACTCAGTGTACTGTTACCGAAACGGTTGCTGAAGAGAGGGCCCTAGGAGTCTTGAAAAGCTTACTACCGTGAAACTAAAGCAGAACAGTGAAGAAGGCCTCATGGCGCTGCTCCATGCCTCCCGTTTCGCAAGGCAAATCAGGGCCTTCCTTCGAGGCTTGGGCTCACGTTGACTTTCACTTTAGGTATAGAGCAGAGCAGGGTGAGCTTCCAACTAGGAACTGGCAGCACAAGGTTTCTTCCCGGAGAAGTCAATATCTTCTCAGAACCATGCCAGCAGTGACAAAAACCCTGGCAACAACAGTGCTTTTCAGGTATATTCGAGGCCACATGAACGGAGCTTTCATAATGGGCAAACAAGCCTTGTGACACCAGTCTCCAATTTGTCAGTTGATATGCAGCATACACGCAGGACCAAAGCTTCCTGGCTCTAGGCAGTTTTCTGATACCCAAACGGGTGCTTAAGTAAGGTCTCTAGGAGTCTTGGAAGGCTTACTACCGTTAAACTAAAGGAGAACAGCGTTGAAGGCCTCATGGAGCTGCTGCATGCCTCCCGTATTGTAAGGATATTCAGGGCATTACATCGAGGCTAGTGCTCCCCTTGACTTTCATTTGGTTATAGAGCAGAGCAGGGTGAGCTTCCAACTAGGAACTGGCAGCACAAGGTTTCTTTCAGGAAAACTCATTTTCTTCGCAGAAGCAGGCACTCAGTGACTAAATCCCCGGCAACAACAATGCTTTTCAGGTATCCTCGAGGCCGCATGAACGGAGCTTTCCTATTGGGAAAACAAGCCTTGTGCCATCAGTCTCCAATTTCTAGGTTGAAACGCAGCATACACGGAGGACCAGAGCTTCCTGGCTCTAGGCAGTGTTCTGTTACCGAAACGGGTGTTGAAGTAAGGTTCCTTGGATTCTTGGAAAGCTTACTACCATGAAACTAAAGCAGAAGAGCGTTGAAGGCCTCAAGGAGCTGCTGCATGCCTCGCGTTTTGTTAGGATATTCAGGGCCTTACATCGAGGCTAGTGCTCCCCTTGACTTTCACTTTAGTTATAGAGCAGAGCAGGGTCAGCTTCCAAGTAGGAACTGGAAGCACAAGGTTTCTTTTGGGGAAACTCATTTTCTTTGCAGAAGCAGGCAGGCAGTGACTAAATCCCCGGCAACAACAATGCTTTTCAGGTATCCTCGAGGCCGCATGAACGGAGCTTTCCTAATGGGAAAACAAGGCTTGTGCCATCAGTCTCCAATTTCTAGGTTGACACGCAGCATACACGGAGGACCAGAGCTTCCTGGCGCTAGGCAGTGTTCTGTTACCGAAACGGGTGCTGAAGCAAGGTTCCTAGGAGTCTTGGAAAGCTTACTACCGTGAAACTAAAGCAGAAGAGCGATGAAGGCCTCATGGAGCTGCTGCATGCCTCCCGATTTGCCAGGATAATCAGGGCCTTACTTGGAGGTTAGTGCTCACGTTGACGTTCACTTTTGCTATAGAGGAGAGCAGGGTGAACTTCCAACTAGGAACTGGAAGCACAAGGTTTCTTTCGAGAAAACTCAGTTTCTTCTCTGAACCATGCCGGCAGTAACTAAAAGCACGGTAACAACAGTGCTTTTCAGGTAGCTTCGAGACTGCATGAGTGGAGCTTTCAAAACGGGAAAACAAGCTTTGTGTCTCAGTCTCACATTTCCAGATTGACACGCAGCATAAGGACATGTTGATGCTAACAAGTCAAAAGAGATTCAGGATACCCACTGGGGCTTTCCCTGATTCAACTTTTTTCTACGACTGCTTCTCTGCGTGCAGCAAAGTGCCTAAACTAAGGATGCGCGAGGGAGACTTAGGTGCCTGTGCTTCTTCCAAAGACCTGCAGTGTTCCACCAAGAACAGTGCTGAAATTCTACTTGGAATGCAACCGACCACCTCCTTGACGATGCGTGACTCTAAGTGTAAAAGGTGAAAAGGGATTAGAAGCAGAGTGTTTTTCTCAATAGAGTTCAGCTAGGAGAAGGAGGTTCCATCCATTGCATGGAGGACCTTCTAGAAGTGTGTTCCTGAATCCTGTGTATAGCTGAGGTAATCTGGCTCTCCCAAGGAAGAGTGCAGTGTGTTGCCTTTCTCTAGCCAACACTGGGGTGTTCCCAAAGGCCTACGGGGCTGAAGTTGCTTAGCTGGCCCTGAGGTTCTTGGCTCTACTCAGTGTACTGTTACCGAAACGGTTGCTGAAGAGAGGGCCCTAGGAGTCTTGAAAAGCTTACTACCGTGAAACTAAAGCAGAACAGTGAAGAAGGCCTCATGGCGCTGCTCCATGCCTCCCGTTTGGCAAGGCAAATCAGGGCCTTCCTTCGAGGCTTGGGCTCACGTTGACTTTCAATTTAGGTATAGAGCAGAGCAGGGTGAGCTTCCAACTAGGAACTGGCAGCACAAGGTTTCTTTCAGGAAAACTCATTTTCTTCGCAGAAGCAGGCACTCAGTGACTAAATCCCCGGCAACAACAATGCTTTTCAGGTATCCTCGAGGCCGCATGAACGGAGCTTTCCTATTGGGAAAACAAGCCTTGTGCCATCAGTCTCCAATTTCTAGGTTGACACGCAGCATACACGGAGGACCAGAGCTTCCTGGCTCTAGGCAGTGTTCTGTTACCGAAACGGGTGTTGAAGTAAGGTTCCTTGGAGTCTTGGAAAGCTTACTACCGTGAAACTAAAGCAGAAGAGCTTTGAAGGCCTCAAGGAGCTGCTGCATGCCTCGTGTTTTGTTAGGATATTCAGGGCCTTACATCGAGGCTAGTGCTCCCCTTGACTTTCACTTTAGTTATAGAGCAGAGCAGGGTCAGCTTCCAAGTAGGAACTGGAAGCACAAGGTTTCTTTTGGGGAAACTCATTTTCTTCGCAGAAGCAGGCAGGCAGTGACTAAATCCCCGGCAACAACAATGCTTTTCAGGTATCCTCGAGGCCGCATGAACGGAGCTTTCCTAATGGGAAAACAAGCCTTGTGCCATCAGTCTCCAATTTCTAGGTTGACACGCAGCATACACGGAGGACCAGAGCTTCCTGGCTCTAGGCAGTGTTCTGTTACCGAAACGGGTGTTGAAGTAAGGTTTCTTGGAGTCTTGGAATGCTTACTACCGTGAAACTAAAGCAGAAGAGCGTTGAAGGCCTCAAGGAGCTGCTGCATGCCTCGCGTTTTGTTAGGATATTCAGGGCCTTACATCGAGGCTAGTGCTCCCCTTGACTTTCACTTTAGTTATAGAGCAGAGCAGGGTCAGCTTCCAAGTAGGAACTGGAAGCACAAGGTTTCTTTTGGGGAAACTCATTTTCTTTGCAGAAGCAGGCAGGCAGTGACTAAATCCCCGGCAACAACAATGCTTTTCAGGTATCCTCGAGGCCGCATGAACGGAGCTTTCCTAATGGGAAAACAAGCCTTGTGCCATCAGTCTCCAATTTCTAGGTTGACACGCAGCATACACGGAGGACCAGAGCTTCCTGGCGCTAGGCAGTGTTCTGTTACCGAAACGGGTGCTGAAGCAAGGTTCCTAGGAGTCTTGGAAAGCTTACTACCGTGAAACTAAAGCAGAAGAGCGATGAAGGCCTCATGGAGCTGCTGCATGCCTCCCGATTTGCCAGGATAATCAGGGCCTTACTTGGAGGTTAGTGCTCACGTTGCCGTTCACTTTTGGTATAGAGGAGAGCAGGGTGAGCTTCCAACTAGGAACTGGAAGCACAAGGTTTCTTTCGAGAAAACTCAGTTTCTTCTCTGAGCCATGCCGGCAGTAACTAAAAGCACGGTAACAACAGTGCTTTTCAGGTAGCTTCGAGACTGCATGAGTGGAGCTTTCAAAACGGGAAAACAAGCTTTGTGTCTCAGTCTCACATTTCCAGATTGACACGCAGCATAAGGACATGTTGATGCTAACAAGTCAAAAGAGATTCAGGATACCCACTGGGGCTTTCCCTGATTCAACTTTTTTCTACGACTGCTTCTCTGCGTGCAGCAAAGTGCCTAAACTAAGGATGCGCGAGGGAGACTTAGGTGCCTGTGCTTCTTCCAAAGACCTGCAGTGTTCCACCAAGAACAGTGCTGAAATTCTACTTGGAATGCAACCGACCACCTCCTTGACGATGCGTGACTCTAAGTGTAAAAGGTGAAAAGGGATTAGAAGCAGAGTGTTTTTCTCAATAGAGTTCAGCTAGGAGAAGGAGGTTCCATCCATTGCATGGAGGACCTTCTAGAAGTGTGTTCCTGAATCCTGTGTATAGCTGAGGTAATCTGGCTCTCCCAAGGAAGAGTGCAGTGTGTTGCCTTTCTCTAGCCAACACTGGGGTGTTCCCAAAGGCCTACGGGGCTGAAGTTGCTTAGCTGGCCCTGAGGTTCTTGGCTCTACTCAGTGTACTGTTACCGAAACGGTTGCTGAAGAGAGGGCCCTAGGAGTCTTGAAAAGCTTACTACCGTGAAACTAAAGCAGAACAGTGAAGAAGGCCTCATGGCGCTGCTCCATGCCTCCCGTTTGGCAAGGCAAATCAGGGCCTTCCTTCGAGGCTTGGGCTCACGTTGACTTTCACTTTAGGTATAGAGCAGAGCAGGGTGAGCTTCCAACTAGGAACTGGCAGCACAAGGTTTCTTCCCGGAGAAGTCAATATCTTCTCAGAACCATGCCAGCAGTGACAAAAACCCTGGCAACAACAGTGCTTTTCAGGTATATTCGAGGCCACATGAACGGAGCTTTCATAATGGGCAAACAAGCCTTGTGACACCAGTCTCCAATTTGTCAGTTGATATGCAGCATACACGCAGGACCAAAGCTTCCTGGCTCTAGGCAGTTTTCTGATACCCAAACGGGTGCTTAAGTAAGGTCTCTAGGAGTCTTGGAAGGCTTACTACCGTTAAACTAAAGGAGAACAGCGTTGAAGGCCTCATGGAGCTGCTGCATGCCTCCCGTATTGTAAGGATATTCAGGGCATTACATCGAGGCTAGTGCTCCCCTTGACTTTCATTTGGTTATAGAGCAGAGCAGGGTGAGCTTCCAACTAGGAACTGGCAGCACAAGGTTTCTTTCAGGAAAACTCATTTTCTTCGCAGAAGCAGGCACTCAGTGACTAAATCCCCGGCAACAACAATGCTTTTCAGGTATCCTCGAGGCCGCATGAACGGAGCTTTCCTATTGGGAAAACAAGCCTTGTGCCATCAGTCTCCAATTTCTAGGTTGAAACGCAGCATACACGGAGGACCAGAGCTTCCTGGCTCTAGGCAGTGTTCTGTTACCGAAACGGGTGTTGAAGTAAGGTTCCTTGGATTCTTGGAAAGCTTACTACCATGAAACTAAAGCAGAAGAGCGTTGAAGGCCTCAAGGAGCTGCTGCATGCCTCGCGTTTTGTTAGGATATTCAGGGCCTTACATCGAGGCTAGTGCTCCCCTTGACTTTCACTTTAGTTATAGAGCAGAGCAGGGTCAGCTTCCAAGTAGGAACTGGAAGCACAAGGTTTCTTTTGGGGAAACTCATTTTCTTCGCAGAAGCAGGCAGGCAGTGACTAAATCCCCGGCAACAACAATGCTTTTCAGGTATCCTCGAGGCCGCATGAACGGAGCTTTCCTAATGGGAAAACAAGGCTTGTGCCATCAGTCTCCAATTTCTAGGTTGACACGCAGCATACACGGAGGACCAGAGCTTCCTGGCGCTAGGCAGTGTTCTGTTACCGAAACGGGTGCTGAAGCAAGGTTCCTAGGAGTCTTGGAAAGCTTACTACCGTGAAACTAAAGCAGAAGAGCGATGAAGGCCTCATGGAGCTGCTGCATGCCTCCCGATTTGCCAGGATAATCAGGGCCTTACTTGGAGGTTAGTGCTCACGTTGACGTTCACTTTTGCTATAGAGGAGAGCAGGGTGAACTTCCAACTAGGAACTGGAAGCACAAGGTTTCTTTCGAGAAAACTCAGTTTCTTCTCTGAACCATGCCGGCAGTAACTAAAAGCACGGTAACAACAGTGCTTTTCAGGTAGCTTCGAGACTGCATGAGTGGAGCTTTCAAAACGGGAAAACAAGCTTTGTGTCTCAGTCTCACATTTCCAGATTGACACGCAGCATAAGGACATGTTGATGCTAACAAGTCAAAAGAGATTCAGGATACCCACTGGGGCTTTCCCTGATTCAACTTTTTTCTACGACTGCTTCTCTGCGTGCAGCAAAGTGCCTAAACTAAGGATGCGCGAGGGAGACTTAGGTGCCTGTGCTTCTTCCAAAGACCTGCAGTGTTCCACCAAGAACAGTGCTGAAATTCTACTTGGAATGCAACCGACCACCTCCTTGACGATGCGTGACTCTAAGTGTAAAAGGTGAAAAGGGATTAGAAGCAGAGTGTTTTTCTCAATAGAGTTCAGCTAGGAGAAGGAGGTTCCATCCATTGCATGGAGGACCTTCTAGAAGTGTGTTCCTGAATCCTGTGTATAGCTGAGGTAATCTGGCTCTCCCAAGGAAGAGTGCAGTGTGTTGCCTTTCTCTAGCCAACACTGGGGTGTTCCCAAAGGCCTACGGGGCTGAAGTTGCTTAGCTGGCCCTGAGGTTCTTGGCTCTACTCAGTGTACTGTTACCGAAACGGTTGCTGAAGAGAGGGCCCTAGGAGTCTTGAAAAGCTTACTACCGTGAAACTAAAGCAGAACAGTGAAGAAGGCCTCATGGCGCTGCTCCATGCCTCCCGTTTGGCAAGGCAAATCAGGGCCTTCCTTCGAGGCTTGGGCTCACGTTGACTTTCACTTTAGGTATAGAGGAGAGCAGGGTGATCTTCCAACTAGGAACTGGCAGCACAAGGTTTCTTACCGGAGAAGTCAATATCTTCTCAGAACCATGCCAGCAGTGACAAAAACCCTGGCAACAACAGTGCTTTTCAGGTATATTCGAGGCCACATGAACGGAACTTTCATAATGGGCAAACAAGCCTTGTGACGTCAGTCTCCAATTTGTCAGTTGATATGCAGCATACACGCAGGACCAAAGCTTCCTGGCTCTAGGCAGTTTTCTGATACCCAAACGGGTGCTTAAGTAAGGTCTCTAGGAGTCTTGGAAGGCTTACTACCGTTAAACTAAAGGAGAACAGCGTTGAAGGCCTCATGGAGCTGCTGCATGCCTCCCGTATTGTAAGGATATTCAGGGCATTACATCGAGGCTAGTGCTCCCCTTGACTTTCATTTGGTTATAGAGCAGAGCAGGGTGAGCTTCCAACTAGGAACTGGCAGCACAAGGTTTCTTTCAGGAAAACTCATTTTCTTCGCAGAAGCAGGCACTCAGTGACTAAATCCCCGGCAACAACAATGCTTTTCAGGTATCCTCGAGGCCGCATGAACGGAGCTTTCCTATTGGGAAAACAAGCCTTGTGCCATCAGTCTCCAATTTCTAGATTGACACGCAGCATACACGGAGGACCAGAGCTTCCTGGCTCTAGGCAGTGTTCTGTTACCGAAACGGGTGTTGAAGTAAGGTTCCTTGGAGTCTTAGAAAGCTTACTACCGTGAAACTAAAGCAGAAGAGCGTTGAAGGCCTCAAGGAGAGCTGCTGCTGCATGCCTCGTGTTTTGTAAGGATATTCAGGGCCTTACATCGAGGCTAGTGCTCCCCTTGATTTTCACTTTAGTTATAGAGCAGAGTAGGTTGAGCTTCCTACTAGGAACTGGAAGCACAAGGTTTCTTTTGGGAAAACTCATTTTCTTTGCAGAAGCAGGCAGGCAGTGACTAAATCCCCGGCAACAACAATGCTTTTCAGGTATCCTCGAGGCCGCATGAACGGAGCTTTCCTAATGGGAAAACAAGCCTTGTGCCATCAGTCTCCAATTTCTAGGCTGACACGCAGCATACACGGAAGACCAGAGCTTCCTGGCTCTAGGCAGTGTTCTGTTACCGAAACGGGTGTTGAAGTAAGGTTCCTTGGAGTCTTGGAATGCTTACTACCGTGAAACTAAAGCAGAAGAGCGTTGAAGGCCTCAAGGAGCTGCTGCATGCCTCGCGTTTTGTTAGGATATTCAGGGCCTTACATCGAGGCTAGTGCTCCCCTTGACTTTCACTTTAGTTATAGAGCAGAGCAGGGTCAGCTTCCAAGTAGGAACTGGAAGCACAAGGTTTCTTTTGGGGAAACTCATTTTCTTTGCAGAAGCAGGCAGGCAGTGACTAAATCCCCGGCAACAACAATGCTTTTCAGGTATCCTCGAGGCCGCATGAACGGAGCTTTCCTAATGGGAAAACAAGGCTTGTGCCATCAGTCTCCAATTTCTAGGTTGACACGCAGCATACACGGAGGACCAGAGCTTCCTGGCGCTAGGCAGTGTTCTGTTACAGAAACGGGTGCTGAAGCAAGGTTCCTAGGAGTCTTGGAAAGCTTACTACCGTGAAACTAAAGCAGAACAGTGAAGAAGGCCTCATGGAGCTGCTTCAGGCCTCCCATTTGGCAAGGCAAATCAGGGCCTTCCTTCGAGGCTTGGGCTCACGTTGACTTTCACTTTAGGTATAGAGGAGAGCAGGGTGATCTTCCAACTAGGAACTGGCAGCACAAGGTTTCTTACCGGAGAAGTCAATATCTTCTCAGAACCATGCCGGCAGTGACAAAAACCCTGGCAACAACAGTGCTTTTCAGGTATATTCGAGGCCGCATGAACGGAGCTTTCATAATGGGCAAACAAGCCTTGTGACATCAGTCTCCAATTTGTCAGTTGATATGCAGCATACACGCAGGACCAAAGCTTCCTGGCTCTAGGCAGTTTTCTGATACCCCAACGGGTGCTTAAGTAAGGTCTCTAGAAGTCTTGGAAGGCTTACTACCGTTAAACTAAAGGAGAACAGCGTTGAAGGCCTCATGGAGCTGTTGCATGCCTCCCGTATTGTAAGGATATTCAGGGCATTACATCGAGGCTAGTGCTCCCCTTGACTTTCATTTGGTTATAGAGCAGAGCAGGGTGAGCTTCCAACTAGGAACTGGAAGCACGAGGTTTCTTTCAGGAAAACTCATTTTCTTCGCAGAAGCAGGCAGGCAGTTACTAAATCCCCGGCAACAACAATGCTTTTCAGGTATCCTCGAGGCCGCATGAACGGAGCTTTCCTAATGGGAAAACAAGCCTTTTGCCATCAGTCTCCAATTTCTAGGTTGACACGCAGCATACACGGAGGACCAGAGCTTCCTGGCTCTAGGCAGTGTTCTGTTACCGAAACGGGTGTTGAAGTACGGTTCCTTGGAGTCTTGGAATGCTTACTACCGTGAAACTAAAGCAGAAGAGCGTTGAAGGCCTCAAGCAGGTGCTGCATGCCTCGCGTTTTGTTAGGATATTCAGGGCCTTACATCGAGGCTAGTGCTCCCCTTGACTTTCACTTTAGTTATAGAGCAGAGCAGGGTCAGCTTCCAAGTAGGAACTGGAAGCACAAGGTTTCTTTTGGGGAAACTCATTTTCTTCGCAGAAGCAGGCAGGCAGTGACTAAATCCCCGGCAACAACAATGCTTTTCAGGTATCCTCGAGGCCGCATGAACGGAGCTTTCCTAATGGGAAAACAAGCCTTGTGCCATCAGTCTCCAATTTCTAGGTTGACACGCAGCATACACGGAGGACCAGAGCTTCCTGGCGCTAGGCAGTGTTCTGTTACCGAAACGGGTGCTGAAGCAAGGTTCCTAGGAGTCTTGGAAAGCTTACTACCGTGAAACTAAAGCAGAAGAGCGATGAAGGCCTCATGGAGCTGCTGCATGCCTCCCGATTTGCCAGGATAATCAGGGCCTTACTTGGAGGTTAGTGCTCACGTTGACGTTCACTTTTGCTATAGAGGAGAGCAGGGTGAGCCTCCAACTAGGAACTGGAAGCACAAGGTTCCTTTCGAGAAAACTCAGTTTCTTCTCTGAGCCATGCCGGCAGTAACTAAAAGCACGGTAACAACAGTGCTTTTCAGGTAGCTTCGAGACTGCATGAGCGGAGCTTTCAAAACGGGAAAACAAGCTTTGTGTCTCAGTCTCACATTTCCAGATTGACACGCAGCATAAGGACATGTTGATGCTAACAAGTCAAAAGAGATTCAGGATACCCACTGGGGCTTTCCCTGATTCAACTTTTTTCTACGACTGCTTCTCTGCGTGCAGCAAAGTGCCTAAACTAAGGATGCGCGAGGGAGACTTAGGTGCCTGTGCTTCTTCCAAAGACCTGCAGTGTTCCACCAAGAACAGTGCTGAAATTCTACTTGGAATGCAACCGACCACCTCCTTGACGATGCGTGACTCTAAGTGTAAAAGGTGAAAAGGGATTAGAAGCAGAGTGTTTTTCTCAATAGAGTTCAGCTAGGAGAAGGAGGTTCCATCCATTGCATGGAGGACCTTCTAGAAGTGTGTTCCTGAATCCTGTGTATAGCTGAGGTAATCTGGCTCTCCCAAGGAAGAGTGCAGTGTGTTGCCTTTCTCTAGCCAACACTGGGGTGTTCCCAAAGGCCTACGGGGCTGAAGTTGCTTAGCTGGCCCTGAGGTTCTTGGCTCTACTCAGTGTACTGTTACCGAAACGGTTGCTGAAGAGAGGGCCCTAGGAGTCTTGAAAAGCTTACTACCGTGAAACTAAAGCAGAACAGTGAAGAAGGCCTCATGGCGCTGCTCCATGCCTCCCGTTTGGCAAGGCAAATCAGGGCCTTCCTTCGAGGCTTGGGCTCACGTTGACTTTCACTTTAGGTATAGAGCAGAGCAGGGTGAGCTTCCAACTAGGAACTGGCAGCACAAGGTTTCTTCCCGGAGAAGTCAATATCTTCTCAGAACCATGCCAGCAGTGACAAAAACCCTGGCAACAACAGTGCTTTTCAGGTATATTCGAGGCCACATGAACGGAGCTTTCATAATGGGCAAACAAGCCTTGTGACACCAGTCTCCAATTTGTCAGTTGATATGCAGCATACACGCAGGACCAAAGCTTCCTGGCTCTAGGCAGTTTTCTGATACCCAAACGGGTGCTTAAGTAAGGTCTCTAGGAGTCTTGGAAGGCTTACTACCGTTAAACTAAAGGAGAACAGCGTTGAAGGCCTCATGGAGCTGCTGCATGCCTCCCGTATTGTAAGGATATTCAGGGCATTACATCGAGGCTAGTGCTCCCCTTGACTTTCATTTGGTTATAGAGCAGAGCAGGGTGAGCTTCCAACTAGGAACTGGCAGCACAAGGTTTCTTTCAGGAAAACTCATTTTCTTCGCAGAAGCAGGCACTCAGTGACTAAATCCCCGGCAACAACAATGCTTTTCAGGTATCCTCGAGGCCGCATGAACGGAGCTTTCCTATTGGGAAAACAAGCCTTGTGCCATCAGTCTCCAATTTCTAGGTTGAAACGCAGCATACACGGAGGACCAGAGCTTCCTGGCTCTAGGCAGTGTTCTGTTACCGAAACGGGTGTTGAAGTAAGGTTCCTTGGATTCTTGGAAAGCTTACTACCATGAAACTAAAGCAGAAGAGCGTTGAAGGCCTCAAGGAGCTGCTGCATGCCTCGCGTTTTGTTAGGATATTCAGGGCCTTACATCGAGGCTAGTGCTCCCCTTGACTTTCACTTTAGTTATAGAGCAGAGCAGGGTCAGCTTCCAAGTAGGAACTGGAAGCACAAGGTTTCTTTTGGGGAAACTCATTTTCTTCGCAGAAGCAGGCAGGCAGTGACTAATTCCCCGGCAACAACAATGCTTTTCAGGTATCCTCGAGGCCGCATGAACGGAGCTTTCCTAATGGGAAAACAAGGCTTGTGCCATCAGTCTCCAATTTCTAGGTTGACACGCAGCATACACGGAGGACCAGAGCTTCCTGGCGCTAGGCAGTGTTCTGTTACCGAAACGGGTGCTGAAGCAAGGTTCCTAGGAGTCTTGGAAAGCTTACTACCGTGAAACTAAAGCAGAAGAGCGATGAAGGCCTCATGGAGCTGCTGCATGCCTCCCGATTTGCCAGGATAATCAGGGCCTTACTTGGAGGTTAGTGCTCACGTTGACGTTCACTTTTGCTATAGAGGAGAGCAGGGTGAACTTCCAACTAGGAACTGGAAGCACAAGGTTTCTTTCGAGAAAACTCAGTTTCTTCTCTGAACCATGCCGGCAGTAACTAAAAGCACGGTAACAACAGTGCTTTTCAGGTAGCTTCGAGACTGCATGAGTGGAGCTTTCAAAACGGGAAAACAAGCTTTGTGTCTCAGTCTCACATTTCCAGATTGACACGCAGCATAAGGACATGTTGATGCTAACAAGTCAAAAGAGATTCAGGATACCCACTGGGGCTTTCCCTGATTCAACTTTTTTCTACGACTGCTTCTCTGCGTGCAGCAAAGTGCCTAAACTAAGGATGCGCGAGGGAGACTTAGGTGCCTGTGCTTCTTCCAAAGACCTGCAGTGTTCCACCAAGAACAGTGCTGAAATTCTACTTGGAATGCAACCGACCACCTCCTTGACGATGCGTGACTCTAAGTGTAAAAGGTGAAAAGGGATTAGAAGCAGAGTGTTTTTCTCAATAGAGTTCAGCTAGGAGAAGGAGGTTCCATCCATTGCATGGAGGACCTTCTAGAAGTGTGTTCCTGAATCCTGTGTATAGCTGAGGTAATCTGGCTCTCCCAAGGAAGAGTGCAGTGTGTTGCCTTTCTCTAGCCAACACTGGGGTGTTCCCAAAGGCCTACGGGGCTGAAGTTGCTTAGCTGGCCCTGAGGTTCTTGGCTCTACTCAGTGTACTGTTACCGAAACGGTTGCTGAAGAGAGGGCCCTAGGAGTCTTGAAAAGCTTACTACCGTGAAACTAAAGCAGAACAGTGAAGAAGGCCTCATGGCGCTGCTCCATGCCTCCCGTTTGGCAAGGCAAATCAGGGCCTTCCTTCGAGGCTTGGGCTCACGTTGACTTTCACTTTAGGTATAGAGGAGAGCAGGGTGATCTTCCAACTAGGAACTGGCAGCACAAGGTTTCTTACCGGAGAAGTCAATATCTTCTCAGAACCATGCCAGCAGTGACAAAAACCCTGGCAACAACAGTGCTTTTCAGGTATATTCGAGGCCACATGAACGGAACTTTCATAATGGGCAAACAAGCCTTGTGACGTCAGTCTCCAATTTGTCAGTTGATATGCAGCATACACGCAGGACCAAAGCTTCCTGGCTCTAGGCAGTTTTCTGATACCCAAACGGGTGCTTAAGTAAGGTCTCTAGGAGTCTTGGAAGGCTTACTACCGTTAAACTAAAGGAGAACAGCGTTGAAGGCCTCATGGAGCTGCTGCATGCCTCCCGTATTGTAAGGATATTCAGGGCATTACATCGAGGCTAGTGCTCCCCTTGACTTTCATTTGGTTATAGAGCAGAGCAGGGTGAGCTTCCAACTAGGAACTGGCAGCACAAGGTTTCTTTCAGGAAAACTCATTTTCTTCGCAGAAGCAGGCACTCAGTGACTAAATCCCCGGCAACAACAATGCTTTTCAGGTATCCTCGAGGCCGCATGAACGGAGCTTTCCTATTGGGAAAACAAGCCTTGTGCCATCAGTCTCCAATTTCTAGATTGACACGCAGCATACACGGAGGACCAGAGCTTCCTGGCTCTAGGCAGTGTTCTGTTACCGAAACGGGTGTTGAAGTAAGGTTCCTTGGAGTCTTAGAAAGCTTACTACCGTGAAACTAAAGCAGAAGAGCGTTGAAGGCCTCAAGGAGAGCTGCTGCTGCATGCCTCGTGTTTTGTAAGGATATTCAGGGCCTTACATCGAGGCTAGTGCTCCCCTTGATTTTCACTTTAGTTATAGAGCAGAGTAGGTTGAGCTTCCTACTAGGAACTGGAAGCACAAGGTTTCTTTTGGGAAAACTCATTTTCTTTGCAGAAGCAGGCAGGCAGTGACTAAATCCCCGGCAACAACAATGCTTTTCAGGTATCCTCGAGGCCGCATGAACGGAGCTTTCCTAATGGGAAAACAAGCCTTGTGCCATCAGTCTCCAATTTCTAGGCTGACACGCAGCATACACGGAAGACCAGAGCTTCCTGGCTCTAGGCAGTGTTCTGTTACCGAAACGGGTGTTGAAGTAAGGTTCCTTGGAGTCTTGGAATGCTTACTACCGTGAAACTAAAGCAGAAGAGCGTTGAAGGCCTCAAGGAGCTGCTGCATGCCTCGCGTTTTGTTAGGATATTCAGGGCCTTACATCGAGGCTAGTGCTCCCCTTGACTTTCACTTTAGTTATAGAGCAGAGCAGGGTCAGCTTCCAAGTAGGAACTGGAAGCACAAGGTTTCTTTTGGGGAAACTCATTTTCTTTGCAGAAGCAGGCAGGCAGTGACTAAATCCCCGGCAACAACAATGCTTTTCAGGTATCCTCGAGGCCGCATGAACGGAGCTTTCCTAATGGGAAAACAAGGCTTGTGCCATCAGTCTCCAATTTCTAGGTTGACACGCAGCATACACGGAGGACCAGAGCTTCCTGGCGCTAGGCAGTGTTCTGTTACAGAAACGGGTGCTGAAGCAAGGTTCCTAGGAGTCTTGGAAAGCTTACTACCGTGAAACTAAAGCAGAACAGTGAAGAAGGCCTCATGGAGCTGCTTCAGGCCTCCCATTTGGCAAGGCAAATCAGGGCCTTCCTTCGAGGCTTGGGCTCACGTTGACTTTCACTTTAGGTATAGAGGAGAGCAGGGTGATCTTCCAACTAGGAACTGGCAGCACAAGGTTTCTTACCGGAGAAGTCAATATCTTCTCAGAACCATGCCGGCAGTGACAAAAACCCTGGCAACAACAGTGCTTTTCAGGTATATTCGAGGCCGCATGAACGGAGCTTTCATAATGGGCAAACAAGCCTTGTGACATCAGTCTCCAATTTGTCAGTTGATATGCAGCATACACGCAGGACCAAAGCTTCCTGGCTCTAGGCAGTTTTCTGATACCCCAACGGGTGCTTAAGTAAGGTCTCTAGAAGTCTTGGAAGGCTTACTACCGTTAAACTAAAGGAGAACAGCGTTGAAGGCCTCATGGAGCTGTTGCATGCCTCCCGTATTGTAAGGATATTCAGGGCATTACATCGAGGCTAGTGCTCCCCTTGACTTTCATTTGGTTATAGAGCAGAGCAGGGTGAGCTTCCAACTAGGAACTGGAAGCACGAGGTTTCTTTCAGGAAAACTCATTTTCTTCGCAGAAGCAGGCAGGCAGTTACTAAATCCCCGGCAACAACAATGCTTTTCAGGTATCCTCGAGGCCGCATGAACGGAGCTTTCCTAATGGGAAAACAAGCCTTTTGCCATCAGTCTCCAATTTCTAGGTTGACACGCAGCATACACGGAGGACCAGAGCTTCCTGGCTCTAGGCAGTGTTCTGTTACCGAAACGGGTGTTGAAGTACGGTTCCTTGGAGTCTTGGAATGCTTACTACCGTGAAACTAAAGCAGAAGAGCGTTGAAGGCCTCAAGCAGGTGCTGCATGCCTCGCGTTTTGTTAGGATATTCAGGGCCTTACATCGAGGCTAGTGCTCCCCTTGACTTTCACTTTAGTTATAGAGCAGAGCAGGGTCAGCTTCCAAGTAGGAACTGGAAGCACAAGGTTTCTTTTGGGGAAACTCATTTTCTTCGCAGAAGCAGGCAGGCAGTGACTAAATCCCCGGCAACAACAATGCTTTTCAGGTATCCTCGAGGCCGCATGAACGGAGCTTTCCTAATGGGAAAACAAGGCTTGTGCCATCAGTCTCCAATTTCTAGGTTGACACGCAGCATACACGGAGGACCAGAGCTTCCTGGCGCTAGGCAGTGTTCTGTTACCGAAACGGGTGCTGAAGCAAGGTTCCTAGGAGTCTTGGAAAGCTTACTACCGTGAAACTAAAGCAGAAGAGCGATGAAGGCCTCATGGAGCTGCTGCATGCCTCCCGATTTGCCAGGATAATCAGGGCCTTACTTGGAGGTTAGTGCTCACGTTGACGTTCACTTTTGCTATAGAGGAGAGCAGGGTGAGCCTCCAACTAGGAACTGGAAGCACAAGGTTCCTTTCGAGAAAACTCAGTTTCTTCTCTGAGCCATGCCGGCAGTAACTAAAAGCACGGTAACAACAGTGCTTTTCAGGTAGCTTCGAGACTGCATGAGCGGAGCTTTCAAAACGGGAAAACAAGCTTTGTGTCTCAGTCTCACATTTCCAGATTGACACGCAGCATAAGGACATGTTGATGCTAACAAGTCAAAAGAGATTCAGGATACCCACTGGGGCTTTCCCTGATTCAACTTTTTTCTACGACTGCTTCTCTGCGTGCAGCAAAGTGCCTAAACTAAGGATGCGCGAGGGAGACTTAGGTGCCTGTGCTTCTTCCAAAGACCTGCAGTGTTCCACCAAGAACAGTGCTGAAATTCTACTTGGAATGCAACCGACCACCTCCTTGACGATGCGTGACTCTAAGTGTAAAAGGTGAAAAGGGATTAGAAGCAGAGTGTTTTTCTCAATAGAGTTCAGCTAGGAGAAGGAGGTTCCATCCATTGCATGGAGGACCTTCTAGAAGTGTGTTCCTGAATCCTGTGTATAGCTGAGGTAATCTGGCTCTCCCAAGGAAGAGTGCAGTGTGTTGCCTTTCTCTAGCCAACACTGGGGTGTTCCCAAAGGCCTACGGGGCTGAAGTTGCTTAGCTGGCCCTGAGGTTCTTGGCTCTACTCAGTGTACTGTTACCGAAACGGTTGCTGAAGAGAGGGCCCTAGGAGTCTTGAAAAGCTTACTACCGTGAAACTAAAGCAGAACAGTGAAGAAGGCCTCATGGCGCTGCTCCATGCCTCCCGTTTGGCAAGGCAAATCAGGGCCTGCCTTCGAGGCTTGGGCTCACGTTGACTTTCACTTTAGGTATAGAGCAGAGCAGGGTGAGCTTCCAACTAGGAACTGGCAGCACAAGGTTTCTTCCCGGAGAAGTCAATATCTTCTCAGAACCATGCCAGCAGTGACAAAAACCCTGGCAACAACAGTGCTTTTCAGGTATATTCGAGGCCACATGAACGGAGCTTTCATAATGGGCAAACAAGCCTTGTGACACCAGTCTCCAATTTGTCAGTTGATATGCAGCATACACGCAGGACCAAAGCTTCCTGGCTCTAGGCAGTTTTCTGATACCCAAACGGGTGCTTAAGTAAGGTCTCTAGGAGTCTTGGAAGGCTTACTACCGTTAAACTAAAGGAGAACAGCGTTGAAGGCCTCATGGAGCTGCTGCATGCCTCCCGTATTGTAAGGATATTCAGGGCATTACATCGAGGCTAGTGCTCCCCTTGACTTTCATTTGGTTATAGAGCAGAGCAGGGTGAGCTTCCAACTAGGAACTGGCAGCACAAGGTTTCTTTCAGGAAAACTCATTTTCTTCGCAGAAGCAGGCAGGCAGTGACTAAATCCCCGGCAACAACAATGCTTTTCAGGTATCCTCGAGGACGCATGAACGGAGCTTTCCTATTGGGAAAACAAGCCTTGTGCCATCAGTCTCCAATTTCTAGATTGACACGCAGCATACACGGAGGACCAGAGCTTCCTGGCTCTAGGCAGTGTTCTGTTACCGAAACGGGTGTTGAAGTAAGGTTCCTTGGAGTCTTAGAAAGCTTACTACCGTGAAACTAAAGCAGAAGAGCGTTGAAGGCCTCAAGGAGAGCTGCTGCTGCATGCCTCGTGTTTTGTAAGGATATTCAGGGCCTTACATCGAGGCTAGTGCTCCCCTTGATTTTCACTTTAGTTATAGAGCAGAGTAGGTTGAGCTTCCTACTAGGAACTGGAAGCACAAGGTTTCTTTTGGGAAAACTCATTTTCTTCGCAGAAGCAGGCAGGCAGTGACTAAATCCCCGGCAACAACAATGCTTTTCAGGTATCCTCGAGGCCGCATGAACGGAGCTTTCCTATTGGGAAAACAAGCCTTGTGCCATCAGTCTCCAATTTCTAGGTTGAAACGCAGCATACACGGAGGACCAGAGCTTCCTGGCTCTAGGCAGTGTTCTGTTACCGAAACGGGTGTTGAAGTAAGGTTCCTTGGATTCTTGGAAAGCTTACTACCATGAAACTAAAGCAGAAGAGCGTTGAAGGCCTCAAGGAGCTGCTGCATGCCTCGCGTTTTGTTAGGATATTCAGGGCCTTACATCGAGGCTAGTGCTCCCCTTGACTTTCACTTTAGTTATAGAGCAGAGCAGGGTCAGCTTCCAAGTAGGAACTGGAAGCACAAGGTTTCTTTTGGGGAAACTCATTTTCTTCGCAGAAGCAGGCAGGCAGTGACTAAATCCCCGGCAACAACAATGCTTTTCAGGTATCCTCGAGGCCGCATGAACGGAGCTTTCCTAATGGGAAAACAAGCCTTGTGCCATCAGTCTCCAATTTCTAGGTTGACACGCAGCATACACGGAGGACCAGAGCTTCCTGGCGCTAGGCAGTGTTCTGTTACCGAAACGGGTGCTGAAGCAAGGTTCCTAGGAGTCTTGGAAAGCTTACTACCGTGAAACTAAAGCAGAAGAGCGATGAAGGCCTCATGGAGCTGCTGCATGCCTCCCGATTTGCCAGGATAATCAGGGCCTTACTTGGAGGTTAGTGCTCACGTTGACGTTCACTTTTGCTATAGAGGAGAGCAGGGTGAACTTCCAACTAGGAACTGGAAGCACAAGGTTTCTTTCGAGAAAACTCAGTTTCTTCTCTGAACCATGCCGGCAGTAACTAAAAGCACGGTAACAACAGTGCTTTTCAGGTAGCTTCGAGACTGCATGAGTGGAGCTTTCAAAACGGGAAAACAAGCTTTGTGTCTCAGTCTCACATTTCCAGATTGACACGCAGCATAAGGACATGTTGATGCTAACAAGTCAAAAGAGATTCAGGATACCCACTGGGGCTTTCCCTGATTCAACTTTTTTCTACGACTGCTTCTCTGCGTGCAGCAAAGTGCCTAAACTAAGGATGCGCGAGGGAGACTTAGGTGCCTGTGCTTCTTCCAAAGACCTGCAGTGTTCCACCAAGAACAGTGCTGAAATTCTACTTGGAATGCAACCGACCACCTCCTTGACGATGCGTGACTTTAAGTGTAAAAGGTGAAAAGGGATTAGAAGCAGAGTGTTTTTCTCAATAGAGTTCAGCTAGGAGAAGGAGGTTCCATCCATTGCATGGAGGACCTTCTAGAAGTGTGTTCCTGAATCCTGTGTATAGCTGAGGTAATCTGGCTCTCCCAAGGAAGAGTGCAGTGTGTTGCCTTTCTCTAGCCAACACTGGGGTGTTCCCAAAGGCCTACGGGGCTGAAGTTGCTTAGCTGGCCCTGAGGTTCTTGGCTCTACTCAGTGTACTGTTACCGAAACGGTTGCTGAAGAGAGGGCCCTAGGAGTCTTGAAAAGCTTACTACCGTGAAACTAAAGCAGAACAGTGAAGAAGGCCTCATGGCGCTGCTCCATGCCTCCCGTTTGGCAAGGCAAATCAGGGCCTTCCTTCGAGGCTTGGGCTCACGTTGACTTTCACTTTAGGTATAGAGGAGAGCAGGGTGATCTTCCAACTAGGAACTGGCAGCACAAGGTTTCTTACCGGAGAAGTCAATATCTTCTCAGAACCATGCCAGCAGTGACAAAAACCCTGGCAACAACAGTGCTTTTCAGGTATATTCGAGGCCACATGAACGGAACTTTCATAATGGGCAAACAAGCCTTGTGACGTCAGTCTCCAATTTGTCAGTTGATATGCAGCATACACGCAGGACCAAAGCTTCCTGGCTCTAGGCAGTTTTCTGATACCCAAACGGGTGCTTAAGTAAGGTCTCTAGGAGTCTTGGAAGGCTTACTACCGTTAAACTAAAGGAGAACAGCGTTGAAGGCCTCATGGAGCTGCTGCATGCCTCCCGTATTGTAAGGATATTCAGGGCATTACATCGAGGCTAGTGCTCCCCTTGACTTTCATTTGGTTATAGAGCAGAGCAGGGTGAGCTTCCAACTAGGAACTGGCAGCACAAGGTTTCTTTCAGGAAAACTCATTTTCTTCGCAGAAGCAGGCAGGCAGTGACTAAATCCCCGGCAACAACAATGCTTTTCAGGTATCCTCGAGGCCGCATGAACGGAGCTTTCCTATTGGGAAAACAAGCCTTGTGCCATCAGTCTCCAATTTCTAGATTGACACGCAGCATACACGGAGGACCAGAGCTTCCTGGCTCTAGGCAGTGTTCTGTTACCGAAACGGGTGTTGAAGTAAGGTTCCTTGGAGTCTTAGAAAGCTTACTACCGTGAAACTAAAGCAGAAGAGCGTTGAAGGCCTCAAGGAGAGCTGCTGCTGCATGCCTCGTGTTTTGTAAGGATATTCAGGGCCTTACATCGAGGCTAGTGCTCCCCTTGATTTTCACTTTAGTTATAGAGCAGAGTAGGTTGAGCTTCCTACTAGGAACTGGAAGCACAAGGTTTCTTTTGGGAAAACTCATTTTCTTTGCAGAAGCAGGCAGGCAGTGACTAAATCCCCGGCAACAACAATGCTTTTCAGGTATCCTCGAGGCCGCATGAACGGAGCTTTCCTAATGGGAAAACAAGCCTTGTGCCATCAGTCTCCAATTTCTAGGCTGACACGCAGCATACACGGAAGACCAGAGCTTCCTGGCTCTAGGCAGTGTTCTGTTACCGAAACGGGTGTTGAAGTAAGGTTCCTTGGACTCTTGGAATGCTTACTACCGTGAAACTAAAGCAGAAGAGCGTTGAAGGCCTCAAGGAGCTGCTGCATGCCTCGCGTTTTGTTAGGATATTCAGGGCCTTACATCGAGGCTAGTGCTCCCCTTGACTTTCACTTTAGTTATAGAGCAGAGCAGGGTCAGCTTCCAAGTAGGAACTGGAAGCACAAGGTTTCTTTTGGGGAAACTCATTTTCTTTGCAGAAGCAGGCAGGCAGTGACTAAATCCCCGGCAACAACAATGCTTTTCAGGTATCCTCGAGGCCGCATGAACGGAGCTTTCCTAATGGGAAAACAAGGCTTGTGCCATCAGTCTCCAATTTCTAGGTTGACACGCAGCATACACGGAGGACCAGAGCTTCCTGGCGCTAGGCAGTGTTCTGTTACCGAAACGGGTGCTGAAGCAAGGTTCCTAGGAGTCTTGGAAAGCTTACTACCGTGAAACTAAAGCAGAACAGTGAAGAAGGCCTCATGGAGCTGCTTCAGGCCTCCCATTTGGCAAGGCAAATCAGGGCCTTCCTTCGAGGCTTGGGCTCACGTTGACTTTCACTTTAGGTATAGAGGAGAGCAGGGTGATCTTCCAACTAGGAACTGGCAGCACAAGGTTTCTTACCGGAGAAGTCAATATCTTCTCAGAACCATGCCGGCAGTGACAAAAACCCTGGCAACAACAGTGCTTTTCAGGTATATTCGAGGCCGCATGAACGGAGCTTTCATAATGGGCAAACAAGCCTTGTGACATCAGTCTCCAATTTGTCAGTTGATATGCAGCATACACGCAGGACCAAAGCTTCCTGGCTCTAGGCAGTTTTCTGATACCCCAACGGGTGCTTAAGTAAGGTCTCTAGAAGTCTTGGAAGGCTTACTACCGTTAAACTAAAGGAGAACAGCGTTGAAGGCCTCATGGAGCTGTTGCATGCCTCCCGTATTGTAAGGATATTCAGGGCATTACATCGAGGCTAGTGCTCCCCTTGACTTTCATTTGGTTATAGAGCAGAGCAGGGTGAGCTTCCAACTAGGAACTGGAAGCACGAGGTTTCTTTCAGGAAAACTCATTTTCTTCGCAGAAGCAGGCAGGCAGTTACTAAATCCCCGGCAACAACAATGCTTTTCAGGTATCCTCGAGGCCGCATGAACGGAGCTTTCCTAATGGGAAAACAAGCCTTTTGCCATCAGTCTCCAATTTCTAGGTTGACACGCAGCATACACGGAGGACCAGAGCTTCCTGGCTCTAGGCAGTGTTCTGTTACCGAAACGGGTGTTGAAGTAAGGTTCCTTGGAGTCTTGGAAAGCTTACTACCGTGAAACTAAAGCAGAAGAGCGTTGAAGGCCTCAAGCAGGTGCTGCATGCCTCGCGTTTTGTTAGGATATTCAGGGCCTTACATCGAGGCTAGTGCTCCCCTTGACTTTCACTTTAGTTATAGAGCAGAGCAGGGTCAGCTTCCAAGTAGGAACTGGAAGCACAAGGTTTCTTTTGGGGAAACTCATTTTCTTCGCAGAAGCAGGCAGGCAGTGACTAAATCCCCGGCAACAACAATGCTTTTCAGGTATCCTCGAGGCCGCATGAACGGAGCTTTCCTAATGGGAAAACAAGCCTTGTGCCATCAGTCTCCAATTTCTAGGTTGACACGCAGCATACACGGAGGACCAGAGCTTCCTGGCGCTAGGCAGTGTTCTGTTACCGAAACGGGTGCTGAAGCAAGGTTCCTAGGAGTCTTGGAAAGCTTACTACCGTGAAACTAAAGCAGAAGAGCGATGAAGGCCTCATGGAGCTGCTGCATGCCTCCCGATTTGCCAGGATAATCAGGGCCTTACTTGGAGGTTAGTGCTCACGTTGACGTTCACTTTTGCTATAGAGGAGAGCAGGGTGAGCCTCCAACTAGGAACTGGAAGCACAAGGTTCCTTTCGAGAAAACTCAGTTTCTTCTCTGAGCCATGCCGGCAGTAACTAAAAGCACGGTAACAACAGTGCTTTTCAGGTAGCTTCGAGACTGCATGAGCGGAGCTTTCAAAACGGGAAAACAAGCTTTGTGTCTCAGTCTCACATTTCCAGATTGACACGCAGCATAAGGACATGTTGATGCTAACAAGTCAAAAGAGATTCAGGATACCCACTGGGGCTTTCCCTGATTCAACTTTTTTCTACGACTGCTTCTCTGCGTGCAGCAAAGTGCCTAAACTAAGGATGCGCGAGGGAGACTTAGGTGCCTGTGCTTCTTCCAAAGACCTGCAGTGTTCCACCAAGAACAGTGCTGAAATTCTACTTGGAATGCAACCGACCACCTCCTTGACGATGCGTGACTCTAAGTGTAAAAGGTGAAAAGGGATTAGAAGCAGAGTGTTTTTCTCAATAGAGTTCAGCTAGGAGAAGGAGGTTACATCCATTGCATGGAGGACCTTCTAGAAGTGTGTTCCTGAATCCTGTGTAGAGCTGAGGTAATCTGGCTCTCCCAAGGAAGAGTGCAGTGTGTTGCCTTTCTCTAGCCAACACTGGGGTGTTCCCAAAGGCCTACGGGGCTGAAGTTGCTTAGCTGGCCCTGAGGTTCTTGGCTCTACTCAGTGTACTGTTACCGAAACGGTTGCTGAAGAGAGGGCCCTAGGAGTCTTGAAAAGCTTACTACCGTGAAACTAAAGCAGAACAGTGAAGAAGGCCTCATGGCGCTGCTCCATGCCTCCCGTTTCGCAAGGCAAATCAGGGCCTTCCTTCGAGGCTTGGGCTCACGTTGACTTTCACTTTAGGTATAGAGCAGAGCAGGGTGAGCTTCCAACTAGGAACTGGCAGCACAAGGTTTCTTCCCGGAGAAGTCAATATCTTCTCAGAACCATGCCAGCAGTGACAAAAACCCTGGCAACAACAGTGCTTTTCAGGTATATTCGAGGCCACATGAACGGAGCTTTCCTAATGGGAAAACAAGCCTTGTGCCATCAGTCTCCAATTTCTAGGTTGACACGCAGCATACACGGAAGACCAGAGCTTCCTGGCTCTAGGCAGTGTTCTATTACCGAAACGGGTGTTGAAGTAAGGTTCCTTGGAGTCTTGGAAAGCTTACTACCGTGAAACTAAAGCAGAAGAGCGTTGAAGGCCTCAAGGAGCTGCTGCATGCCTCGCGTTTTGTTAGGATATTCAGGGCCTTACATCGAGGCTAGTGCTCCCCTTGACTTTCACTTTAGTTATAGAGCAGAGCAGGGTCAGCTTCCAAGTAGGAACTGGAAGCACAAGGTTTCTTTTGGGGAAACTCATTTTCTTTGCAGAAGCAGGCAGGCAGTGACTAAATCCCCGGCAACAACAATGCTTTTCAGGTATCCTCGAGGCCGCATGAACGGAGCTTTCCTAATGGGAAAACAAGGCTTGTGCCATCAGTCTCCAATTTCTAGGTTGACACGCAGCATACACGGAGGACCAGAGCTTCCTGGCGCTAGGCAGTGTTCTGTTACCGAAACGGGTGCTGAAGCAAGGTTCCTAAGAGTCTTGGAAAGCTTACTACCGTGAAACTAAAGCAGAACAGTGAAGAAGGCCTCATGGAGCTGCTTCAGGCCTCCCATTTGGCAAGGCAAATCAGGGCCTTCCTTCGAGGCTTGGGCTCACGTTGACTTTCACTTTAGGTATAGAGGAGAGCAGGGTGATCTTCCAACTAGGAACTGGCAGCACAAGGTTTCTTACCGGAGAAGTCAATATCTTCTCAGAACCATGCCGGCAGTGACAAAAACCCTGGCAACAACAGTGCTTTTCAGGTATATTCGAGGCCGCATGAACGGAGCTTTCATAATGGGCAAACAAGCCTTGTGACGTCAGTCTCCAATTTGTCAGTTGATATGCAGCATACACGCAGGACCAAAGCTTCCTGGCTCTAGGCAGTTTTCTGATACCCAAACGGGTGCTTAAGTAAGGTCTCTAGGAGTCTTGGAAGGCTTACTACCGTTAAACTAAAGGAGAACAGCGTTGAAGGCCTCATGGAGCTGTTGCATGCCTCCCGTATTGTAAGGATATTCAGGGCATTACATCGAGGCTAGTGCTCCCCTTGACTTTCATTTGGTTATAGAGCAGAGCAGGGTGAGCTTCCAACTAGGAACTGGAAGCACGAGGTTTCTTTCAGGAAAACTCATTTTCTTCGCAGAAGCAGGCGGGCAGTTACTAAATCCCCGGCAACAACAATGCTTTTCAGGTATCCTCGAGGCCGCATGAACGGAGCTTTCTTAATGGGAAAATAAGCCTTGTGCCATCAGTCTCCAATTTCTAGGTTGACACGCAGCATACACGGAGGACCAGAGCTTCCTGGCTCTAGGCAGTGTTCTGTTACCGAAACGGGTGTTGAAGTAAGGTTCCTTGGAGTCTTGGAAAGCTTACTACCGTGAAACTAAAGCAGAAGAGCGTTGAAGGCCTCAAGGAGCTGCTGCATGCCTCGCGTTTTGTTAGGATATTCAGGGCCTTACATCGAGGCTAGTGCTCCCCTTGACTTTCACTTTAGTTATAGAGCAGAGCAGGGTCAGCTTCCAAGTAGGAACTGGAAGCACAAGGTTTCTTTTGGGGAAACTCATTTTCTTTGCAGAAGCAGGCAGGCAGTGACTAAATCCCCGGCAACAACAATGCTTTTCAGGTATCCTCGAGGCCGCATGAACGGAGCTTTCCTAATGGGAAAACAAGGCTTGTGCCATCAGTCTCCAATTTCTAGGTTGACACGCAGCATACACGGAGGACCAGAGCTTCCTGGCGCTAGGCAGTGTTCTGTTACCGAAACGGGTGCTGAAGCAAGGTTCCTAGGAGTCTTGGAAAGCTTACTACCGTGAAACTAAAGCAGAAGAGCGATGAAGGCCTCATGGAGCTGCTGCATGCCTCCCGATTTGCCAGGATAATCAGGGCCTTACTTGGAGGTTAGTGCTCACGTTGCCGTTCACTTTTGCTATAGAGGAGAGCAGGGTGAGCTTCCAACTAGGAACTGGAAGCACAAGGTTTCTTTCGAGAAAACTCAGTTTCTTCTCTGAGCCATGCCGGCAGTAACTAAAAGCACGGTAACAACAGTGCTTTTCAGGTAGCTTCGAGACTGCATGAGTGGAGCTTTCAAAACGGGAAAACAAGCTTTGTGTCTCAGTCTCACATTTCCAGATTGACACGCAGCATAAGGACATGTTGATGCTAACAAGTCAAAAGAGATTCAGGATACCCACTGGGGCTTTCCCTGATTCAACTTTTTTCTACGACTGCTTCTCTGCGTGCAGCAAAGTGCCTAAACTAAGGATGCGCGAGGGAGACTTAGGTGCCTGTGCTTCTTCCAAAGACCTGCAGTGTTCCACCAAGAACAGTGCTGAAATTCTACTTGGAATGCAACCGACCACCTCCTTGACGATGCGTGACTCTAAGTGTAAAAGGTGAAAAGGGATTAGAAGCAGAGTGTTTTTCTCAATAGAGTTCAGCTAGGAGAAGGAGGTTCCATCCATTGCATGGAGGACCTTCTAGAAGTGTGTTCCTGAATCCTGTGTAGAGCTGAGGTAATCTGGCTCTCCCAAGGAAGAGTGCAGTGTGTTGCCTTTCTCTAGCCAACACTGGGGTGTTCCCAAAGGCCTACGGGGCTGAAGTTGCTTAGCTGGCCCTGAGGTTCTTGGCTCTACTCAGTGTACTGTTACCGAAACGGTTGCTGAAGAGAGGGCCCTAGGAGTCTTGAAAAGCTTACTACCGTGAAACTAAAGCAGAACAGTGAAGAAGGCCTCATGGCGCTGCTCCATGCCTCCCGTTTGGCAAGGCAAATCAGGGCCTTCCTTCGAGGCTTGGGCTCACGTTGACTTTCACTTTAGGTATAGAGGAGAGCAGGGTGATCTTCCAACTAGGAACTGGCAGCACAAGGTTTCTTACCGGAGAAGTCAATATCTTCTCAGAACCATGCCAGCAGTGACAAAAACCCTGGCAACAACAGTGCTTTTCAGGTATATTCGAGGCCACATGAACGGAACTTTCATAATGGGCAAACAAGCCTTGTGACGTCAGTCTCCAATTTGTCAGTTGATATGCAGCATACACGGAGGACCAAAGCTTCCTGGCTCTAGGCAGTTTTCTGATACCCAAACGGGTGCTTAAGTAAGGTCTCTAGGAGTCTTGGAAGGCTTACTACCGTTAAACTAAAGGAGAACAGCGTTGAAGGCCTCATGGAGCTGCTGCATGCCTCCCGTATTGTAAGGATATTCAGGGCATTACATCGAGGCTAGTGCTCCCCTTGACTTTCATTTGGTTATAGAGCAGAGCAGGGTGAGCTTCCAACTAGGAACTGGAAGCACAAGGTTTCTTTCAGGAAAACTCATTTTCTTCGCAGAAGCAGGCAGGCAGTGACTAAATCCCCGGCAACAACAATGCTTTTCAGGTATCCTCGAGGCCGCATGAACGGAGCTTTCCTATTGGGAAAACAAGCCTTGTGCCATCAGTCTCCAATTTCTAGATTGACACGCAGCATACACGGAGGACCAGAGCTTCCTGGCTCTAGGCAGTGTTCTGTTACCGAAACGGGTGTTGAAGTAAGGTTCCTTGGAGTCTTAGAAAGCTTACTACCGTGAAACTAAAGCAGAAGAGCGTTGAAGGCCTCAAGGAGAGCTGCTGCTGCATGCCTCGTGTTTTGTAAGGATATTCAGGGCCTTACATCGAGGCTAGTGCTCCCCTTGATTTTCACTTTAGTTATAGAGCAGAGTAGGTTGAGCTTCCTACTAGGAACTGGAAGCACAAGGTTTCTTTTGGGAAAACTCATTTTCTTTGCAGAAGCAGGCAGGCAGTGACTAAATCCCCGGCAACAACAATGCTTTTCAGGTATCCTCGAGGCCGCATGAACGGAGCTTTCCTAATGGGAAAACAAGCCTTGTGCCATCAGTCTCCAATTTCTAGGCTGACACGCAGCATACACGGAAGACCAGAGCTTCCTGGCTCTAGGCAGTGTTCTGTTACCGAAACGGGTGTTGAAGTAAGGTTCCTTGGAGTCTTGGAATGCTTACTACCGTGAAACTAAAGCAGAAGAGCGTTGAAGGCCTCAAGGAGCTGCTGCATGCCTCGCGTTTTGTTAGGATATTCAGGGCCTTACATCGAGGCTAGTGCTCCCCTTGACTTTCACTTTAGTTATAGAGCAGAGCAGGGTCAGCTTCCAAGTAGGAACTGGAAGCACAAGGTTTCTTTTGGGGAAACTCATTTTCTTTGCAGAAGCAGGCAGGCAGTGACTAAATCCCCGGCAACAACAATGCTTTTCAGGTATCCTCGAGGCCGCATGAACGGAGCTTTCCTAATGGGAAAACAAGGCTTGTGCCATCAGTCTCCAATTTCTAGGTTGACACGCAGCATACACGGAGGACCAGAGCTTCCTGGCGCTAGGCAGTGTTCTGTTACCGAAACGGGTGCTGAAGCAAGGTTCCTAGGAGTCTTGGAAAGCTTACTACCGTGAAACTAAAGCAGAACAGTGAAGAAGGCCTCATGGAGCTGCTTCAGGCCTCCCATTTGGCAAGGCAAATCAGGGGCTTCCTTCGAGGCTTGGGCTCACGTTGACTTTCACTTTAGGTATAGAGGAGAGCAGGGTGATCTTCCAACTAGGAACTGGCAGCACAAGGTTTCTTACCGGAGAAGTCAATATCTTCTCAGAACCATGCCGGCAGTGACAAAAACCCTGGCAACAACAGTGCTTTTCAGGTATATTCGAGGCCGCATGAACGGAGCTTTCATAATGGGCAAACAAGCCTTGTGACATCAGTCTCCAATTTGTCAGTTGATATGCAGCATACACGCAGGACCAAAGCTTCCTGGCTCTAGGCAGTTTTCTGATACCCCAACGGGTGCTTAAGTAAGGTCTCTAGAAGTCTTGGAAGGCTTACTACCGTTAAACTAAAGGAGAACAGCGTTGAAGGCCTCATGGAGCTGTTGCATGCCTCCCGTATTGTAAGGATATTCAGGGCATTACATCGAGGCTAGTGCTCCCCTTGACTTTCATTTGGTTATAGAGCAGAGCAGGGTGAGCTTCCAACTAGGAACTGGAAGCAGGAGGTTTCTTTCAGGAAAACTCATTTTCTTCGCAGAAGCAGGCAGGCAGTTACTAAATCCCCGGCAACAACAATGCTTTTCAGGTATCCTCGAGGCCGCATGAACGGAGCTTTCCTAATGGGAAAACAAGCCTTTTGCCATCAGTCTCCAATTTCTAGGTTGACACGCAGCATACACGGAGGACCAGAGCTTCCTGGCTCTAGGCAGTGTTCTGTTACCGAAACGGGTGTTGAAGTAAGGTTCCTTGGAGTCTTGGAAAGCTTACTACCGTGAAACTAAAGCAGAAGAGCGTTGAAGGCCTCAAGCAGGTGCTGCATGCCTCGCGTTTTGTTAGGATATTCAGGGCCTTACATCGAGGCTAGTGCTCCCCTTGACTTTCACTTTAGTTATAGAGCAGAGCAGGGTCAGCTTCCAAGTAGGAACTGGAAGCACAAGGTTTCTTTTGGGGAAACTCATTTTCTTCGCAGAAGCAGGCAGGCAGTGACTAAATCCCCGGCAACAACAATGCTTTTCAGGTATCCTCGAGGCCGCATGAACGGAGCTTTCCTAATGGGAAAACAAGCCTTGTGCCATCAGTCTCCAATTTCTAGGTTGACACGCAGCATACACGGAGGACCAGAGCTTCCTGGCGCTAGGCAGTGTTCTGTTACCGAAACGGGTGCTGAAGCAAGGTTCCTAGGAGTCTTGGAAAGCTTACTACCGTGAAACTAAAGCAGAAGAGCGATGAAGGCCTCATGGAGCTGCTGCATGCCTCCCGATTTGCCAGGATAATCAGGGCCTTACTTGGAGGTTAGTGCTCACGTTGACGTTCACTTTTGCTATAGAGGAGAGCAGGGTGAGCCTCCAACTAGGAACTGGAAGCACAAGGTTCCTTTCGAGAAAACTCAGTTTCTTCTCTGAGCCATGCCGGCAGTAACTAAAAGCACGGTAACAACAGTGCTTTTCAGGTAGCTTCGAGACTGCATGAGCGGAGCTTTCAAAACGGGAAAACAAGCTTTGTGTCTCAGTCTCACATTTCCAGATTGACACGCAGCATAAGGACATGTTGATGCTAACAAGTCAAAAGAGATTCAGGATACCCACTGGGGCTTTCCCTGATTCAACTTTTTTCTACGACTGCTTCTCTGCGTGCAGCAAAGTGCCTAAACTAAGGATGCGCGAGGGAGACTTAGGTGCCTGTGCTTCTTCCAAAGACCTGCAGTGTTCCACCAAGAACAGTGCTGAAATTCTACTTGGAATGCAACCGACCACCTCCTTGACGATGCGTGACTCTAAGTGTAAAAGGTGAAAAGGGATTAGAAGCAGAGTGTTTTTCTCAATAGAGTTCAGCTAGGAGAAGGAGGTTCCATCCATTGCATGGAGGACCTTCTAGAAGTGTGTTCCTGAATCCTGTGTATAGCTGAGGTAATCTGGCTCTCCCAAGGAAGAGTGCAGTGTGTTGCCTTTCTCTAGCCAACACTGGGGTGTTCCCAAAGGCCTACGGGGCTGAAGTTGCTTAGCTGGCCCTGAGGTTCTTGGCTCTACTCAGTGTACTGTTACCGAAACGGTTGCTGAAGAGAGGGCCCTAGGAGTCTTGAAAAGCTTACTACCGTGAAACTAAAGCAGAACAGTGAAGAAGGCCTCATGGCGCTGCTCCATGCCTCCCGTTTGGCAAGGCAAATCAGGGCCTTCCTTCGAGGCTTGGGCTCACGTTGACTTTCACTTTAGGTATAGAGCAGAGCAGGGTGAGCTTCCAACTAGGAACTGGCAGCACAAGGTTTCTTTCAGGAAAACTCATTTTCTTCGCAGAAGCAGGCACTCAGTGACTAAATCCCCGGCAACAACAATGCTTTTCAGGTATCCTCGAGGCCGCATGAACGGAGCTTTCCTAATGGGAAAACAAGCCTTGTGCCATCAGTCTCCAATTTCTAGGTTGACACGCAGCATACACGGAAGACCAGAGCTTCCTGGCTCTAGGCAGTGTTCTGTTACCGAAACGGGTGTTGAAGTAAGGTTCCTTGGAGTCTTGGAAAGCTTACTACCGTGAAACTAAAGCAGAAGAGCGTTGAAGGCCTCAAGGAGCTGCTGCATGCCTCGCGTTTTGTTAGGATATTCAGGGCCTTACATCGAGGCTAGTGCTCCCCTTGACTTTCACTTTAGTTATAGAGCAGAGCAGGGTCAGCTTCCAAGTAGGAACTGGAAGCACAAGGTTTCTTTTGGGGAAACTCATTTTCTTTGCAGAAGCAGGCAGGCAGTGACTAAATCCCCGGCAACAACAATGCTTTTCAGGTATCCTCGAGGCCGCATGAACGGAGCTTTCCTAATGGGAAAACAAGGCTTGTGCCATCAGTCTCCAATTTCTAGGTTGACACGCAGCATACACGGAGGACCAGAGCTTCCTGGCGCTAGGCAGTGTTCTGTTACCGAAACGGGTGCTGAAGCAAGGTTCCTAAGAGTCTTGGAAAGCTTACTACCGTGAAACTAAAGCAGAACAGTGAAGAAGGCCTCATGGAGCTGCTTCAGGCCTCCCATTTGGCAAGGCAAATCAGGGCCTTCCTTCGAGGCTTGGGCTCACGTTGACTTTCACTTTAGGTATAGAGGAGAGCAGGGTGATCTTCCAACTAGGAACTGGCAGCACAAGGTTTCTTACCGGAGAAGTCAATATCTTCTCAGAACCATGCCGGCAGTGACAAAAACCCTGGCAACAACAGTGCTTTTCAGGTATATTCGAGGCCGCATGAACGGAGCTTTCATAATGGGCAAACAAGCCTTGTGACATCAGTCTCCAATTTGTCAGTTGATATGCAGCATACACGCAGGACCAAAGCTTCCTGGCTCTAGGCAGTTTTCTGATACCCAAACGGGTGCTTAAGTAAGGTCTCTAGGAGTCTTGGAAGGCTTACTACCGTTAAACTAAAGGAGAACAGCGTTGAAGGCCTCATGGAGCTGTTGCATGCCTCCCGTATTGTAAGGATATTCAGGGCATTACATCGAGGCTAGTGCTCCCCTTGACTTTCATTTGGTTATAGAGCAGAGCAGGGTGAGCTTCCAACTAGGAACTGGAAGCACGAGGTTTCTTTCAGGAAAACTCATTTTCTTCGCAGAAGCAGGCGGGCAGTTACTAAATCCCCGGCAACAACAATGCTTTTCAGGTATCCTCGAGGCCGCATGAACGGAGCTTTCCTAATGGGAAAATAAGCCTTGTGCCATCAGTCTCCAATTTCTAGGTTGACACGCAGCATACACGGAGGACCAGAGCTTCCTGGCTCTAGGCAGTGTTCTGTTACCGAAACGGGTGTTGAAGTAAGGTTCCTTGGAGTCTTGGAAAGCTTACTACCGTGAAACTAAAGCAGAAGAGCGTTGAAGGCCTCAAGGAGAGCTGCTGCTGCATGCCTCGTGTTTTGTAAGGATATTCAGGGCCTTACATCGAGGCTAGTGCTCCCCTTGATTTTCACTTTAGTTATAGAGCAGAGTAGGTTGAGCTTCCTACTAGGAACTGGAAGCACAAGGTTTCTTTTGGGAAAACTCATTTTCTTTGCAGAAGCAGGCAGGCAGTGACTAAATCCCCGGCAACAACAATGCTTTTCAGGTATCCTCGAGGCCGCATGAACGGAGCTTTCCTAATGGGAAAACAAGGCTTGTGCCATCAGTCTCCAATTTCTAGGTTGACACGCAGCATACACGGAGGACCAGAGCTTCCTGGCGCTAGGCAGTGTTCTGTTACCGAAACGGGTGCTGAAGCAAGGTTCCTAGGAGTCTTGGAAAGCTTACTACCGTGAAACTAAAGCAGAAGAGCGATGAAGGCCTCATGGAGCTGCTGCATGCCTCCCGATTTGCCAGGATAATCAGGGCCTTACTTGGAGGTTAGTGCTCACGTTGCCGTTCACTTTTGCTATAGAGGAGAGCAGGGTGAGCTTCCAACTAGGAACTGGAAGCACAAGGTTTCTTTCGAGAAAACTCAGTTTCTTCTCTGAGCCATGCCGGCAGTAACTAAAAGCACGGTAACAACAGTGCTTTTCAGGTAGCTTCGAGACTGCATGAGTGGAGCTTTCAAAACGGGAAAACAAGCTTTGTGTCTCAGTCTCACATTTCCAGATTGACACGCAGCATAAGGACATGTTGATGCTAACAAGTCAAAAGAGATTCAGGATACCCACTGGGGCTTTCCCTGATTCAACTTTTTTCTACGACTGCTTCTCTGCGTGCAGCAAAGTGCCTAAACTAAGGATGCGCGAGGGAGACTTAGGTGCCTGTGCTTCTTCCAAAGACCTGCAGTGTTCCACCAAGAACAGTGCTGAAATTCTACTTGGAATGCAACCGACCACCTCCTTGACGATGCGTGACTCTAAGTGTAAAAGGTGAAAAGGGATTAGAAGCAGAGTGTTTTTCTCAATAGAGTTCAGCTAGGAGAAGGAGGTTCCATCCATTGCATGGAGGACCTTCTAGAAGTGTGTTCCTGAATCCTGTGTAGAGCTGAGGTAATCTGGCTCTCCCAAGGAAGAGTGCAGTGTGTTGCCTTTCTCTAGCCAACACTGGGGTGTTCCCAAAGGCCTACGGGGCTGAAGTTGCTTAGCTGGCCCTGAGGTTCTTGGCTCTACTCAGTGTACTGTTACCGAAACGGTTGCTGAAGAGAGGGCCCTAGGAGTCTTGAAAAGCTTACTACCGTGAAACTAAAGCAGAACAGTGAAGAAGGCCTCATGGCGCTGCTCCATGCCTCCCGTTTGGCAAGGCAAATCAGGGCCTTCCTTCGAGGCTTGGGCTCACGTTGACTTTCACTTTAGGTATAGAGGAGAGCAGGGTGATCTTCCAACTAGGAACTGGCAGCACAAGGTTTCTTACCGGAGAAGTCAATATCTTCTCAGAACCATGCCAGCAGTGACAAAAACCCTGGCAACAACAGTGCTTTTCAGGTATATTCGAGGCCACATGAACGGAACTTTCATAATGGGCAAACAAGCCTTGTGACGTCAGTCTCCAATTTGTCAGTTGATATGCAGCATACACGGAGGACCAAAGCTTCCTGGCTCTAGGCAGTTTTCTGATACCCAAACGGGTGCTTAAGTAAGGTCTCTAGGAGTCTTGGAAGGCTTACTACCGTTAAACTAAAGGAGAACAGCGTTGAAGGCCTCATGGAGCTGCTGCATGCCTCCCGTATTGTAAGGATATTCAGGGCATTACATCGAGGCTAGTGCTCCCCTTGACTTTCATTTGGTTATAGAGCAGAGCAGGGTGAGCTTCCAACTAGGAACTGGAAGCACAAGGTTTCTTTCAGGAAAACTCATTTTCTTCGCAGAAGCAGGCAGGCAGTGACTAAATCCCCGGCAACAACAATGCTTTTCAGGTATCCTCGAGGCCGCATGAACGGAGCTTTCCTATTGGGAAAACAAGCCTTGTGCCATCAGTCTCCAATTTCTAGATTGACACGCAGCATACACGGAGGACCAGAGCTTCCTGGCTCTAGGCAGTGTTCTGTTACCGAAACGGGTGTTGAAGTAAGGTTCCTTGGAGTCTTAGAAAGCTTACTACCGTGAAACTAAAGCAGAAGAGCGTTGAAGGCCTCAAGGAGAGCTGCTGCTGCATGCCTCGTGTTTTGTAAGGATATTCAGGGCCTTACATCGAGGCTAGTGCTCCCCTTGATTTTCACTTTAGTTATAGAGCAGAGTAGGTTGAGCTTCCTACTAGGAACTGGAAGCACAAGGTTTCTTTTGGGAAAACTCATTTTCTTTGCAGAAGCAGGCAGGCAGTGACTAAATCCCCGGCAACAACAATGCTTTTCAGGTATCCTCGAGGCCGCATGAACGGAGCTTTCCTAATGGGAAAACAAGGCTTGTGCCATCAGTCTCCAATTTCTAGGCTGACACGCAGCATACACGGAAGACCAGAGCTTCCTGGCTCTAGGCAGTGTTCTGTTACCGAAACGGGTGTTGAAGTAAGGTTCCTTGGAGTCTTGGAATGCTTACTACCGTGAAACTAAAGCAGAAGAGCGTTGAAGGCCTCAAGGAGCTGCTGCATGCCTCGCGTTTTGTTAGGATATTCAGGGCCTTACATCGAGGCTAGTGCTCCCCTTGACTTTCACTTTAGTTATAGAGCAGAGCAGGGTCAGCTTCCAAGTAGGAACTGGAAGCACAAGGTTTCTTTTGGGGAAACTCATTTTCTTTGCAGAAGCAGGCAGGCAGTGACTAAATCCCCGGCAACAACAATGCTTTTCAGGTATCCTCGAGGCCGCATGAACGGAGCTTTCCTAATGGGAAAACAAGGCTTGTGCCATCAGTCTCCAATTTCTAGGTTGACACGCAGCATACACGGAGGACCAGAGCTTCCTGGCGCTAGGCAGTGTTCTGTTACAGAAACGGGTGCTGAAGCAAGGTTCCTAGGAGTCTTGGAAAGCTTACTACCGTGAAACTAAAGCAGAACAGTGAAGAAGGCCTCATGGAGCTGCTTCAGGCCTCCCATTTGGCAAGGCAAATCAGGGGCTTCCTTCGAGGCTTGGGCTCACGTTGACTTTCACTTTAGGTATAGAGGAGAGCAGGGTGATCTTCCAACTAGGAACTGGCAGCACAAGGTTTCTTACCGGAGAAGTCAATATCTTCTCAGAACCATGCCGGCAGTGACAAAAACCCTGGCAACAACAGTGCTTTTCAGGTATATTCGAGGCCGCATGAACGGAGCTTTCATAATGGGCAAACAAGCCTTGTGACATCAGTCTCCAATTTGTCAGTTGATATGCAGCATACACGCAGGACCAAAGCTTCCTGGCTCTAGGCAGTTTTCTGATACCCCAACGGGTGCTTAAGTAAGGTCTCTAGAAGTCTTGGAAGGCTTACTACCGTTAAACTAAAGGAGAACAGCGTTGAAGGCCTCATGGAGCTGTTGCATGCCTCCCGTATTGTAAGGATATTCAGGGCATTACATCGAGGCTAGTGCTCCCCTTGACTTTCATTTGGTTATAGAGCAGAGCAGGGTGAGCTTCCAACTAGGAACTGGAAGCACGAGGTTTCTTTCAGGAAAACTCATTTTCTTCGCAGAAGCAGGCAGGCAGTTACTAAATCCCCGGCAACAACAATGCTTTTCAGGTATCCTCGAGGCCGCATGAACGGAGCTTTCCTAATGGGAAAACAAGCCTTTTGCCATCAGTCTCCAATTTCTAGGTTGACACGCAGCATACACGGAGGACCAGAGCTTCCTGGCTCTAGGCAGTGTTCTGTTACCGAAACGGGTGTTGAAGTAAGGTTCCTTGGAGTCTTGGAAAGCTTACTACCGTGAAACTAAAGCAGAAGAGCGTTGAAGGCCTCAAGCAGGTGCTGCATGCCTCGCGTTTTGTTAGGATATTCAGGGCCTTACATCGAGGCTAGTGCTCCCCTTGACTTTCACTTTAGTTATAGAGCAGAGCAGGGTCAGCTTCCAAGTAGGAACTGGAAGCACAAGGTTTCTTTTGGGGAAACTCATTTTCTTCGCAGAAGCAGGCAGGCAGTGACTAAATCCCCGGCAACAACAATGCTTTTCAGGTATCCTCGAGGCCGCATGAACGGAGCTTTCCTAATGGGAAAACAAGCCTTGTGCCATCAGTCTCCAATTTCTAGGTTGACACGCAGCATACACGGAGGACCAGAGCTTCCTGGCGCTAGGCAGTGTTCTGTTACCGAAACGGGTGCTGAAGCAAGGTTCCTAGGAGTCTTGGAAAGCTTACTACCGTGAAACTAAAGCAGAAGAGCGATGAAGGCCTCATGGAGCTGCTGCATGCCTCCCGATTTGCCAGGATAATCAGGGCCTTACTTGGAGGTTAGTGTTCACGTTGACGTTCACTTTTGCTATAGAGGAGAGCAGGGTGAGCCTCCAACTAGGAACTGGAAGCACAAGGTTCCTTTCGAGAAAACTCAGTTTCTTCTCTGAGCCATGCCGGCAGTAACTAAAAGCACGGTAACAACAGTGCTTTTCAGGTAGCTTCGAGACTGCATGAGCGGAGCTTTCAAAACGGGAAAACAAGCTTTGTGTCTCAGTCTCACATTTCCAGATTGACACGCAGCATAAGGACATGTTGATGCTAACAAGTCAAAAGAGATTCAGGATACCCACTGGGGCTTTCCCTGATTCAACTTTTTTCTACGACTGCTTCTCTGCGTGCAGCAAAGTGCCTAAACTAAGGATGCGCGAGGGAGACTTAGGTGCCTGTGCTTCTTCCAAAGACCTGCAGTGTTCCACCAAGAACAGTGCTGAAATTCTACTTGGAATGCAACCGACCACCTCCTTGACGATGCGTGACTCTAAGTGTAAAAGGTGAAAAGGGATTAGAAGCAGAGTGTTTTTCTCAATAGAGTTCAGCTAGGAGAAGGAGGTTCCATCCATTGCATGGAGGACCTTCTAGAAGTGTGTTCCTGAATCCTGTGTATAGCTGAGGTAATCTGGCTCTCCCAAGGAAGAGTGCAGTGTGTTGCCTTTCTCTAGCCAACACTGGGGTGTTCCCAAAGGCCTACGGGGCTGAAGTTGCTTAGCTGGCCCTGAGGTTCTTGGCTCTACTCAGTGTACTGTTACCGAAACGGTTGCTGAAGAGAGGGCCCTAGGAGTCTTGAAAAGCTTACTACCGTGAAACTAAAGCAGAACAGTGAAGAAGGCCTCATGGCGCTGCTCCATGCCTCCCGTTTGGCAAGGCAAATCAGGGCCTTCCTTCGAGGCTTGGGCTCACGTTGACTTTCACTTTAGGTATAGAGCAGAGCAGGGTGAGCTTCCAACTAGGAACTGGCAGCACAAGGTTTCTTTCAGGAAAACTCACTTTCTTCGCAGAAGCAGGCACTCAGTGACTAAATCCCCGGCAACAACAATGCTTTTCAGGTATCCTCGAGGCCGCATGAACGGAGCTTTCCTAATGGGAAAACAAGCCTTGTGCCATCAGTCTCCAATTTCTAGGTTGACACGCAGCATACACGGAAGACCAGAGCTTCCTGGCTCTAGGCAGTGTTCTATTACCGAAACGGGTGTTGAAGTAAGGTTCCTTGGAGTCTTGGAAAGCTTACTACCGTGAAACTAAAGCAGAAGAGCGTTGAAGGCCTCAAGGAGCTGCTGCATGCCTCGCGTTTTGTTAGGATATTCAGGGCCTTACATCGAGGCTAGTGCTCCCCTTGACTTTCACTTTAGTTATAGAGCAGAGCAGGGTCAGCTTCCAAGTAGGAACTGGAAGCACAAGGTTTCTTTTGGGGAAACTCATTTTCTTTGCAGAAGCAGGCAGGCAGTGACTAAATCCCCGGCAACAACAATGCTTTTCAGGTATCCTCGAGGCCGCATGAACGGAGCTTTCCTAATGGGAAAACAAGGCTTGTGCCATCAGTCTCCAATTTCTAGGTTGACACGCAGCATACACGGAGGACCAGAGCTTCCTGGCGCTAGGCAGTGTTCTGTTACCGAAACGGGTGCTGAAGCAAGGTTCCTAAGAGTCTTGGAAAGCTTACTACCGTGAAACTAAAGCAGAACAGTGAAGAAGGCCTCATGGAGCTGCTTCAGGCCTCCCATTTGGCAAGGCAAATCAGGGCCTTCCTTCGAGGCTTGGGCTCACGTTGACTTTCACTTTAGGTATAGAGGAGAGCAGGGTGATCTTCCAACTAGGAACTGGCAGCACAAGGTTTCTTACCGGAGAAGTCAATATCTTCTCAGAACCATGCCGGCAGTGACAAAAACCCTGGCAACAACAGTGCTTTTCAGGTATATTCGAGGCCGCATGAACGGAGCTTTCATAATGGGCAAACAAGCCTTGTGACGTCAGTCTCCAATTTGTCAGTTGATATGCAGCATACACGCAGGACCAAAGCTTCCTGGCTCTAGGCAGTTTTCTGATACCCAAACGGGTGCTTAAGTAAGGTCTCTAGGAGTCTTGGAAGGCTTACTACCGTTAAACTAAAGGAGAACAGCGTTGAAGGCCTCATGGAGCTGTTGCATGCCTCCCGTATTGTAAGGATATTCAGGGCATTACATCGAGGCTAGTGCTCCCCTTGACTTTCATTTGGTTATAGAGCAGAGCAGGGTGAGCTTCCAACTAGGAACTGGAAGCACGAGGTTTCTTTCAGGAAAACTCATTTTCTTCGCAGAAGCAGGCGGGCAGTTACTAAATCCCCGGCAACAACAATGCTTTTCAGGTATCCTCGAGGCCGCATGAACGGAGCTTTCTTAATGGGAAAATAAGCCTTGTGCCATCAGTCTCCAATTTCTAGGTTGACACGCAGCATACACGGAGGACCAGAGCTTCCTGGCTCTAGGCAGTGTTCTGTTACCGAAACGGGTGTTGAAGTAAGGTTCCTTGGAGTCTTGGAAAGCTTACTACCGTGAAACTAAAGCAGAAGAGCGTTGAAGGCCTCAAGGAGCTGCTGCATGCCTCGCGTTTTGTTAGGATATTCAGGGCCTTACATCGAGGCTAGTGCTCCCCTTGACTTTCACTTTAGTTATAGAGCAGAGCAGGGTCAGCTTCCAAGTAGGAACTGGAAGCACAAGGTTTCTTTTGGGGAAACTCATTTTCTTTGCAGAAGCAGGCAGGCAGTGACTAAATCCCCGGCAACAACAATGCTTTTCAGGTATCCTCGAGGCCGCATGAACGGAGCTTTCCTAATGGGAAAACAAGGCTTGTGCCATCAGTCTCCAATTTCTAGGTTGACACGCAGCATACACGGAGGACCAGAGCTTCCTGGCGCTAGGCAGTGTTCTGTTACCGAAACGGGTGCTGAAGCAAGGTTCCTAGGAGTCTTGGAAAGCTTACTACCGTGAAACTAAAGCAGAAGAGCGATGAAGGCCTCATGGAGCTGCTGCATGCCTCCCGATTTGCCAGGATAATCAGGGCCTTACTTGGAGGTTAGTGCTCACGTTGCCGTTCACTTTTGCTATAGAGGAGAGCAGGGTGAGCTTCCAACTAGGAACTGGAAGCACAAGGTTTCTTTCGAGAAAACTCAGTTTCTTCTCTGAGCCATGCCGGCAGTAACTAAAAGCACGGTAACAACAGTACTTTTCAGGTAGCTTCGAGACTGCATGAGTGGAGCTTTCAAAACGGGAAAACAAGCTTTGTGTCTCAGTCTCACATTTCCAGATTGACACGCAGCATAAGGACATGTTGATGCTAACAAGTCAAAAGAGATTCAGGATACCCACTGGGGCTTTCCCTGATTCAACTTTTTTCTACGACTGCTTCTCTGCGTGCAGCAAAGTGCCTAAACTAAGGATGCGCGAGGGAGACTTAGGTGCCTGTGCTTCTTCCAAAGACCTGCAGTGTTCCACCAAGAACAGTGCTGAAATTCTACTTGGAATGCAACCGACCACCTCCTTGACGATGCGTGACTCTAAGTGTAAAAGGTGAAAAGGGATTAGAAGCAGAGTGTTTTTCTCAATAGAGTTCAGCTAGGAGAAGGAGGTTCCATCCATTGCATGGAGGACCTTCTAGAAGTGTGTTCCTGAATCCTGTGTAGAGCTGAGGTAATCTGGCTCTCCCAAGGAAGAGTGCAGTGTGTTGCCTTTCTCTAGCCAACACTGGGGTGTTCCCAAAGGCCTACGGGGCTGAAGTTGCTTAGCTGGCCCTGAGGTTCTTGGCTCTACTCAGTGTACTGTTACCGAAACGGTTGCTGAAGAGAGGGCCCTAGGAGTCTTGAAAAGCTTACTACCGTGAAACTAAAGCAGAACAGTGAAGAAGGCCTCATGGCGCTGCTCCATGCCTCCCGTTTGGCAAGGCAAATCAGGGCCTTCCTTCGAGGCTTGGGCTCACGTTGACTTTCACTTTAGGTATAGAGGAGAGCAGGGTGATCTTCCAACTAGGAACTGGCAGCACAAGGTTTCTTACCGGAGAAGTCAATATCTTCTCAGAACCATGCCAGCAGTGACAAAAACCCTGGCAACAACAGTGCTTTTCAGGTATATTCGAGGCCACATGAACGGAACTTTCATAATGGGCAAACAAGCCTTGTGACGTCAGTCTCCAATTTGTCAGTTGATATGCAGCATACACGGAGGACCAAAGCTTCCTGGCTCTAGGCAGTTTTCTGATACCCAAACGGGTGCTTAAGTAAGGTCTCTAGGAGTCTTGGAAGGCTTACTACCGTTAAACTAAAGGAGAACAGCGTTGAAGGCCTCATGGAGCTGCTGCATGCCTCCCGTATTGTAAGGATATTCAGGGCATTACATCGAGGCTAGTGCTCCCCTTGACTTTCATTTGGTTATAGAGCAGAGCAGGGTGAGCTTCCAACTAGGAACTGGAAGCACAAGGTTTCTTTCAGGAAAACTCATTTTCTTCGCAGAAGCAGGCAGGCAGTGACTAAATCCCCGGCAACAACAATGCTTTTCAGGTATCCTCGAGGCCGCATGAACGGAGCTTTCCTATTGGGAAAACAAGCCTTGTGCCATCAGTCTCCAATTTCTAGATTGACACGCAGCATACACGGAGGACCAGAGCTTCCTGGCTCTAGGCAGTGTTCTGTTACCGAAACGGGTGTTGAAGTAAGGTTCCTTGGAGTCTTAGAAAGCTTACTACCGTGAAACTAAAGCAGAAGAGCGTTGAAGGCCTCAAGGAGAGCTGCTGCTGCATGCCTCGTGTTTTGTAAGGATATTCAGGGCCTTACATCGAGGCTAGTGCTCCCCTTGATTTTCACTTTAGTTATAGAGCAGAGTAGGTTGAGCTTCCTACTAGGAACTGGAAGCACAAGGTTTCTTTTGGGAAAACTCATTTTCTTTGCAGAAGCAGGCAGGCAGTGACTAAATCCCCGGCAACAACAATGCTTTTCAGGTATCCTCGAGGCCGCATGAACGGAGCTTTCCTAATGGGAAAACAAGCCTTGTGCCATCAGTCTCCAATTTCTAGGCTGACACGCAGCATACACGGAAGACCAGAGCTTCCTGGCTCTAGGCAGTGTTCTGTTACCGAAACGGGTGTTGAAGTAAGGTTCCTTGGAGTCTTGGAATGCTTACTACCGTGAAACTAAAGCAGAAGAGCGTTGAAGGCCTCAAGGAGCTGCTGCATGCCTCGCGTTTTGTTAGGATATTCAGGGCCTTACATCGAGGCTAGTGCTCCCCTTGACTTTCACTTTAGTTATAGAGCAGAGCAGGGTCAGCTTCCAAGTAGGAACTGGAAGCACAAGGTTTCTTTTGGGGAAACTCATTTTCTTTGCAGAAGCAGGCAGGCAGTGACTAAATCCCCGGCAACAACAATGCTTTTCAGGTATCCTCGAGGCCGCATGAACGGAGCTTTCCTAATGGGAAAACAAGGCTTGTGCCATCAGTCTCCAATTTCTAGGTTGACACGCAGCATACACGGAGGACCAGAGCTTCCTGGCGCTAGGCAGTGTTCTGTTACCGAAACGGGTGCTGAAGCAAGGTTCCTAGGAGTCTTGGAAAGCTTACTACCGTGAAACTAAAGCAGAACAGTGAAGAAGGCCTCATGGAGCTGCTTCAGGCCTCCCATTTGGCAAGGCAAATCAGGGGCTTCCTTCGAGGCTTGGGCTCACGTTGACTTTCACTTTAGGTATAGAGGAGAGCAGGGTGATCTTCCAACTAGGAACTGGCAGCACAAGGTTTCTTACCGGAGAAGTCAATATCTTCTCAGAACCATGCCGGCAGTGACAAAAACCCTGGCAACAACAGTGCTTTTCAGGTATATTCGAGGCCGCATGAACGGAGCTTTCATAATGGGCAAACAAGCCTTGTGACATCAGTCTCCAATTTGTCAGTTGATATGCAGCATACACGCAGGACCAAAGCTTCCTGGCTCTAGGCAGTTTTCTGATACCCCAACGGGTGCTTAAGTAAGGTCTCTAGAAGTCTTGGAAGGCTTACTACCGTTAAACTAAAGGAGAACAGCGTTGAAGGCCTCATGGAGCTGTTGCATGCCTCCCGTATTGTAAGGATATTCAGGGCATTACATCGAGGCTAGTGCTCCCCTTGACTTTCATTTGGTTATAGAGCAGAGCAGGGTGAGCTTCCAACTAGGAACTGGAAGCACGAGGTTTCTTTCAGGAAAACTCATTTTCTTCGCAGAAGCAGGCAGGCAGTTACTAAATCCCCGGCAACAACAATGCTTTTCAGGTATCCTCGAGGCCGCATGAACGGAGCTTTCCTAATGGGAAAACAAGCCTTTTGCCATCAGTCTCCAATTTCTAGGTTGACACGCAGCATACACGGAGGACCAGAGCTTCCTGGCTCTAGGCAGTGTTCTGTTACCGAAACGGGTGTTGAAGTAAGGTTCCTTGGAGTCTTGGAAAGCTTACTACCGTGAAACTAAAGCAGAAGAGCGTTGAAGGCCTCAAGCAGGTGCTGCATGCCTCGCGTTTTGTTAGGATATTCAGGGCCTTACATCGAGGCTAGTGCTCCCCTTGACTTTCACTTTAGTTATAGAGCAGAGCAGGGTCAGCTTCCAAGTAGGAACTGGAAGCACAAGGTTTCTTTTGGGGAAACTCATTTTCTTCGCAGAAGCAGGCAGGCAGTGACTAAATCCCCGGCAACAACAATGCTTTTCAGGTATCCTCGAGGCCGCATGAACGGAGCTTTCCTAATGGGAAAACAAGCCTTGTGCCATCAGTCTCCAATTTCTAGGTTGACACGCAGCATACACGGAGGACCAGAGCTTCCTGGCGCTAGGCAGTGTTCTGTTACCGAAACGGGTGCTGAAGCAAGGTTCCTAGGAGTCTTGGAAAGCTTACTACCGTGAAACTAAAGCAGAAGAGCGATGAAGGCCTCATGGAGCTGCTGCATGCCTCCCGATTTGCCAGGATAATCAGGGCCTTACTTGGAGGTTAGTGCTCACGTTGACGTTCACTTTTGCTATAGAGGAGAGCAGGGTGAGCCTCCAACTAGGAACTGGAAGCACAAGGTTCCTTTCGAGAAAACTCAGTTTCTTCTCTGAGCCATGCCGGCAGTAACTAAAAGCACGGTAACAACAGTGCTTTTCAGGTAGCTTCGAGACTGCATGAGCGGAGCTTTCAAAACGGGAAAACAAGCTTTGTGTCTCAGTCTCACATTTCCAGATTGACACGCAGCATAAGGACATGTTGATGCTAACAAGTCAAAAGAGATTCAGGATACCCACTGGGGCTTTCCCTGATTCAACTTTTTTCTACGACTGCTTCTCTGCGTGCAGCAAAGTGCCTAAACTAAGGATGCGCGAGGGAGACTTAGGTGCCTGTGCTTCTTCCAAAGACCTGCAGTGTTCCACCAAGAACAGTGCTGAAATTCTACTTGGAATGCAACCGACCACCTCCTTGACGATGCGTGACTCTAAGTGTAAAAGGTGAAAAGGGATTAGAAGCAGAGTGTTTTTCTCAATAGAGTTCAGCTAGGAGAAGGAGGTTACATCCATTGCATGGAGGACCTTCTAGAAGTGTGTTCCTGAATCCTGTGTATAGCTGAGGTAATCTGGCTCTCCCAAGGAAGAGTGCAGTGTGTTGCCTTTCTCTAGCCAACACTGGGGTGTTCCCAAAGGCCTACGGGGCTGAAGTTGCTTAGCTGGCCCTGAGGTTCTTGGCTCTACTCAGTGTACTGTTACCGAAACGGTTGCTGAAGAGAGGGCCCTAGGAGTCTTGAAAAGCTTACTACCGTGAAACTAAAGCAGAACAGTGAAGAAGGCCTCATGGCGCTGCTCCATGCCTCCCGTTTGGCAAGGCAAATCAGGGCCTTCCTTCGAGGCTTGGGCTCACGTTGACTTTCACTTTAGGTATAGAGCAGAGCAGGGTGAGCTTCCAACTAGGAACTGGCAGCACAAGGTTTCTTTCAGGAAAACTCATTTTCTTCGCAGAAGCAGGCACTCAGTGACTAAATCCCCGGCAACAACAATGCTTTTCAGGTATCCTCGAGGCCGCATGAACGGAGCTTTCCTAATGGGAAAACAAGCCTTGTGCCATCAGTCTCCAATTTCTAGGTTGACACGCAGCATACACGGAAGACCAGAGCTTCCTGGCTCTAGGCAGTGTTCTGTTACCGAAACGGGTGTTGAAGTAAGGTTCCTTGGAGTCTTGGAAAGCTTACTACCGTGAAACTAAAGCAGAAGAGCGTTGAAGGCCTCAAGGAGCTGCTGCATGCCTCGCGTTTTGTTAGGATATTCAGGGCCTTACATCGAGGCTAGTGCTCCCCTTGACTTTCACTTTAGTTATAGAGCAGAGCAGGGTCAGCTTCCAAGTAGGAACTGGAAGCACAAGGTTTCTTTTGGGGAAACTCATTTTCTTTGCAGAAGCAGGCAGGCAGTGACTAAATCCCCGGCAACAACAATGCTTTTCAGGTATCCTCGAGGCCGCATGAACGGAGCTTTCCTAATGGGAAAACAAGGCTTGTGCCATCAGTCTCCAATTTCTAGGTTGACACGCAGCATACACGGAGGACCAGAGCTTCCTGGCGCTAGGCAGTGTTCTGTTACCGAAACGGGTGCTGAAGCAAGGTTCCTAAGAGTCTTGGAAAGCTTACTACCGTGAAACTAAAGCAGAACAGTGAAGAAGGCCTCATGGAGCTGCTTCAGGCCTCCCATTTGGCAAGGCAAATCAGGGCCTTCCTTCGAGGCTTGGGCTCACGTTGACTTTCACTTTAGGTATAGAGGAGAGCAGGGTGATCTTCCAACTAGGAACTGGCAGCACAAGGTTTCTTACCGGAGAAGTCAATATCTTCTCAGAACCATGCCGGCAGTGACAAAAACCCTGGCAACAACAGTGCTTTTCAGGTATATTCGAGGCCGCATGAACGGAGCTTTCATAATGGGCAAACAAGCCTTGTGACATCAGTCTCCAATTTGTCAGTTGATATGCAGCATACACGCAGGACCAAAGCTTCCTGGCTCTAGGCAGTTTTCTGATACCCAAACGGGTGCTTAAGTAAGGTCTCTAGGAGTCTTGGAAGGCTTACTACCGTTAAACTAAAGGAGAACAGCGTTGAAGGCCTCATGGAGCTGTTGCATGCCTCCCGTATTGTAAGGATATTCAGGGCATTACATCGAGGCTAGTGCTCCCCTTGACTTTCATTTGGTTATAGAGCAGAGCAGGGTGAGCTTCCAACTAGGAACTGGAAGCACGAGGTTTCTTTCAGGAAAACTCATTTTCTTCGCAGAAGCAGGCGGGCAGTTACTAAATCCCCGGCAACAACAATGCTTTTCAGGTATCCTCGAGGCCGCATGAACGGAGCTTTCCTAATGGGAAAATAAGCCTTGTGCCATCAGTCTCCAATTTCTAGGTTGACACGCAGCATACACGGAGGACCAGAGCTTCCTGGCTCTAGGCAGTGTTCTGTTACCGAAACGGGTGTTGAAGTAAGGTTCCTTGGAGTCTTGGAAAGCTTACTACCGTGAAACTAAAGCAGAAGAGCGTTGAAGGCCTCAAGGAGAGCTGCTGCTGCATGCCTCGTGTTTTGTAAGGATATTCAGGGCCTTATATCGAGGCTAGTGCTCCCCTTGATTTTCACTTTAGTTATAGAGCAGAGTAGGTTGAGCTTCCTACTAGGAACTGGAAGCACAAGGTTTCTTTTGGGAAAACTCATTTTCTTTGCAGAAGCAGGCAGGCAGTGACTAAATCCCCGGCAACAACAATGCTTTTCAGGTATCCTCGAGGCCGCATGAACGGAGCTTTCCTAATGGGAAAACAAGGCTTGTGCCATCAGTCTCCAATTTCTAGGTTGACACGCAGCATACACGGAGGACCAGAGCTTCCTGGCGCTAGGCAGTGTTCTGTTACCGAAACGGGTGCTGAAGCAAGGTTCCTAGGAGTCTTGGAAAGCTTACTACCGTGAAACTAAAGCAGAAGAGCGATGAAGGCCTCATGGAGCTGCTGCATGCCTCCCGATTTGCCAGGATAATCAGGGCCTTACTTGGAGGTTAGTGCTCACGTTGCCGTTCACTTTTGCTATAGAGGAGAGCAGGGTGAGCTTCCAACTAGGAACTGGAAGCACAAGGTTTCTTTCGAGAAAACTCAGTTTCTTCTCTGAGCCATGCCGGCAGTAACTAAAAGCACGGTAACAACAGTGCTTTTCAGGTAGCTTCGAGACTGCATGAGTGGAGCTTTCAAAACGGGAAAACAAGCTTTGTGTCTCAGTCTCACATTTCCAGATTGACACGCAGCATAAGGACATGTTGATGCTAACAAGTCAAAAGAGATTCAGGATACCCACTGGGGCTTTCCCTGATTCAACTTTTTTCTACGACTGCTTCTCTGCGTGCAGCAAAGTGCCTAAACTAAGGATGCGCGAGGGAGACTTAGGTGCCTGTGCTTCTTCCAAAGACCTGCAGTGTTCCACCAAGAACAGTGCTGAAATTCTACTTGGAATGCAACCGACCACCTCCTTGACGATGCGTGACTCTAAGTGTAAAAGGTGAAAAGGGATTAGAAGCAGAGTGTTTTTCTCAATAGAGTTCAGCTAGGAGAAGGAGGTTCCATCCATTGCATGGAGGACCTTCTAGAAGTGTGTTCCTGAATCCTGTGTAGAGCTGAGGTAATCTGGCTCTCCCAAGGAAGAGTGCAGTGTGTTGCCTTTCTCTAGCCAACACTGGGGTGTTCCCAAAGGCCTACGGGGCTGAAGTTGCTTAGCTGGCCCTGAGGTTCTTGGCTCTACTCAGTGTACTGTTACCGAAACGGTTGCTGAAGAGAGGGCCCTAGGAGTCTTGAAAAGCTTACTACCGTGAAACTAAAGCAGAACAGTGAAGAAGGCCTCATGGCGCTGCTCCATGCCTCCCGTTTGGCAAGGCAAATCAGGGCCTTCCTTCGAGGCTTGGGCTCACGTTGACTTTCACTTTAGGTATAGAGGAGAGCAGGGTGATCTTCCAACTAGGAACTGGCAGCACAAGGTTTCTTACCGGAGAAGTCAATATCTTCTCAGAACCATGCCAGCAGTGACAAAAACCCTGGCAACAACAGTGCTTTTCAGGTATATTCGAGGCCACATGAACGGAACTTTCATAATGGGCAAACAAGCCTTGTGACGTCAGTCTCCAATTTGTCAGTTGATATGCAGCATACACGGAGGACCAAAGCTTCCTGGCTCTAGGCAGTTTTCTGATACCCAAACGGGTGCTTAAGTAAGGTCTCTAGGAGTCTTGGAAGGCTTACTACCGTTAAACTAAAGGAGAACAGCGTTGAAGGCCTCATGGAGCTGCTGCATGCCTCCCGTATTGTAAGGATATTCAGGGCATTACATCGAGGCTAGTGCTCCCCTTGACTTTCATTTGGTTATAGAGCAGAGCAGGGTGAGCTTCCAACTAGGAACTGGCAGCACAAGGTTTCTTTCAGGAAAACTCATTTTCTTCGCAGAAGCAGGCAGGCAGTGACTAAATCCCCGGCAACAACAATGCTTTTCAGGTATCCTCGAGGCCGCATGAACGGAGCTTTCCTATTGGGAAAACAAGCCTTGTGCCATCAGTCTCCAATTTCTAGATTGACACGCAGCATACACGGAGGACCAGAGCTTCCTGGCTCTAGGCAGTGTTCTGTTACCGAAACGGGTGTTGAAGTAAGGTTCCTTGGAGTCTTAGAAAGCTTACTACCGTGAAACTAAAGCAGAAGAGCGTTGAAGGCCTCAAGGAGAGCTGCTGCTGCATGCCTCGTGTTTTGTAAGGATATTCAGGGCCTTACATCGAGGCTAGTGCTCCCCTTGATTTTCACTTTAGTTATAGAGCAGAGTAGGTTGAGCTTCCTACTAGGAACTGGAAGCACAAGGTTTCTTTTGGGAAAACTCATTTTCTTTGCAGAAGCAGGCAGGCAGTGACTAAATCCCCGGCAACAACAATGCTTTTCAGGTATCCTCGAGGCCGCATGAACGGAGCTTTCCTAATGGGAAAACAAGCCTTGTGCCATCAGTCTCCAATTTCTAGGCTGACACGCAGCATACACGGAAGACCAGAGCTTCCTGGCTCTAGGCAGTGTTCTGTTACCGAAACGGGTGTTGAAGTAAGGTTCCTTGGAGTCTTGGAATGCTTACTACCGTGAAACTAAAGCAGAAGAGCGTTGAAGGCCTCAAGGAGCTGCTGCATGCCTCGCGTTTTGTTAGGATATTCAGGGCCTTACATCGAGGCTAGTGCTCCCCTTGACTTTCACTTTAGTTATAGAGCAGAGCAGGGTCAGCTTCCAAGTAGGAACTGGAAGCACAAGGTTTCTTTTGGGGAAACTCATTTTCTTTGCAGAAGCAGGCAGGCAGTGACTAAATCCCCGGCAACAACAATGCTTTTCAGGTATCCTCGAGGCCGCATGAACGGAGCTTTCCTAATGGGAAAACAAGGCTTGTGCCATCAGTCTCCAATTTCTAGGTTGACACGCAGCATACACGGAGGACCAGAGCTTCCTGGCTCTAGGCAGTGTTCTGTTACCGAAACGGGTGCTGAAGCAAGGTTCCTAGGAGTCTTGGAAAGCTTACTACCGTGAAACTAAAGCAGAACAGTGAAGAAGGCCTCATGGAGCTGCTTCAGGCCTCCCATTTGGCAAGGCAAATCAGGGGCTTCCTTCGAGGCTTGGGCTCACGTTGACTTTCACTTTAGGTATAGAGGAGAGCAGGGTGATCTTCCAACTAGGAACTGGCAGCACAAGGTTTCTTACCGGAGAAGTCAATATCTTCTCAGAACCATGCCGGCAGTGACAAAAACCCTGGCAACAACAGTGCTTTTCAGGTATATTCGAGGCCGCATGAACGGAGCTTTCATAATGGGCAAACAAGCCTTGTGACATCAGTCTCCAATTTGTCAGTTGATATGCAGCATACACGCAGGACCAAAGCTTCCTGGCTCTAGGCAGTTTTCTGATACCCAAACGGGTGCTTAAGTAAGGTCTCTAGAAGTCTTGGAAGGCTTACTACCGTTAAACTAAAGGAGAACAGCGTTGAAGGCCTCATGGAGCTGTTGCATGCCTCCCGTATTGTAAGGATATTCAGGGCATTACATCGAGGCTAGTGCTCCCCTTGACTTTCATTTGGTTATAGAGCAGAGCAGGGTGAGCTTCCAACTAGGAACTGGAAGCACGAGGTTTCTTTCAGGAAAACTCATTTTCTTCGCAGAAGCAGGCAGGCAGTTACTAAATCCCCGGCAACAACAATGCTTTTCAGGTATCCTCGAGGCCGCATGAACGGAGCTTTCCTAATGGGAAAACAAGCCTTTTGCCATCAGTCTCCAATTTCTAGGTTGACACGCAGCATACACGGAGGACCAGAGCTTCCTGGCTCTAGGCAGTGTTCTGTTACCGAAACGGGTGTTGAAGTAAGGTTCCTTGGAGTCTTGGAAAGCTTACTACCGTGAAACTAAAGCAGAAGAGCGTTGAAGGCCTCAAGCAGGTGCTGCATGCCTCGCGTTTTGTTAGGATATTCAGGGCCTTACATCGAGGCTAGTGCTCCCCTTGACTTTCACTTTAGTTATAGAGCAGAGCAGGGTCAGCTTCCAAGTAGGAACTGGAAGCACAAGGTTTCTTTTGGGGAAACTCATTTTCTTCGCAGAAGCAGGCAGGCAGTGACTAAATCCCCGGCAACAACAATGCTTTTCAGGTATCCTCGAGGCCGCATGAACGGAGCTTTCCTAATGGGAAAACAAGCCTTGTGCCATCAGTCTCCAATTTCTAGGTTGACACGCAGCATACACGGAGGACCAGAGCTTCCTGGCGCTAGGCAGTGTTCTGTTACCGAAACGGGTGCTGAAGCAAGGTTCCTAGGAGTCTTGGAAAGCTTACTACCGTGAAACTAAAGCAGAAGAGCGATGAAGGCCTCATGGAGCTGCTGCATGCCTCCCGATTTGCCAGGATAATCAGGGCCTTACTTGGAGGTTAGTGCTCACGTTGACGTTCACTTTTGCTATAGAGGAGAGCAGGGTGAGCCTCCAACTAGGAACTGGAAGCACAAGGTTCCTTTCGAGAAAACTCAGTTTCTTCTCTGAGCCATGCCGGCAGTAACTAAAAGCACGGTAACAACAGTGCTTTTCAGGTAGCTTCGAGACTGCATGAGCGGAGCTTTCAAAACGGGAAAACAAGCTTTGTGTCTCAGTCTCACATTTCCAGATTGACACGCAGCATAAGGACATGTTGATGCTAACAAGTCAAAAGAGATTCAGGATACCCACTGGGGCTTTCCCTGATTCAACTTTTTTCTACGACTGCTTCTCTGCGTGCAGCAAAGTGCCTAAACTAAGGATGCGCGAGGGAGACTTAGGTGCCTGTGCTTCTTCCAAAGACCTGCAGTGTTCCACCAAGAACAGTGCTGAAATTCTACTTGGAATGCAACCGACCACCTCCTTGACGATGCGTGACTCTAAGTGTAAAAGGTGAAAAGGGATTAGAAGCAGAGTGTTTTTCTCAATAGAGTTCAGCTAGGAGAAGGAGGTTACATCCATTGCATGGAGGACCTTCTAGAAGTGTGTTCCTGAATCCTGTGTATAGCTGAGGTAATCTGGCTCTCCCAAGGAAGAGTGCAGTGTGTTGCCTTTCTCTAGCCAACACTGGGGTGTTCCCAAAGGCCTACGGGGCTGAAGTTGCTTAGCTGGCCCTGAGGTTCTTGGCTCTACTCAGTGTACTGTTACCGAAACGGTTGCTGAAGAGAGGGCCCTAGGAGTCTTGAAAAGCTTACTACCGTGAAACTAAAGCAGAACAGTGAAGAAGGCCTCATGGCGCTGCTCCATGCCTCCCGTTTGGCAAGGCAAATCAGGGCCTTCCTTCGAGGCTTGGGCTCACGTTGACTTTCACTTTAGGTATAGAGCAGAGCAGGGTGAGCTTCCAACTAGGAACTGGCAGCACAAGGTTTCTTTCAGGAAAACTCATTTTCTTCGCAGAAGCAGGCACTCAGTGACTAAATCCCCGGCAACAACAATGCTTTTCAGGTATCCTCGAGGCCGCATGAACGGAGCTTTCCTAATGGGAAAACAAGCCTTGTGCCATCAGTCTCCAATTTCTAGGTTGACACGCAGCATACACGGAAGACCAGAGCTTCCTGGCTCTAGGCAGTGTTCTGTTACCGAAACGGGTGTTGAAGTAAGGTTCCTTGGAGTCTTGGAAAGCTTACTACCGTGAAACTAAAGCAGAAGAGCGTTGAAGGCCTCAAGGAGCTGCTGCATGCCTCGCGTTTTGTTAGGATATTCAGGGCCTTACATCGAGGCTAGTGCTCCCCTTGACTTTCACTTTAGTTATAGAGCAGAGCAGGGTCAGCTTCCAAGTAGGAACTGGAAGCACAAGGTTTCTTTTGGGGAAACTCATTTTCTTTGCAGAAGCAGGCAGGCAGTGACTAAATCCCCGGCAACAACAATGCTTTTCAGGTATCCTCGAGGCCGCATGAACGGAGCTTTCCTAATGGGAAAACAAGGCTTGTGCCATCAGTCTCCAATTTCTAGGTTGACACGCAGCATACACGGAGGACCAGAGCTTCCTGGCGCTAGGCAGTGTTCTGTTACCGAAACGGGTGCTGAAGCAAGGTTCCTAAGAGTCTTGGAAAGCTTACTACCGTGAAACTAAAGCAGAACAGTGAAGAAGGCCTCATGGAGCTGCTTCAGGCCTCCCATTTGGCAAGGCAAATCAGGGCCTTCCTTCGAGGCTTGGGCTCACGTTGACTTTCACTTTAGGTATAGAGGAGAGCAGGGTGATCTTCCAACTAGGAACTGGCAGCACAAGGTTTCTTACCGGAGAAGTCAATATCTTCTCAGAACCATGCCGGCAGTGACAAAAACCCTGGCAACAACAGTGCTTTTCAGGTATATTCGAGGCCGCATGAACGGAGCTTTCATAATGGGCAAACAAGCCTTGTGACATCAGTCTCCAATTTGTCAGTTGATATGCAGCATACACGCAGGACCAAAGCTTCCTGGCTCTAGGCAGTTTTCTGATACCCAAACGGGTGCTTAAGTAAGGTCTCTAGGAGTCTTGGAAGGCTTACTACCGTTAAACTAAAGGAGAACAGCGTTGAAGGCCTCATGGAGCTGTTGCATGCCTCCCGTATTGTAAGGATATTCAGGGCATTACATCGAGGCTAGTGCTCCCCTTGACTTTCATTTGGTTATACAGCAGAGCAGGGTGAGCTTCCAACTAGGAACTGGAAGCACGAGGTTTCTTTCAGGAAAACTCATTTTCTTCGCAGAAGCAGGCGGGCAGTTACTAAATCCCCGGCAACAACAATGCTTTTCAGGTATCCTCGAGGCCGCATGAACGGAGCTTTCCTAATGGGAAAATAAGCCTTGTGCCATCAGTCTCCAATTTCTAGGTTGACACGCAGCATACACGGAGGACCAGAGCTTCCTGGCTCTAGGCAGTGTTCTGTTACCGAAACGGGTGTTGAAGTAAGGTTCCTTGGAGTCTTGGAAAGCTTACTACCGTGAAACTAAAGCAGAAGAGCGTTGAAGGCCTCAAGGAGCTGCTGCATGCCTCGCGTTTTGTTAGGATATTCAGGGCCTTACATCGAGGCTAGTGCTCCCCTTGACTTTCACTTTAGTTATAGAGCAGAGCAGGGTCAGCTTCCAAGTAGGAACTGGAAGCACAAGGTTTCTTTTGGGGAAACTCATTTTCTTTGCAGAAGCAGGCAGGCAGTGACTAAATCCCCGGCAACAACAATGCTTTTCAGGTATCCTCGAGGCCGCATGAACGGAGCTTTCCTAATGGGAAAACAAGCCTTGTGCCATCAGTCTCCAATTTCTAGGTTGACACGCAGCATACACGGAGGACCAGAGCTTCCTGGCGCTAGGCAGTGTTCTGTTACCGAAACGGGTGCTGAAGCAAGGTTCCTAGGAGTCTTGGAAAGCTTACTACCGTGAAACTAAAGCAGAAGAGCGATGAAGGCCTCATGGAGCTGCTGCATGCCTCCCGATTTGCCAGGATAATCAGGGCCTTACTTGGAGGTTAGTGCTCACGTTGACGTTCACTTTTGCTATAGAGGAGAGCAGGGTGAGCTTCCAACTAGGAACTGGAAGCACAAGGTTTCTTTCGAGAAAACTCAGTTTCTTCTCTGAGCCATGCCGGCAGTAACTAAAAGCACGGTAACAACAGTGCTTTTCAGGTAGCTTCGAGACTGCATGAGTGGAGCTTTCAAAACGGGAAAACAAGCTTTGTGTCTCAGTCTCACATTTCCAGATTGACACGCAGCATAAGGACATGTTGATGCTAACAAGTCAAAAGAGATTCAGGATACCCACTGGGGCTTTCCCTGATTCAACTTTTTTCTACGACTGCTTCTCTGCGTGCAGCAAAGTGCCTAAACTAAGGATGCGCGAGGGAGACTTAGGTGCCTGTGCTTCTTCCAAAGACCTGCAGTGTTCCACCAAGAACAGTGCTGAAATTCTACTTGGAATGCAACCGACCACCTCCTTGACGATGCGTGACTCTAAGTGTAAAAGGTGAAAAGGGATTAGAAGCAGAGTGTTTTTCTCAATAGAGTTCAGCTAGGAGAAGGAGGTTCCATCCATTGCATGGAGGACCTTCTAGAAGTGTGTTCCTGAATCCTGTGTAGAGCTGAGGTAATCTGGCTCTCCCAAGGAAGAGTGCAGTGTGTTGCCTTTCTCTAGCCAACACTGGGGTGTTCCCAAAGGCCTACGGGGCTGAAGTTGCTTAGCTGGCCCTGAGGTTCTTGGCTCTACTCAGTGTACTGTTACCGAAACGGTTGCTGAAGAGAGGGCCCTAGGAGTCTTGAAAAGCTTACTACCGTGAAACTAAAGCAGAACAGTGAAGAAGGCCTCATGGCGCTGCTCCATGCCTCCCGTTTGGCAAGGCAAATCAGGGCCTTCCTTCGAGGCTTGGGCTCACGTTGACTTTCACTTTAGGTATAGAGCAGAGCAGGGTGAGCTTCCAACTAGGAACTGGCAGCACAAGGTTTCTTCCCGGAGAAGTCAATATCTTCTCAGAACCATGCCAGCAGTGACAAAAACCCTGGCAACAACAGTGCTTTTCAGGTATATTCGAGGCCACATGAACGGAACTTTCATAATGGGCAAACAAGCCTTGTGACGTCAGTCTCCAATTTGTCAGTTGATATGCAGCATACACGGAGGACCAAAGCTTCCTGGCTCTAGGCAGTTTTCTGATACCCAAACGGGTGCTTAAGTAAGGTCTCTAGGAGTCTTGGAAGGCTTACTACCGTTAAACTAAAGGAGAACAGCGTTGAAGGCCTCATGGAGCTGCTGCATGCCTCCCGTATTGTAAGGATATTCAGGGCATTACATCGAGGCTAGTGCTCCCCTTGACTTTCATTTGGTTATAGAGCAGAGCAGGGTGAGCTTCCAACTAGGAACTGGCAGCACAAGGTTTCTTTCAGGAAAACTCATTTTCTTCGCAGAAGCAGGCAGGCAGTGACTAAATCCCCGGCAACAACAATGCTTTTCAGGTATCCTCGAGGCCGCATGAACGGAGCTTTCCTATTGGGAAAACAAGCCTTGTGCCATCAGTCTCCAATTTCTAGATTGACACGCAGCATACACGGAGGACCAGAGCTTCCTGGCTCTAGGCAGTGTTCTGTTACCGAAACGGGTGTTGAAGTAAGGTTCCTTGGAGTCTTAGAAAGCTTACTACCGTGAAACTAAAGCAGAAGAGCGTTGAAGGCCTCAAGGAGAGCTGCTGCTGCATGCCTCGTGTTTTGTAAGGATATTCAGGGCCTTACATCGAGGCTAGTGCTCCCCTTGATTTTCACTTTAGTTATAGAGCAGAGTAGGTTGAGCTTCCTACTAGGAACTGGAAGCACAAGGTTTCTTTTGGGAAAACTCATTTTCTTCGCAGAAGCAGGCAGGCAGTGACTAAATCCCCGGCAACAACAATGCTTTTCAGGTATCCTCGAGGCCGCATGAACGGAGCTTTCCTAATGGGAAAACAAGCCTTGTGCCATCAGTCTCCAATTTCTAGGCTGACACGCAGCATACACGGAAGACCAGAGCTTCCTGGCTCTAGGCAGTGTTCTGTTACCGAAACGGGTGTTGAAGTAAGGTTCCTTGGAGTCTTGGAATGCTTACTACCGTGAAACTAAAGCAGAAGAGCGTTGAAGGCCTCAAGGAGCTGCTGCATGCCTCGCGTTTTGTTAGGATATTCAGGGCCTTACATCGAGGCTAGTGCTCCCCTTGACTTTCACTTTAGTTATAGAGCAGAGCAGGGTCAGCTTCCAAGTAGGAACTGGAAGCACAAGGTTTCTTTTGGGGAAACTCATTTTCTTTGCAGAAGCAGGCAGGCAGTGACTAAATCCCCGGCAACAACAATGCTTTTCAGGTATCCTCGAGGCCGCATGAACGGAGCTTTCCTAATGGGAAAACAAGGCTTGTGCCATCAGTCTCCAATTTCTAGGTTGACACGCAGCATACACGGAGGACCAGAGCTTCCTGGCGCTAGGCAGTGTTCTGTTACCGAAACGGGTGCTGAAGCAAGGTTCCTAGGAGTCTTGGAAAGCTTATTACCGTGAAACTAAAGCAGAACAGTGAAGAAGGCCTCATGGAGCTGCTTCAGGCCTCCCATTTGGCAAGGCAAATCAGGGGCTTCCTTCGAGGCTTGGGCTCACGTTGACTTTCACTTTAGGTATAGAGGAGAGCAGGGTGATCTTCCAACTAGGAACTGGCAGCACAAGGTTTCTTACCGGAGAAGTCAATATCTTCTCAGAACCATGCCGGCAGTGACAAAAACCCTGGCAACAACAGTGCTTTTCAGGTATATTCGAGGCCGCATGAACGGAGCTTTCATAATGGGCAAACAAGCCTTGTGACATCAGTCTCCAATTTGTCAGTTGATATGCAGCATACACGCAGGACCAAAGCTTCCTGGCTCTAGGCAGTTTTCTGATACCCCAACGGGTGCTTAAGTAAGGTCTCTAGAAGTCTTGGAAGGCTTACTACCGTTAAACTAAAGGAGAACAGCGTTGAAGGCCTCATGGAGCTGTTGCATGCCTCCCGTATTGTAAGGATATTCAGGGCATTACATCGAGGCTAGTGCTCCCCTTGACTTTCATTTGGTTATAGAGCAGAGCAGGGTGAGCTTCCAACTAGGAACTGGAAGCACGAGGTTTCTTTCAGGAAAACTCATTTTCTTCGCAGAAGCAGGCAGGCAGTTACTAAATCCCCGGCAACAACAATGCTTTTCAGGTATCCTCGAGGCCGCATGAACGGAGCTTTCCTAATGGGAAAACAAGCCTTTTGCCATCAGTCTCCAATTTCTAGGTTGACACGCAGCATACACGGAGGACCAGAGCTTCCTGGCTCTAGGCAGTGTTCTGTTACCGAAACGGGTGTTGAAGTAAGGTTCCTTGGAGTCTTGGAAAGCTTACTACCGTGAAACTAAAGCAGAAGAGCGTTGAAGGCCTCAAGCAGGTGCTGCATGCCTCGCGTTTTGTTAGGATATTCAGGGCCTTACATCGAGGCTAGTGCTCCCCTTGACTTTCACTTTAGTTATAGAGCAGAGCAGGGTCAGCTTCCAAGTAGGAACTGGAAGCACAAGGTTTCTTTTGGGGAAACTCATTTTCTTCGCAGAAGCAGGCAGGCAGTGACTAAATCCCCGGCAACAACAATGCTTTTCAGGTATCCTCGAGGCCGCATGAACGGAGCTTTCCTAATGGGAAAACAAGCCTTGTGCCATCAGTCTCCAATTTCTAGGTTGACACGCAGCATACACGGAGGACCAGAGCTTCCTGGCGCTAGGCAGTGTTCTGTTACCGAAACGGGTGCTGAAGCAAGGTTCCTAGGAGTCTTGGAAAGCTTACTACCGTGAAACTAAAGCAGAAGAGCGATGAAGGCCTCATGGAGCTGCTGCATGCCTCCCGATTTGCCAGGATAATCAGGGCCTTACTTGGAGGTTAGTGCTCACGTTGACGTTCACTTTTGCTATAGAGGAGAGCAGGGTGAGCCTCCAACTAGGAACTGGAAGCACAAGGTTCCTTTCGAGAAAACTCAGTTTCTTCTCTGAGCCATGCCGGCAGTAACTAAAAGCACGGTAACAACAGTGCTTTTCAGGTAGCTTCGAGACTGCATGAGCGGAGCTTTCAAAACGGGAAAACAAGCTTTGTGTCTCAGTCTCACATTTCCAGATTGACACGCAGCATAAGGACATGTTGATGCTAACAAGTCAAAAGAGATTCAGGATACCCACTGGGGCTTTCCCTGATTCAACTTTTTTCTACGACTGCTTCTCTGCGTGCAGCAAAGTGCCTAAACTAAGGATGCGCGAGGGAGACTTAGGTGCCTGTGCTTCTTCCAAAGACCTGCAGTGTTCCACCAAGAACAGTGCTGAAATTCTACTTGGAATGCAACCGACCACCTCCTTGACGATGCGTGACTCTAAGTGTAAAAGGTGAAAAGGGATTAGAAGCAGAGTGTTTTTCTCAATAGAGTTCAGCTAGGAGAAGGAGGTTACATCCATTGCATGGAGGACCTTCTAGAAGTGTGTTCCTGAATCCTGTGTATAGCTGAGGTAATCTGGCTCTCCCAAGGAAGAGTGCAGTGTGTTGCCTTTCTCTAGCCAACACTGGGGTGTTCCCAAAGGCCTACGGGGCTGAAGTTGCTTAGCTGGCCCTGAGGTTCTTGGCTCTACTCAGTGTACTGTTACCGAAACGGTTGCTGAAGAGAGGGCCCTAGGAGTCTTGAAAAGCTTACTACCGTGAAACTAAAGCAGAACAGTGAAGAAGGCCTCATGGCACTGCTCCATGCCTCCCGTTTGGCAAGGCAAATCAGGGCCTTCCTTCGAGGCTTGGGCTCACGTTGACTTTCACTTTAGGTATAGAGCAGAGCAGGGTGAGCTTCCAACTAGGAACTGGCAGCACAAGGTTTCTTTCAGGAAAACTCATTTTCTTCGCAGAAGCAGGCAGGCAGTGACAAAAACCCTGGCAACAACAGTGCTTTTCAGGTATATTCGAGGCCACATGAACGGAACTTTCATAATGGGCAAACAAGCCTTGTGACGTCAGTCTCCAATTTGTCAGTTGATATGCAGCATACACGGAGGACCAAAGCTTCCTGGCTCTAGGCAGTTTTCTGATACCCAAACGGGTGCTTAAGTAAGGTCTCTAGGAGTCTTGGAAGGCTTACTACCGTTAAACTAAAGGAGAACAGCGTTGAAGGCCTCATGGAGCTGCTGCATGCCTCCCGTATTGTAAGGATATTCAGGGCATTACATCGAGGCTAGTGCTCCCCTTGACTTTCATTTGGTTATAGAGCAGAGCAGGGTGAGCTTCCAACTAGGAACTGGCAGCACAAGGTTTCTTTCAGGAAAACTCATTTTCTTCGCAGAAGCAGGCAGGCAGTGACTAAATCCCCGGCAACAACAATGCTTTTCAGGTATCCTCGAGGCCGCATGAACGGAGCTTTCCTATTGGGAAAACAAGCCTTGTGCCATCAGTCTCCAATTTCTAGATTGACACGCAGCATACACGGAGGACCAGAGCTTCCTGGCTCTAGGCAGTGTTCTGTTACCGAAACGGGTGTTGAAGTAAGGTTCCTTGGAGTCTTAGAAAGCTTACTACCGTGAAACTAAAGCAGAAGAGCGTTGAAGGCCTCAAGGAGAGCTGCTGCTGCATGCCTCGTGTTTTGTAAGGATATTCAGGGCCTTACATCGAGGCTAGTGCTCCCCTTGATTTTCACTTTAGTTATAGAGCAGAGTAGGTTGAGCTTCCTACTAGGAACTGGAAGCACAAGGTTTCTTTTGGGAAAACTCATTTTCTTTGCAGAAGCAGGCAGGCAGTGACTAAATCCCCGGCAACAACAATGCTTTTCAGGTATCCTCGAGGCCGCATGAACGGAGCTTTCCTAATGGGAAAACAAGCCTTGTGCCATCAGTCTCCAATTTCTAGGCTGACACGCAGCATACACGGAAGACCAGAGCTTCCTGGCTCTAGGCAGTGTTCTGGTACCGAAACGGGTGTTGAAGTAAGGTTCCTTGGAGTCTTGGAATGCTTACTACCGTGAAACTAAAGCAGAAGAGCGTTGAAGGCCTCAAGGAGCTGCTGCATGCCTCGCGTTTTGTTAGGATATTCAGGGCCTTACATCGAGGCTAGTGCTCCCCTTGACTTTCACTTTAGTTATAGAGCAGAGCAGGGTCAGCTTCCAAGTAGGAACTGGAAGCACAAGGTTTCTTTTGGGGAAACTCATTTTCTTTGCAGAAGCAGGCAGGCAGTGACTAAATCCCCGGCAACAACAATGCTTTTCAGGTATCCTCGAGGCCGCATGAACGGAGCTTTCCTAATGGGAAAACAAGGCTTGTGCCATCAGTCTCCAATTTCTAGGTTGACACGCAGCATACACGGAGGACCAGAGCTTCCTGGCTCTAGGCAGTGTTCTGTTACCGAAACGGGTGCTGAAGCAAGGTTCCTAGGAGTCTTGGAAAGCTTACTACCGTGAAACTAAAGCAGAACAGTGAAGAAGGCCTCATGGAGCTGCTTCAGGCCTCCCATTTGGCAAGGCAAATCAGGGGCTTCCTTCGAGGCTTGGGCTCACGTTGACTTTCACTTTAGGTATAGAGGAGAGCAGGGTGATCTTCCAACTAGGAACTGGCAGCACAAGGTTTCTTACCGGAGAAGTCAATATCTTCTCAGAACCATGCCGGCAGTGACAAAAACCCTGGCAACAACAGTGCTTTTCAGGTATATTCGAGGCCGCATGAACGGAGCTTTCATAATGGGCAAACAAGCCTTGTGACATCAGTCTCCAATTTGTCAGTTGATATGCAGCATACACGCAGGACCAAAGCTTCCTGGCTCTAGGCAGTTTTCTGATACCCAAACGGGTGCTTAAGTAAGGTCTCTAGAAGTCTTGGAAGGCTTACTACCGTTAAACTAAAGGAGAACAGCGTTGAAGGCCTCATGGAGCTGTTGCATGCCTCCCGTATTGTAAGGATATTCAGGGCATTACATCGAGGCTAGTGCTCCCCTTGACTTTCATTTGGTTATAGAGCAGAGCAGGGTGAGCTTCCAACTAGGAACTGGAAGCACGAGGTTTCTTTCAGGAAAACTCATTTTCTTCGCAGAAGCAGGCAGGCAGTTACTAAATCCCCGGCAACAACAATGCTTTTCAGGTATCCTCGAGGCCGCATGAACGGAGCTTTCCTAATGGGAAAACAAGCCTTTTGCCATCAGTCTCCAATTTCTAGGTTGACACGCAGCATACACGGAGGACCAGAGCTTCCTGGCTCTAGGCAGTGTTCTGTTACCGAAACGGGTGTTGAAGTAAGGTTCCTTGGAGTCTTGGAAAGCTTACTACCGTGAAACTAAAGCAGAATAGCGTTGAAGGCCTCAAGGAGCTGCTGCATGCCTCGCGTTTTGTTAGGATATTCAGGGCCTTACATCGAGGCTAGTGCTCCCCTTGACTTTCACTTTAGTTATAGAGCAGAGCAGGGTCAGCTTCCAAGTAGGAACTGGAAGCACAAGGTTTCTTTTGGGGAAACTCATTTTCTTCGCAGAAGCAGGCAGGCAGTGACTAAATCCCCGGCAACAACAATGCTTTTCAGGTATCCTCGAGGCCACATGAACGGAGCTTTCCTAATGGGAAAACAAGCCTTGTGCCATCAGTCTCCAATTTCTAGGTTGACACGCAGCATACACGGAGGACCAGAGCTTCCTGGCGCTAGGCAGTGTTCTGTTACCGAAACGGGTGCTGAAGCAAGGTTCCTAGGAGTCTTGGAAAGCTTACTACCGTGAAACTAAAGCAGAAGAGCGATGAAGGCCTCATGGAGCTGCTGCATGCCTCCCGATTTGCCAGGATAATCAGGGCCTTACTTGGAGGTTAGTGCTCACGTTGACGTTCACTTTTGCTATAGAGGAGAGCAGGGTGAGCCTCCAACTAGGAACTGGAAGCACAAGGTTCCTTTCGAGAAAACTCAGTTTCTTCTCTGAGCCATGCCGGCAGTAACTAAAAGCACGGTAACAACAGTGCTTTTCAGGTAGCTTCGAGACTGCATGAGCGGAGCTTTCAAAACGGGAAAACAAGCTTTGTGTCTCAGTCTCACATTTCCAGATTGACACGCAGCATAAGGACATGTTGATGCTAACAAGTCAAAAGAGATTCAGGATACCCACTGGGGCTTTCCCTGATTCAACTTTTTTCTACGACTGCTTCTCTGCGTGCAGCAAAGTGCCTAAACTAAGGATGCGCGAGGGAGACTTAGGTGCCTGTGCTTCTTCCAAAGACCTGCAGTGTTCCACCAAGAACAGTGCTGAAATTCTACTTGGAATGCAACCGACCACCTCCTTGACGATGCGTGACTCTAAGTGTAAAAGGTGAAAAGGGATTAGAAGCAGAGTGTTTTTCTCAATAGAGTTCAGCTAGGAGAAGGAGGTTCCATCCATTGCATGGAGGACCTTCTAGAAGTGTGTTCCTGAATCCTGTGTAGAGCTGAGGTAATCTGGCTCTCCCAAGGAAGAGTGCAGTGTGTTGCCTTTCTCTAGCCAACACTGGGGTGTTCCCAAAGGCCTACGGGGCTGAAGTTGCTTAGCTGGCCCTGAGGTTCTTGGCTCTACTCAGTGTACTGTTACCGAAACGGTTGCTGAAGAGAGGGCCCTAGGAGTCTTGAAAAGCTTACTACCGTGAAACTAAAGCAGAACAGTGAAGAAGGCCTCATGGCGCTGCTCCATGCCTCCCGTTTGGCAAGGCAAATCAGGGCCTTCCTTCGAGGCTTGGGCTCACGTTGACTTTCACTTTAGGTATAGAGCAGAGCAGGGTGAGCTTCCAACTAGGAACTGGCAGCACAAGGTTTCTTTCAGGAAAACTCATTTTCTTCGCAGAAGCAGGCACTCAGTGACTAAATCCCCGGCAACAACAATGCTTTTCAGGTATCCTCGAGGCCGCATGAACGGAGCTTTCCTAATGGGAAAACAAGCCTTGTGCCATCAGTCTCCAATTTCTAGGTTGACACGCAGCATACACGGAAGACCAGAGCTTCCTGGCTCTAGGCAGTGTTCTGTTACCGAAACGGGTGTTGAAGTAAGGTTCCTTGGAGTCTTGGAAAGCTTACTACCGTGAAACTAAAGCAGAAGAGCGTTGAAGGCCTCAAGGAGCTGCTGCATGCCTCGCGTTTTGTTAGGATATTCAGGGCCTTACATCGAGGCTAGTGCTCCCCTTGACTTTCACTTTAGTTATAGAGCAGAGCAGGGTCAGCTTCCAAGTAGGAACTGGAAGCACAAGGTTTCTTTTGGGGAAACTCATTTTCTTTGCAGAAGCAGGCAGGCAGTGACTAAATCCCCGGCAACAACAATGCTTTTCAGGTATCCTCGAGGCCGCATGAACGGAGCTTTCCTAATGGGAAAACAAGGCTTGTGCCAGCAGTCTCCAATTTCTAGGTTGACACGCAGCATACACGGAGGACCAGAGCTTCCTGGCGCTAGGCAGTGTTCTGTTACAGAAACGGGTGCTGAAGCAAGGTTCCTAAGAGTCTTGGAAAGCTTACTACCGTGAAACTAAAGCAGAACAGTGAAGAAGGCCTCATGGAGCTGCTTCAGGCCTCCCATTTGGCAAGGCAAATCAGGGGCTTCCTTCGAGGCTTGGGCTCACGTTGACTTTCACTTTAGGTATAGAGGAGAGCAGGGTGATCTTCCAACTAGGAACTGGCAGCACAAGGTTTCTTACCGGAGAAGTCAATATCTTCTCAGAACCATGCCGGCAGTGACAAAAACCCTGGCAACAACAGTGCTTTTCAGGTATATTCGAGGCCGCATGAACGGAGCTTTCATAATGGGCAAACAAGCCTTGTGACATCAGTCTCCAATTTGTCAGTTGATATGCAGCATACACGCAGGACCAAAGCTTCCTGGCTCTAGGCAGTTTTCTGATACCCAAACGGGTGCTTAAGTAAGGTCTCTAGGAGTCTTGGAAGGCTTACTACCGTTAAACTAAAGGAGAACAGCGTTGAAGGCCTCATGGAGCTGTTGCATGCCTCCCGTATTGTAAGGATATTCAGGGCATTACATCGAGGCTAGTGCTCCCCTTGACTTTCATTTGGTTATAGAGCAGAGCAGGGTGAGCTTCCAACTAGGAACTGGAAGCACGAGGTTTCTTTCAGGAAAACTCATTTTCTTCGCAGAAGCAGGCGGGCAGTTACTAAATCCCCGGCAACAACAATGCTTTTCAGGTATCCTCGAGGCCGCATGAACGGAGCTTTCCTAATGGGAAAATAAGCCTTGTGCCATCAGTCTCCAATTTCTAGGTTGACACGCAGCATACACGGAGGACCAGAGCTTCCTGGCTCTAGGCAGTGTTCTGTTACCGAAACGGGTGTTGAAGTAAGGTTCCTTGGAGTCTTGGAAAGCTTACTACCGTGAAACTAAAGCAGAAGAGCGTTGAAGGCCTCAAGGAGCTGCTGCATGCCTCGCGTTTTGTTAGGATATTCAGGGCCTTACATCGAGGCTAGTGCTCCCCTTGACTTTCACTTTAGTTATAGAGCAGAGCAGGGTCAGCTTCCAAGTAGGAACTGGAAGCACAAGGTTTCTTTTGGGGAAACTCATTTTCTTTGCAGAAGCAGGCAGGCAGTGACTAAATCCCCGGCAACAACAATGCTTTTCAGGTATCCTCGAGGCCGCATGAACGGAGCTTTCCTAATGGGAAAACAAGGCTTGTGCCATCAGTCTCCAATTTCTAGGTTGACACGCAGCATACACGGAGGACCAGAGCTTCCTGGCGCTAGGCAGTGTTCTGTTACCGAAACGGGTGCTGAAGCAAGGTTCCTAGGAGTCTTGGAAAGCTTACTACCGTGAAACTAAAGCAGAAGAGCGATGAAGGCCTCATGGAGCTGCTGCATGCCTCCCGATTTGCCAGGATAATCAGGGCCTTACTTGGAGGTTAGTGCTCACGTTGCCGTTCACTTTTGCTATAGAGGAGAGCAGGGTGAGCTTCCAACTAGGAACTGGAAGCACAAGGTTTCTTTCGAGAAAACTCAGTTTCTTCTCTGAGCCATGCCGGCAGTAACTAAAAGCACGGTAACAACAGTGCTTTTCAGGTAGCTTCGAGACTGCATGAGTGGAGCTTTCAAAACGGGAAAACAAGCTTTGTGTCTCAGTCTCACATTTCCAGATTGACACGCAGCATAAGGACATGTTGATGCTAACAAGTCAAAAGAGATTCAGGATACCCACTGGGGCTTTCCCTGATTCAACTTTTTTCTACGACTGCTTCTCTGCGTGCAGCAAAGTGCCTAAACTAAGGATGCGCGAGGGAGACTTAGGTGCCTGTGCTTCTTCCAAAGACCTGCAGTGTTCCACCAAGAACAGTGCTGAAATTCTACTTGGAATGCAACCGACCACCTCCTTGACGATGCGTGACTCTAAGTGTAAAAGGTGAAAAGGGATTAGAAGCAGAGTGTTTTTCTCAATAGAGTTCAGCTAGGAGAAGGAGGTTCCATCCATTGCATGGAGGACCTTCTAGAAGTGTGTTCCTGAATCCTGTGTAGAGCTGAGGTAATCTGGCTCTCCCAAGGAAGAGTGCAGTGTGTTGCCTTTCTCTAGCCAACACTGGGGTGTTCCCAAAGGCCTACGGGGCTGAAGTTGCTTAGCTGGCCCTGAGGTTCTTGGCTCTACTCAGTGTACTGTTACCGAAACGGTTGCTGAAGAGAGGGCCCTAGGAGTCTTGAAAAGCTTACTACCGTGAAACTAAAGCAGAACAGTGAAGAAGGCCTCATGGCGCTGCTCCATGCCTCCCGTTTGGCAAGGCAAATCAGGGCCTTCCTTCGAGGCTTGGGCTCACGTTGACTTTCACTTTAGGTATAGAGCAGAGCAGGGTGAGCTTCCAACTAGGAACTGGCAGCACAAGGTTTCTTCCCGGAGAAGTCAATATCTTCTCAGAACCATGCCAGCAGTGACAAAAACCCTGGCAACAACAGTGCTTTTCAGGTATATTCGAGGCCACATGAACGGAGCTTTCATAATGGGCAAACAAGCCTTGTGACACCAGTCTCCAATTTGTCAGTTGATATGCAGCATACACGCAGGACCAAAGCTTCCTGGCTCTAGGCAGTTTTCTGATACCCAAACGGGTGCTTAAGTAAGGTCTCTAGGAGTCTTGGAAGGCTTACTACCGTTAAACTAAAGGAGAACAGCGTTGAAGGCCTCATGGAGCTGCTGCATGCCTCCCGTATTGTAAGGATATTCAGGGCATTACATCGAGGCTAGTGCTCCCCTTGACTTTCATTTGGTTATAGAGCAGAGCAGGGTGAGCTTCCAACTAGGAACTGGCAGCACAAGGTTTCTTTCAGGAAAACTCATTTTCTTCGCAGAAGCAGGCGGGCAGTGACTAAATCCCCGGCAACAACAATGCTTTTCAGGTATCCTCGAGGCCGCATGAACGGAGCTTTCCTATTGGGAAAACAAGCCTTGTGCCATCAGTCTCCAATTTCTAGGTTGACACGCAGCATACACGGAGGACCAGAGCTTCCTGGCTCTAGGCAGTGTTCTGTTACCGAAACGGGTGTTGAAGTAAGGTTCCTTGGAGTCTTGGAAAGCTTACTACCATGAAACTAAAGCAGAAGAGCGTTGAAGGCCTCAAGGAGCTGCTGCATGCCTCGCGTTTTGTTAGGATATTCAGGGCCTTACATCGAGGCTAGTGCTCCCCTTGACTTTCACTTTAGTTATAGAGCAGAGCAGGGTCAGCTTCCAAGTAGGAACTGGAAGCACAAGGTTTCTTTTGGGGAAACTCATTTTCTTCGCAGAAGCAGGCAGGCAGTGACTAAATCCCCGGCAACAACAATGCTTTTCAGGTATCCTCGAGGCCGCATGAACGGAGCTTTCCTAATGGGAAAACAAGCCTTGTGCCATCAGTCTCCAATTTCTAGGTTGACACGCAGCATACACAGAGGACCAGAGCTTCCTGGCGCTAGGCAGTGCTCTGTTACCGAAACGGGTGCTGAAGCAAGGTTCCTAGGAGTCTTGGAAAGCTTACTACCGTGAAACTAAAGCAGAACAGTGAAGAAGGCCTCATGGAGCTGCTCCAGGCCTCCCGTTTGGCAAGGCAAATCAGGGCCTTCCTTCGAGGCTTGGGCTCACGTTGACTTTCACTTTAGGTATAGAGGAGAGCAGGGTGATCTTCCAACTAGGAACTGGCAGCACAAGGTTTCTTACCGGAGAAGTCAATATCTTCTCAGAACCATGCCAGCAGTGACAAAAACCCTGGCAACAACAGTGCTTTTCAGGTATATTCGAGGCCACATGAACGGAGCTTTCATAATGGGCAAACAAGCCTTGTGACGTCAGTCTCCAATTTGTCAGTTGGTATGCAGCATACACGCAGGACCAAAGCTTCCTGGCTCTAGGCAGTTTTCTGATACCCAAACGGGTGCTTAAGTAAGGTCTCTAGGAGTCTTGGAAGGCTTACTACCGTTAAACTAAAGGAGAACAGCGTTGAAGGCCTCATGGAGCTGCTGCATGCCTCCCGTATTGTAAGGATATTCAGGGCATTACATCGAGGCTAGTGCTCCCCTTGACTTTCATTGGGTTATAGAGCAGAGCAGGGTGAGCTTCCAACTAGGAACTGGAAGCACAAGGTTTCTTTCAGGAAAACTCATTTTCTTCGCAGAAGCAGGCAGGCACTGACTAAATCCCCGGCAACAACAATGCTTTTCAGGTATCCTCGAGGCCGCATGAACGGAGCTTTCCTATTGGGAAAACAAGCCTTGTGCCATCAGTCTCCAATTTCTAGATTGAAACGCAGCATACACGGAGGACCAGAGCTTCCTGGCTCTAGGCAGTGTTCTGTTACCGAAACGGGTGTTGAAGTAAGGTTCCTTGGAGTCTTAGAAAGCTTACTACCGTGAAACTAAAGCAGAAGAGCGTTGAAGGCCTCAAGGAGAGCTGCTGCTGCATGCCTCGTGTTTTGTAAGGATATTCAGGGCCTTACATCGAGGCTAGTGCTCCCCTTGATTTTCACTTTAGTTATAGAGCAGAGTAGGTTGAGCTTCCTACTAGGAACTGGAAGCACAAGGTTTCTTTTGGGAAAACTCATTTTCTTCGCAGAAGCAGGCAGGCAGTGACTAAATCCCCGGCAACAACAATGCTTTTCAGGTATCCTCGAGGCCGCATGAACGGAGCTTTCCTAATGGGAAAACAAGCCTTGTGCCATCAGTCTCCAATTTCTAGGTTGACACGCAGCATACACGGAAGACCAGAGCTTCCTGGCTCTAGGCAGTGTTCTGTTACCGAAACGGGTGTTGAAGTAAGGTTCCTTGGAGTCTTGGAATGCTTACTACCGTGAAACTAAAGCAGAAGAGCGTTGAAGGCCTCAAGGAGCTGCTGCATGCCTCGCGTTTTGTTAGGATATTCAGGGCCTTACATCGAGGCTCGTGCTCCCCTTGACTTTCACTTTAGTTATAGAGCAGAGCAGGGTCAGCTTCCAAGTAGGAACTGGAAGCACAAGGTTTCTTTTGGGGAAACTCATTTTCTTTGCAGAAGCAGGCAGGCAGTGACTAAATCCCCGGCAACAACAATGCTTTTCAGGTATCCTCGAGGCCGCATGAACGGAGCTTTCCTAATGGGAAAACAAGGCTTGTGCCATCAGTCTCCAATTTCTAGGTTGACACGCAGCATACACGGAGGACCAGAGCTTCCTGGCTCTAGGCAGTGTTCTGTTACCGAAACGGGTGCTGAAGCAAGGTTCCTAGGAGTCTTGGAAAGCTTACTACCGTGAAACTAAAGCAGAAGAGCGATGAAGGCCTCATGGAGCTGCTGCATGCCTCCCGATTTGCCAGGATAATCAGGGCCTTACTTGGAGGTTAGTGCTCACGTTGACGTTCACTTTTGCTATAGAGGAGAGCAGGGTGAGCTTCCAACTAGGAACTGGAAGCACAAGGTTTCTTTCGAGAAAACTCAGTTTCTTCTCTGAGCCATGCCGGCAGTAACTAAAAGCACGGTAACAACAGTGCTTTTCAGGTAGCTTCGAGACTGCATGAGTGGAGCTTTCAAAACGGGAAAACAAGCTTTGTGTCTCAGTCTCACATTTCCAGATTGACACGCAGCATAAGGACATGTTGATGCTAACAAGTCAAAAGAGATTCAGGATACCCACTGGGGCTTTCCCTGATTCAACTTTTTTCTACGACTGCTTCTCTGCGTGCAGCAAAGTGCCTAAACTAAGGATGCGCGAGGGAGACTTAGGTGCCTGTGCTTCTTCCAAAGACCTGCAGTGTTCCACCAAGAACAGTGCTGAAATTCTACTTGGAATGCAACCGACCACCTCCTTGACGATGCGTGACTCTAAGTGTAAAAGGTGAAAAGGGATTAGAAGCAGAGTGTTTTTCTCAATAGAGTTCAGCTAGGAGAAGGAGGTTCCATCCATTGCATGGAGGACCTTCTAGAAGTGTGTTCCTGAATCCTGTGTAGAGCTGAGGTAATCTGGCTCTCCCAAGGAAGAGTGCAGTGTGTTGCCTTTCTCTAGCCAACACTGGGGTGTTCCCAAAGGCCTACGGGGCTGAAGTTGCTTAGCTGGCCCTGAGGTTCTTGGCTCTACTCAGTGTACTGTTACCGAAACGGTTGCTGAAGAGAGGGCCCTAGGAGTCTTGAAAAGCTTACTACCGTGAAACTAAAGCAGAACAGTGAAGAAGGCCTCATGGCGCTGCTCCATGCCTCCCGTTTGGCAAGGCAAATCAGGGCCTTCCTTCGAGGCTTGGGCTCACGTTGACTTTCACTTTAGGTATAGAGCAGAGCAGGGTGAGCTTCCAACTAGGAACTGGCAGCACAAGGTTTCTTCCCGGAGAAGTCAATATCTTCTCAGAACCATGCCAGCAGTGACAAAAACCCTGGCAACAACAGTGCTTTTCAGGTATATTCGAGGCCACATGAACGGAGCTTTCATAATGGGCAAACAAGCCTTGTGACACCAGTCTCCAATTTGTCAGTTGATATGCAGCATACACGCAGGACCAAAGCTTCCTGGCTCTAGGCAGTTTTCTGATACCCAAACGGGTGCTTAAGTAAGGTCTCTAGGAGTCTTGGAAGGCTTACTACCGTTAAACTAAAGGAGAACAGCGTTGAAGGCCTCATGGAGCTGCTGCATGCCTCCCGTATTGTAAGGATATTCAGGGCATTACATCGAGGCTAGTGCTCCCCTTGACTTTCATTTGGTTATAGAGCAGAGCAGGGTGAGCTTCCAACTAGGAACTGGCAGCACAAGGTTTCTTTCAGGAAAACTCATTTTCTTCGCAGAAGCAGGCACTCAGTGACTAAATCCCCGGCAACAACAATGCTTTTCAGGTATCCTCGAGGCCGCATGAATGGAGCTTTCCTATTGGGAAAACAAGCCTTGTGCCATCAGTCTCCAATTTCTAGGTTGAAACGCAGCATACACGGAGGACCAGAGCTTCCTGGCTCTAGGCAGTGTTCTGTTACCGAAACGGGTGTTGAAGTAAGGTTCCTTGGAGTCTTGGAAAGCTTACTACCATGAAACTAAAGCAGAAGAGCGTTGAAGGCCTCAAGGAGCTGCTGCATGCCTCGCGTTTTGTTAGGATATTCAGGGCCTTACATCGAGGCTAGTGCTCCCCTTGACTTTCACTTTAGTTATAGAGCAGAGCAGGGTCAGCTTCCAAGTAGGAACTGGAAGCACAAGGTTTCTTTTGGGGAAACTCATTTTCTTCGCAGAAGCAGGCAGGCAGTGACTAAATCCCCGGCAACAACAATGCTTTTCAGGTATCCTCGAGGCCGCATGAACGGAGCTTTCCTAATGGGAAAACAAGCCTTGTGCCATCAGTCTCCAATTTCTAGGTTGACACGCAGCATACACGGAGGACCAGAGCTTCCTGGCGCTAGGCAGTGTTCTGTTACCGAAACGGGTGCTGAAGCAAGGTTCCTAGGAGTCTTGGAAAGCTTACTACCGTGAAACTAAAGCAGAAGAGCGATGAAGGCCTCATGGAGCTGCTGCATGCCTCCCGATTTGCCAGGATAATCAGGGCCTTACTTGGAGGTTAGTGCTCACGTTGACGTTCACTTTTGCTATAGAGGAGAGCAGGGTGAACTTCCAACTAGGAACTGGAAGCACAAGGTTTCTTTCGAGAAAACTCAGTTTCTTCTCTGAACCATGCCGGCAGTAACTAAAAGCACGGTAACAACAGTGCTTTTCAGGTAGCTTCGAGACTGCATGAGTGGAGCTTTCAAAACGGGAAAACAAGCTTTGTGTCTCAGTCTCACATTTCCAGATTGACACGCAGCATAAGGACATGTTGATGCTAACAAGTCAAAAGAGATTCAGGATACCCACTGGGGCTTTCCCTGATTCAACTTTTTTCTACGACTGCTTCTCTGCGTGCAGCAAAGTGCCTAAACTAAGGATGCGCGAGGGAGACTTAGGTGCCTGTGCTTCTTCCAAAGACCTGCAGTGTTCCACCAAGAACAGTGCTGAAATTCTACTTGGAATGCAACCGACCACCTCCTTGACGATGCGTGACTCTAAGTGTAAAAGGTGAAAAGGGATTAGAAGCAGAGTGTTTTTCTCAATAGAGTTCAGCTAGGAGAAGGAGGTTCCATCCATTGCATGGAGGACCTTCTAGAAGTGTGTTCCTGAATCCTGTGTAGAGCTGAGGTAATCTGGCTCTCCCAAGGAAGAGTGCAGTGTGTTGCCTTTCTCTAGCCAACACTGGGGTGTTCCCAAAGGCCTACGGGGCTGAAGTTGCTTAGCTGGCCCTGAGGTTCTTGGCTCTACTCAGTGTACTGTTACCGAAACGGTTGCTGAAGAGAGGGCCCTAGGAGTCTTGAAAAGCTTACTACCGTGAAACTAAAGCAGAACAGTGAAGAAGGCCTCATGGCGCTGCTCCATGCCTCCCGTTTGGCAAGGCAAATCAGGGCCTTCCTTCGAGGCTTGGGCTCACGTTGACTTTCACTTTAGGTATAGAGGAGAGCAGGGTGATCTTCCAACTAGGAACTGGCAGCACAAGGTTTCTTACCGGAGAAGTCAATATCTTCTCAGAACCATGCCAGCAGTGACAAAAACCCTGGCAACAACAGTGCTTTTCAGGTATATTCGAGGCCACATGAACGGAACTTTCATAATGGGCAAACAAGCCTTGTGACGTCAGTCTCCAATTTGTCAGTTGATATGCAGCATACACGGAGGACCAAAGCTTCCTGGCTCTAGGCAGTTTTCTGATACCCAAACGGGTGCTTAAGTAAGGTCTCTAGGAGTCTTGGAAGGCTTACTACCGTTAAACTAAAGGAGAACAGCGTTGAAGGCCTCATGGAGCTGCTGCATGCCTCCCGTATTGTAAGGATATTCAGGGCATTACATCGAGGCTAGTGCTCCCCTTGACTTTCATTTGGTTATAGAGCAGAGCAGGGTGAGCTTCCAACTAGGAACTGGAAGCACAAGGTTTCTTTCAGGAAAACTCATTTTCTTCGCAGAAGCAGGCAGGCACTGACTAAATCCCCGGCAACAACAATGCTTTTCAGGTATCCTCGAGGCCGCATGAACGGAGCTTTCCTATTGGGAAAACAAGCCTTGTGCCATCAGTCTCCAATTTCTAGATTGACACGCAGCATACACGGAGGACCAGAGCTTCCTGGCTCTAGGCAGTGTTCTGTTACCGAAACGGGTGTTGAAGTAAGGTTCCTTGGAGTCTTAGAAAGCTTACTACCGTGAAACTAAAGCAGAAGAGCGTTGAAGGCCTCAAGGAGAGCTGCTGCTGCATGCCTCGTGTTTTGTAAGGATATTCAGGGCCTTACATCGAGGCTAGTGCTCCCCTTGATTTTCACTTTAGTTATAGAGCAGAGTAGGTTGAGCTTCCTACTAGGAACTGGAAGCACAAGGTTTCTTTTGGGAAAACTCATTTTCTTTGCAGAAGCAGGCAGGCAGTGACTAAATCCCCGGCAACAACAATGCTTTTCAGGTATCCTCGAGGCCGCATGAACGGAGCTTTCCTAATGGGAAAACAAGCCTTGTGCCATCAGTCTCCAATTTCTAGGCTGACACGCAGCATACACGGAAGACCAGAGCTTCCTGGCTCTAGGCAGTGTTCTGTTACCGAAACGGGTGTTGAAGTAAGGTTCCTTGGAGTCTTGGAATGCTTACTACCGTGAAACTAAAGCAGAAGAGCGTTGAAGGCCTCAAGGAGCTGCTGCATGCCTCGCGTTTTGTTAGGATATTCAGGGCCTTACATCGAGGCTAGTGCTCCCCTTGACTTTCACTTTAGTTATAGAGCAGAGCAGGGTCAGCTTCCAAGTAGGAACTGGAAGCACAAGGTTTCTTTTGGGGAAACTCATTTTCTTTGCAGAAGCAGGCAGGCAGTGACTAAATCCCCGGCAACAACAATGCTTTTCAGGTATCCTCGAGGCCGCATGAACGGAGCTTTCCTAATGGGAAAACAAGGCTTGTGCCATCAGTCTCCAATTTCTAGGTTGACACGCAGCATACACGGAGGACCAGAGCTTCCTGGCGCTAGGCAGTGTTCTGTTACCGAAACGGGTGCTGAAGCAAGGTTCCTAGGAGTCTTGGAAAGCTTACTACCGTGAAACTAAAGCAGAACAGTGAAGAAGGCCTCATGGAGCTGCTTCAGGCCTCCCATTTGGCAAGGCAAATCAGGGGCTTCCTTCGAGGCTTGGGCTCACGTTGACTTTCACTTTAGGTATAGAGGAGAGCAGGGTGATCTTCCAACTAGGAACTGGCAGCACAAGGTTTCTTACCGGAGAAGTCAATATCTTCTCAGAACCATGCCGGCAGTGACAAAAACCCTGGCAACAACAGTGCTTTTCAGGTATATTCGAGGCCGCATGAACGGAGCTTTCATAATGGGCAAACAAGCCTTGTGACATCAGTCTCCAATTTGTCAGTTGATATGCAGCATACACGCAGGACCAAAGCTTCCTGGCTCTAGGCAGTTTTCTGATACCCCAACGGGTGCTTAAGTAAGGTCTCTAGAAGTCTTGGAAGGCTTACTACCGTTAAACTAAAGGAGAACAGCGTTGAAGGCCTCATGGAGCTGTTGCATGCCTCCCGTATTGTAAGGATATTCAGGGCATTACATCGAGGCTAGTGCTCCCCTTGACTTTCATTTGGTTATAGAGCAGAGCAGGGTGAGCTTCCAACTAGGAACTGGAAGCACGAGGTTTCTTTCAGGAAAACTCATTTTCTTCACAGAAGCAGGCAGGCAGTTACTAAATCCCCGGCAACAACAATGCTTTTCAGGTATCCTCGAGGCCGCATGAACGGAGCTTTCCTAATGGGAAAACAAGCCTTTTGCCATCAGTCTCCAATTTCTAGGTTGACACGCAGCATACACGGAGGACCAGAGCTTCCTGGCTCTAGGCAGTGTTCTGTTACCGAAACGGGTGTTGAAGTAAGGTTCCTTGGAGTCTTGGAAAGCTTACTACCGTGAAACTAAAGCAGAAGAGCGTTGAAGGCCTCAAGCAGGTGCTGCATGCCTCGCGTTTTGTTAGGATATTCAGGGCCTTACATCGAGGCTAGTGCTCCCCTTGACTTTCACTTTAGTTATAGAGCAGAGCAGGGTCAGCTTCCAAGTAGGAACTGGAAGCACAAGGTTTCTTTTGGGGAAACTCATTTTCTTCGCAGAAGCAGGCAGGCAGTGACTAAATCCCCGGCAACAACAATGCTTTTCAGGTATCCTCGAGGCCGCATGAACGGAGCTTTCCTAATGGGAAAACAAGCCTTGTGCCATCAGTCTCCAATTTCTAGGTTGACACGCAGCATACACGGAGGACCAGAGCTTCCTGGCGCTAGGCAGTGTTCTGTTACCGAAACGGGTGCTGAAGCAAGGTTCCTAGGAGTCTTGGAAAGCTTACTACCGTGAAACTAAAGCAGAAGAGCGATGAAGGCCTCATGGAGCTGCTGCATGCCTCCCGATTTGCCAGGATAATCAGGGCCTTACTTGGAGGTTAGTGCTCACGTTGACGTTCACTTTTGGTATAGAGGAGAGCAGGGTGAGCCTCCAACTAGGAACTGGAAGCACAAGGTTCCTTTCGAGAAAACTCAGTTTCTTCTCTGAGCCATGCCGGCAGTAACTAGAAGCACGGTAACAACAGTGCTTTTCAGGTAGCTTCGAGACTGCATGAGCGGAGCTTTCAAAACGGGAAAACAAGCTTTGTGTCTCAGTCTCACATTTCCAGATTGACACGCAGCATAAGGACATGTTGATGCTAACAAGTCAAAAGAGATTCAGGATACCCACTGGGGCTTTCCCTGATTCAACTTTTTTCTACGACTGCTTCTCTGCGTGCAGCAAAGTGCCTAAACTAAGGATGCGCGAGGGAGACTTAGGTGCCTGTGCTTCTTCCAAAGACCTGCAGTGTTCCACCAAGAACAGTGCTGAAATTCTACTTGGAATGCAACCGACCACCTCCTTGACGATGCGTGACTCTAAGTGTAAAAGGTGAAAAGGGATTAGAAGCAGAGTGTTTTTCTCAATAGAGTTCAGCTAGGAGAAGGAGGTTACATCCATTGCATGGAGGACCTTCTAGAAGTGTGTTCCTGAATCCTGTGTATAGCTGAGGTAATCTGGCTCTCCCAAGGAAGAGTGCAGTGTGTTGCCTTTCTCTAGCCAACACTGGGGTGTTCCCAAAGGCCTACGGGGCTGAAGTTGCTTAGCTGGCCCTGAGGTTCTTGGCTCTACTCAGTGTACTGTTACCGAAACGGTTGCTGAAGAGAGGGCCCTAGGAGTCTTGAAAAGCTTACTACCGTGAAACTAAAGCAGAACAGTGAAGAAGGCCTCATGGCGCTGCTCCATGCCTCCCGTTTGGCAAGGCAAATCAGGGCCTGCCTTCGAGGCTTGGGCTCACGTTGACTTTCACTTTAGGTATAGAGCAGAGCAGGGTGAGCTTCCAACTAGGAACTGGCAGCACAAGGTTTCTTCCCGGAGAAGTCAATATCTTCTCAGAACCATGCCAGCAGTGACAAAAACCCTGGCAACAACAGTGCTTTTCAGGTATATTCGAGGCCACATGAACGGAGCTTTCATAATGGGCAAACAAGCCTTGTGACACCAGTCTCCAATTTGTCAGTTGATATGCAGCATACACGCAGGACCAAAGCTTCCTGGCTCTAGGCAGTTTTCTGATACCCAAACGGGTGCTTAAGTAAGGTCTCTAGGAGTCTTGGAAGGCTTACTACCGTTAAACTAAAGGAGAACAGCGTTGAAGGCCTCATGGAGCTGCTGCATGCCTCCCGTATTGTAAGGATATTCAGGGCATTACATCGAGGCTAGTGCTCCCCTTGACTTCATTTGGTTATAGAGCAGAGCAGGGTGAGCTTCCAACTAGGAACTGGCAGCACAAGGTTTCTTTCAGGAAAACTCATTTTCTTCGCAGAAGCAGGCAGGCAGTGACTAAATCCCCGGCAACAACAATGCTTTTCAGGTATCCTCGAGGACGCATGAACGGAGCTTTCCTATTGGGAAAACAAGCCTTGTGCCATCAGTCTCCAATTTCTAGATTGACACGCAGCATACACGGAGGACCAGAGCTTCCTGGCTCTAGGCAGTGTTCTGTTACCGAAACGGGTGTTGAAGTAAGGTTCCTTGGAGTCTTAGAAAGCTTACTACCGTGAAACTAAAGCAGAAGAGCGTTGAAGGCCTCAAGGAGAGCTGCTGCTGCATGCCTCGTGTTTTGTAAGGATATTCAGGGCCTTACATCGAGGCTAGTGCTCCCCTTGATTTTCACTTTAGTTATAGAGCAGAGTAGGTTGAGCTTCCTACTAGGAACTGGAAGCACAAGGTTTCTTTTGGGAAAACTCATTTTCTTCGCAGAAGCAGGCAGGCAGTGACTAAATCCCCAGCAACAACAATGCTTTTCAGGTATCCTCGAGGCCGCATGAACGGAGCTTTCCTAATGGGAAAACAAGCCTTGTGCCATCAGTCTCCAATTTCTAGGTTGACACGCAGCATACACGGAAGACCAGAGCTTCCTGGCTCTAGGCAGTGTTCTGTTACCGAAACGGGTGTTGAAGTAAGGTTCCTTGGAGTCTTGGAAAGCTTACTACCGTGAAACTAAAGCAGAAGAGCGTTGAAGGCCTCAAGGAGCTGCTGCATGCCTCGCGTTTTGTTAGGATATTCAGGGCCTTACATCGAGGCTAGTGCTCCCCTTGACTTTCACTTTAGTTATAGAGCAGAGCAGGGTCAGCTTCCAAGTAGGAACTGGAAGCACAAGGTTTCTTTTGGGGAAACTCATTTTCTTTGCAGAAGCAGGCAGGCAGTGACTAAATCCCCGGCAACAACAATGCTTTTCAGGTATCCTCGAGGCCGCATGAACGGAGCTTTCCTAATGGGAAAACAAGGCTTGTGCCAGCAGTCTCCAATTTCTAGGTTGACACGCAGCATACACGGAGGACCAGAGCTTCCTGGCGCTAGGCAGTGTTCTGTTACCGAAACGGGTGCTGAAGCAAGGTTCCTAGGAGTCTTGGAAAGCTTACTACCGTGAAACTAAAGCAGAACAGTGAAGAAGGCCTCATGGAGCTGCTTCAGGCCTCCCATTTGGCAAGGCAAATCAGGGCCTTCCTTCGAGGCTTGGGCTCACGTTGACTTTCACTTTAGGTATAGAGGAGAGCAGGGTGATCTTCCAACTAGGAACTGGCAGCACAAGGTTTCTTACCGGAGAAGTCAATATCTTCTCAGAACCATGCCGGCAGTGACAAAAACCCTGGCAACAACAGTGCTTTTCAGGTATATTCGAGGCCGCATGAACGGAGCTTTCATAATGGGCAAACAAGCCTTGTGACATCAGTCTCCAATTTGTCAGTTGATATGCAGCATACACGCAGGACCAAAGCTTCCTGGCTCTAGGCAGTTTTCTGATACCCAAACGGGTGCTTAAGTAAGGTCTCTAGGAGTCTTGGAAGGCTTACTACCGTTAAACTAAAGGAGAACAGCGTTGAAGGCCTCATGGAGCTGTTGCATGCCTCCCGTATTGTAAGGATATTCAGGGCATTACATCGAGGCTAGTGCTCCCCTTGACTTTCATTTGGTTATAGAGCAGAGCAGGGTGAGCTTCCAACTAGGAACTGGAAGCACGAGGTTTCTTTCAGGAAAACTCATTTTCTTCGCAGAAGCAGGCGGGCAGTTACTAAATCCCCGGCAACAACAATGCTTTTCAGGTATCCTCGAGGCCGCATGAACGGAGCTTTCCTAATGGGAAAATAAGCCTTGTGCCATCAGTCTCCAATTTCTAGGTTGACACGCAGCATACACGGAGGACCAGAGCTTCCTGGCTCTAGGCAGTGTTCTGTTACCGAAACGGGTGTTGAAGTAAGGTTCCTTGGAGTCTTGGAAAGCTTACTACCGTGAAACTAAAGCAGAAGAGCGTTGAAGGCCTCAAGGAGCTGCTGCATGCCTCGCGTTTTGTTAGGATATTCAGGGCCTTACATCGAGGCTAGTGCTCCCCTTGACTTTCACTTTAGTTATAGAGCAGAGCAGGGTCAGCTTCCAAGTAGGAACTGGAAGCACAAGGTTTCTTTTGGGGAAACTCATTTTCTTTGCAGAAGCAGGCAGGCAGTGACTAAATCCCCGGCAACAACAATGCTTTTCAGGTATCCTCGAGGCCGCATGAACGGAGCTTTCCTAATGGGAAAACAAGGCTTGTGCCAGCAGTCTCCAATTTCTAGGTTGACACGCAGCATACACGGAGGACCAGAGCTTCCTGGCGCTAGGCAGTGTTCTGTTACCGAAACGGGTGCTGAAGCAAGGTTCCTAAGAGTCTTGGAAAGCTTACTACCGTGAAACTAAAGCAGAACAGTGAAGAAGGCCTCATGGAGCTGCTTCAGGCCTCCCATTTGGCAAGGCAAATCAGGGCCTTCCTTCGAGGCTTGGGCTCACGTTGACTTTCACTTTAGGTATAGAGGAGAGCAGGGTGATCTTCCAACTAGGAACTGGCAGCACAAGGTTTCTTACCGGAGAAGTCAATATCTTCTCAGAACCATGCCGGCAGTGACAAAAACCCTGGCAACAACAGTGCTTTTCAGGTATATTCGAGGCCGCATGAACGGAGCTTTCATAATGGGCAAACAAGCCTTGTGACATCAGTCTCCAATTTGTCAGTTGATAAGCAGCATACACGCAGGACCAAAGCTTCCTGGCTCTAGGCAGTTTTCTGATACCCAAACGGGTGCTTAAGTAAGGTCTCTAGGAGTCTTGGAAGGCTTACTACCGTTAAACTAAAGGAGAACAGCGTTGAAGGCCTCATGGAGCTGTTGCATGCCTCCCGTATTGTAAGGATATTCAGGGCATTACATCGAGGCTAGTGCTCCCCTTGACTTTCATTTGGTTATAGAGCAGAGCAGGGTGAGCTTCCAACTAGGAACTGGAAGCACGAGGTTTCTTTCAGGAAAACTCATTTTCTTCGCAGAAGCAGGCGGGCAGTTACTAAATCCCCGGCAACAACAATGCTTTTCAGGTATCCTCGAGGCCGCATGAACGGAGCTTTCCTAATGGGAAAATAAGCCTTGTGCCATCAGTCTCCAATTTCTAGGTTGACACGCAGCATACACGGAGGACCAGAGCTTCCTGGCTCTAGGCAGTGTTCTGTTACCGAAACGGGTGTTGAAGTAAGGTTCCTTGGAGTCTTGGAAAGCTTACTACCGTGAAACTAAAGCAGAAGAGCGTTGAAGGCCTCAAGGAGCTGCTGCATGCCTCGCGTTTTGTTAGGATATTCAGGGCCTTACATCGAGGCTAGTGCTCCCCTTGACTTTCACTTTAGTTATAGAGCAGAGCAGGGTCAGCTTCCAAGTAGGAACTGGAAGCACAAGGTTTCTTTTGGGGAAACTCATTTTCTTTGCAGAAGCAGGCAGGCAGTGACTAAATCCCCGGCAACAACAATGCTTTTCAGGTATCCTCGAGGCCGCATGAACGGAGCTTTCCTAATGGGAAAACAAGGCTTGTGCCAGCAGTCTCCAATTTCTAGGTTGACACGCAGCATACACGGAGGACCAGAGCTTCCTGGGGCTAGGCAGTGTTCTGTTACCGAAACGGGTGCTGAAGCAAGGTTCCTAAGAGTCTTGGAAAGCTTACTACCGTGAAACTAAAGCAGAACAGTGAAGAAGGCCTCATGGAGCTGCTTCAGGCCTCCCATTTGGCAAGGCAAATCAGGGCCTTCCTTCGAGGCTTGGGCTCACGTTGACTTTCACTTTAGGTATAGAGGAGAGCAGGGTGATCTTCCAACTAGGAACTGGCAGCACAAGGTTTCTTACCGGAGAAGTCAATATCTTCTCAGAACCATGCCGGCAGTGACAAAAACCCTGGCAACAACAGTGCTTTTCAGGTATATTCGAGGCCGCATGAACGGAGCTTTCATAATGGGCAAACAAGCCTTGTGACATCAGTCTCCAATTTGTCAGTTGATATGCAGCATACACGCAGGACCAAAGCTTCCTGGCTCTAGGCAGTTTTCTGATACCCAAACGGGTGCTTAAGTAAGGTCTCTAGGAGTCTTGGAAGGCTTACTACCGTTAAACTAAAGGAGAACAGCGTTGAAGGCCTCATGGAGCTGTTGCATGCCTCCCGTATTGTAAGGATATTCAGGGCATTACATCGAGGCTAGTGCTCCCCTTGACTTTCATTTGGTTATAGAGCAGAGCAGGGTGAGCTTCCAACTAGGAACTGGAAGCACGAGGTTTCTTTCAGGAAAACTCATTTTCTTCGCAGAAGCAGGCGGGCAGTTACTAAATCCCCGGCAACAACAATGCTTTTCAGGTATCCTCGAGGCCGCATGAACGGAGCTTTCCTAATGGGAAAATAAGCCTTGTGCCATCAGTCTCCAATTTCTAGGTTGACACGCAGCATACACGGAGGACCAGAGCTTCCTGGCTCTAGGCAGTGTTCTGTTACCGAAACGGGTGTTGAAGTAAGGTTCCTTGGAGTCTTGGAAAGCTTACTACCGTGAAACTAAAGCAGAAGAGCGTTGAAGGCCTCAAGGAGCTGCTGCATGCCTCGCGTTTTGTTAGGATATTCAGGGCCTTACATCGAGGCTAGTGCTCCCCTTGACTTTCACTTTAGTTATAGAGCAGAGCAGGGTCAGCTTCCAAGTAGGAACTGGAAGCACAAGGTTTCTTTTGGGGAAACTCATTTTCTTTGCAGAAGCAGGCAGGCAGTGACTAAATCCCCGGCAACAACAATGCTTTTCAGGTATCCTCGAGGCCGCATGAACGGAGCTTTCCTAATGGGAAAACAAGGCTTGTGCCATCAGTCTCCAATTTCTAGGTTGACACGCAGCATACACGGAGGACCAGAGCTTCCTGGCGCTAGGCAGTGTTCTGTTACCGAAACGGGTGCTGAAGCAAGGTTCCTAGGAGTCTTGGAAAGCTTACTACCGTGAAACTAAAGCAGAACAGTGAAGAAGGCCTCATGGAGCTGCTTCAGGCCTCCCATTTGGCAAGGCAAATCAGGGCCTTCCTTCGAGGCTTGGGCTCACGTTGACTTTCACTTTAGGTATAGAGGAGAGCAGGGTGATCTTCCAACTAGGAACTGGCAGCACAAGGTTTCTTACCGGAGAAGTCAATATCTTCTCAGAACCATGCCGGCAGTGACAAAAACCCTGGCAACAACAGTGCTTTTCAGGTATATTCGAGGCCGCATGAACGGAGCTTTCATAATGGGCAAACAAGCCTTGTGACATCAGTCTCCAATTTGTCAGTTGATATGCAGCATACACGCAGGACCAAAGCTTCCTGGCTCTAGGCAGTTTTCTGATACCCAAACGGGTGCTTAAGTAAGGTCTCTAGGAGTCTTGGAAGGCTTACTACCGTTAAACTAAAGGAGAACAGCGTTGAAGGCCTCATGGAGCTGCTGCATGCCTCCCGTATTGTAAGGATATTCAGGGCATTACATCGAGGCTAGTGCTCCCCTTGACTTTCATTTGGTTATAGAGCAGAGCAGGGTGAGCTTCCAACTAGGAACTGGAAGCACGAGGTTTCTTTCAGGAAAACTCATTTTCTTCGCAGAAGCAGGCGGGCAGTTACTAAATCCCCGGCAACAACAATGCTTTTCAGGTATCCTCGAGGCCGCATGAACGGAGCTTTCCTAATGGGAAAATAAGCCTTGTGCCATCAGTCTCCAATTTCTAGGTTGACACGCAGCATACACGGAGGACCAGAGCTTCCTGGCTCTAGGCAGTGTTCTGTTACCGAAACGGGTGTTGAAGTAAGGTTCCTTGGAGTCTTGGAAAGCTTACTACCGTGAAACTAAAGCAGAAGAGCGTTGAAGGCCTCAAGGAGCTGCTGCATGCCTCGCGTTTTGTTAGGATATTCAGGGCCTTACATCGAGGCTAGTGCTCCCCTTGACTTTCACTTTAGTTATAGAGCAGAGCAGGGTCAGCTTCCAAGTAGGAACTGGAAGCACAAGGTTTCTTTTGGGGAAACTCATTTTCTTTGCAGAAGCAGGCAGGCAGTGACTAAATCCCTGGCAACAACAATGCTTTTCAGGTATCCTCGAGGCCGCATGAACGGAGCTTTCCTAATGGGAAAACAAGGCTTGTGCCATCAGTCTCCAATTTCTAGGTTGACACGCAGCATACACGGAGGACCAGAGCTTCCTGGCGCTAGGCAGTGTTCTGTTACCGAAACGGGTGCTGAAGCAAGGTTCCTAGGAGTCTTGGAAAGCTTACTACCGTGAAACTAAAGCAGAACAGTGAAGAAGGCCTCATGGAGCTGCTTCAGGCCTCCCATTTGGCAAGGCAAATCAGGGCCTTCCTTCGAGGCTTGGGCTCACGTTGACTTTCACTTTAGGTATAGAGGAGAGCAGGGTGATCTTCCAACTAGGAACTGGCAGCACAAGGTTTCTTACCGGAGAAGTCAATATCTTCTCAGAACCATGCCGGCAGTGACAAAAACCCTGGCAACAACAGTGCTTTTCAGGTATATTCGAGGCCGCATGAACGGAGCTTTCATAATGGGCAAACAAGCCTTGTGACATCAGTCTCCAATTTGTCAGTTGATATGCAGCATACACGCAGGACCAAAGCTTCCTGGCTCTAGGCAGTTTTCTGATACCCAAACGGGTGCTTAAGTAAGGTCTCTAGGAGTCTTGGAAGGCTTACTACCGTTAAACTAAAGGAGAACAGCGTTGAAGGCCTCATGGAGCTGCTGCATGCCTCCCGTATTGTAAGGATATTCAGGGCATTACATCGAGGCTAGTGCTCCCCTTGACTTTCATTTGGTTATAGAGCAGAGCAGGGTGAGCTTCCAACTAGGAACTGGAAGCACGAGGTTTCTTTCAGGAAAACTCATTTTCTTCGCAGAAGCAGGCGGGCAGTTACTAAATCCCCGGCAACAACAATGCTTTTCAGGTATCCTCGAGGCCGCATGAACGGAGCTTTCCTAATGGGAAAACAAGGCTTGTGCCATCAGTCTCCAATTTCTAGGTTGACACGCAGCATACACGGAGGACCAGAGCTTCCTGGCTCTAGGCAGTGTTCTGTTACCGAAACGGGTGTTGAAGTAAGGTTCCTTGGAGTCTTGGAAAGCTTACTACCGTGAAACTAAAGCAGAAGAGCGTTGAAGTCCTCAAGGAGCTGCTGCATGCCTCGCGTTTTGTTAGGATATTCAGGGCCTTACATCGAGTCTAGTGCTCCCCTTGACTTTCACTTTAGTTATAGAGCAGAGCAGGGTCAGCTTCCAAGTAGGAACTGGAAGCACAAGGTTTCTTTTGGGGAAACTCATTTTCTTCGCAGAAGCAGGCAGGCAGTGACTAAATCCCCGGCAACAACAATGCTTTTCAGGTATCCTCGAGGCCGCATGAACGGAGCTTTCCTAATGGGAAAACAAGGCTTGTGCCATCAGTCTCCAATTTCTAGGTTGACACGCAGCATACACGGAGGACCAGAGCTTCCTGGCGCTAGGCAGTGTTCTGTTACCGAAACGGGTGCTGAAGCAAGGTTCCTAGGAGTCTTGGAAAGCTTACTACCGTGAAACTAAAGCAGAAGAGCGATGAAGGCCTCATGGAGCTGCTGCATGCCTCCCGATTTGCCAGGATAATCAGGGCCTTACTTGGAGGTTAGTGCTCACGTTGACGTTCACTTTTGCTATAGAGGAGAGCAGGGTGAGCTTCCAACTAGGAACTGGAAGCACAAGGTTTCTTTCGAGAAAACTCAGTTTCTTCTCTGAGCCATGCCGGCAGTAACTAAAAGCACGGTAACAACAGTGCTTTTCAGGTAGCTTCGAGACTGCATGAGTGGAGCTTTCAAAACGGGAAAACAAGCTTTGTGTCTCAGTCTCACATTTCCAGATTGACACGCAGCATAAGGACATGTTGATGCTAACAAGTCAAAAGAGATTCAGGATACCCACTGGGGCTTTCCCTGATTCAACTTTTTTCTACGACTGCTTCTCTGCGTGCAGCAAAGTGCCTAAACTAAGGATGCGCGAGGGAGACTTAGGTGCCTGTGCTTCTTCCAAAGACCTGCAGTGTTCCACCAAGAACAGTGCTGAAATTCTACTTGGAATGCAACCGACCACCTCCTTGACGATGCGTGACTCTAAGTGTAAAAGGTGAAAAGGGATTAGAAGCAGAGTGTTTTTCTCAATAGAGTTCAGCTAGGAGAAGGAGGTTACATCCATTGCATGGAGGACCTTCTAGAAGTGTGTTCCTGAATCCTGTGTAGAGCTGAGGTAATCTGGCTCTCCCAAGGAAGAGTGCAGTGTGTTGCCTTTCTCTAGCCAACACTGGGGTGTTCCCAAAGGCCTACGGGGCTGAAGTTGCTTAGCTGGCCCTGAGGTTCTTGGCTCTACTCAGTGTACTGTTACCGAAACGGTTGCTGAAGAGAGGGCCCTAGGAGTCTTGAAAAGCTTACTACCGTGAAACTAAAGCAGAACAGTGAAGAAGGCCTCATGGCGCTGCTCCATGCCTCCCGTTTCGCAAGGCAAATCAGGGCCTTCCTTCGAGGCTTGGGCTCACGTTGACTTTCACTTTAGGTATAGAGCAGAGCAGGGTGAGCTTCCAACTAGGAACTGGCAGCACAAGGTTTCTTACCGGAGAAGTCAATATCTTCTCAGAACCATGCCAGCAGTGACAAAAACCCTGGCAACAACAGTGCTTTTCAGGTATATTCGAGGCCACATGAACGGAGCTTTCATAATGGGCAAACAAGCCTTGTGACACCAGTCTCCAATTTGTCAGTTGATATGCAGCATACACGCAGGACCAAAGCTTCCTGGCTCTAGGCAGTTTTCTGATACCCAAACGGGTGCTTAAGTAAGGTCTCTAGGAGTCTTGGAAGGCTTACTACCGTTAAACTAAAGGAGAACAGCGTTGAAGGCCTCATGGAGCTGCTGCATGCCTCCCGTATTGTAAGGATATTCAGGGCATTACATCGAGGCTAGTGCTCCCCTTGACTTTCATTTGGTTATAGAGCAGAGCAGGGTGAGCTTCCAACTAGGAACTGGCAGCACAAGGTTTCTTTCAGGAAAACTCATTTTCTTCGCAGAAGCAGGCACTCAGTGACTAAATCCCCGGCAACAACAATGCTTTTCAGGTATCCTCGAGGCCGCATGAACGGAGCTTTCCTATTGGGAAAACAAGCCTTGTGCCATCAGTCTCCAATTTCTAGGTTGACACGCAGCATACACGGAGGACCAGAGCTTCCTGGCTCTAGGCAGTGTTCTGTTACCGAAACGGGTGTTGAAGTAAGGTTCCTTGGAGTCTTGGAAAGCTTACTACCATGAAACTAAAGCAGAAGAGCGTTGAAGGCCTCAAGGAGCTGCTGCATGCCTCGCGTTTTGTTAGGATATTCAGGGCCTTACATCGAGGCTAGTGCTCCCCTTGACTTTCACTTTAGTTATAGAGCAGAGCAGGGTCAGCTTCCAAGTAGGAACTGGAAGCACAAGGTTTCTTTTGGGGAAACTCATTTTCTTCGCAGAAGCAGGCAGGCAGTGACTAAATCCCCGGCAACAACAATGCTTTTCAGGTATCCTCGAGGCCGCATGAACGGAGCTTTCCTAATGGGAAAACAAGCCTTGTGCCATCAGTCTCCAATTTCTAGGTTGACACGCAGCATACACAGAGGACCAGAGCTTCCTGGCGCTAGGCAGTGCTCTGTTACCGAAACGGGTGCTGAAGCAAGGTTCCTAGGAGTCTTGGAAAGCTTACTACCGTGAAACTAAAGCAGAACAGTGAAGAAGGCCTCATGGAGCTGCTCCAGGCCTCCCGTTTGGCAAGGCAAATCAGGGCCTTCCTTCGAGGCTTGGGCTCACGTTGACTTTCACTTTAGGTATAGAGGAGAGCAGGGTGATCTTCCAACTAGGAACTGGCAGCACAAGGTTTCTTACCGGAGAAGTCAATATCTTCTCAGAACCATGCCAGCAGTGACAAAAACCCTGGCAACAACAGTGCTTTTCAGGTATATTCGAGGCCACATGAACGGAGCTTTCATAATGGGCAAACAAGCCTTGTGACGTCAGTCTCCAATTTGTCAGTTGATATGCAGCATACACGCAGGACCAAAGCTTCCTGGCTCTAGGCAGTTTTCTGATACCCAAACGGGTGCTTAAGTAAGGTCTCTAGGAGTCTTGGAAGGCTTACTACCGTTAAACTAAAGGAGAACAGCGTTGAAGGCCTCATGGAGCTGCTGCATGCCTCCCGTATTGTAAGGATATTCAGGGCATTACATCGAGGCTAGTGCTCCCCTTGACTTTCATTTGGTTATAGAGCAGAGCAGGGTGAGCTTCCAACTAGGAACTGGAAGCACGAGGTTTCTTTCAGGAAAACTCATTTTCTTCACAGAAGCAGGCGGGCAGTTACTAAATCCCCGGCAACAACAATGCTTTTCAGGTATCCTCGAGGCCGCATGAACGGAGCTTTCCTAATGGGAAAACAAGCCTTGTGCCATCAGTCTCCAATTTCTAGGTTGACACGCAGCATACACGGAGGACCAGAGCTTCCTGGCTCTAGGCAGTGTTCTGTTACCGAAACGGGTGTTGAAGTAAGGTTCCTTGGAGTCTTGGAAAGCTTACTACCGTGAAACTAAAGCAGAAGAGCGTTGAAGTCCTCAAGGAGCTGCTGCATGCCTCGCGTTTTGTTAGGATATTCAGGGCCTTACATCGAGTCTAGTGCTCCCCTTGACTTTCACTTTAGTTATAGAGCAGAGCAGGGTCAGCTTCCAAGTAGGAACTGGAAGCACAAGGTTTCTTTTGGGGAAACTCATTTTCTTCGCAGAAGCAGGCAGGCAGTGACTAAATCCCCGGCAACAACAATGCTTTTCAGGTATCCTCGAGGCCGCATGAACGGAGCTTTCCTAATGGGAAAACAAGGCTTGTGCCATCAGTCTCCAATTTCTAGGCTGACACGCAGCATACACGGAGGACCAGAGCTTCCTGGCGCTAGGCAGTGTTCTGTTACCGAAACGGGTGCTGAAGCAAGGTTCCTAGGAGTCTTGGAAAGCTTACTACCGTGAAACTAAAGCAGAAGAGCGATGAAGGCCTCATGGAGCTGCTGCATGCCTCCCGATTTGCCAGGATAATCAGGGCCTTACTTGGAGGTTAGTGCTCACGTTGACGTTCACTTTTGCTATAGAGGAGAGCAGGGTGAGCTTCCAACTAGGAACTGGAAGCACAAGGTTTCTTTCGAGAAAACTCAGTTTCTTCTCTGAGCCATGCCGGCAGTAACTAAAAGCACGGTAACAACAGTGCTTTTCAGGTAGCTTCGAGACTGCATGAGTGGAGCTTTCAAAACGGGAAAACAAGCTTTGTGTCTCAGTCTCACATTTCCAGATTGACACGCAGCATAAGGACATGTTGATGCTAACAAGTCAAAAGAGATTCAGGATACCCACTGGGGCTTTCCCTGATTCAACTTTTTTCTACGACTGCTTCTCTGCGTGCAGCAAAGTGCCTAAACTAAGGATGCGCGAGGGAGACTTAGGTGCCTGTGCTTCTTCCAAAGACCTGCAGTGTTCCACCAAGAACAGTGCTGAAATTCTACTTGGAATGCAACCGACCACCTCCTTGACGATGCGTGACTCTAAGTGTAAAAGGTGAAAAGGGATTAGAAGCAGAGTGTTTTTCTCAATAGAGTTCAGCTAGGAGAAGGAGGTTACATCCATTGCATGGAGGACCTTCTAGAAGTGTGTTCCTGAATCCTGTCTATAGCTGAGGTAATCTGGCTCTCCCAAGGAAGAGTGCAGTGTGTTGCCTTTCTCTAGCCAACACTGGGGTGTTCCCAAAGGCCTACGGGGCTGAAGTTGCTTAGCTGGCCCTGAGGTTCTTGGCTCTACTCAGTGTACTGTTACCGAAACGGTTGCTGAAGAGAGGGCCCTAGGAGTCTTGAAAAGCTTACTACCGTGAAACTAAAGCAGAACAGTGAAGAAGGCCTCATGGCGCTGCTCCATGCCTCCCGTTTCGCAAGGCAAATCAGGGCCTTCCTTCGAGGCTTGGGCTCACGTTGACTTTCACTTTAGGTATAGAGCAGAGCAGGGTGAGCTTCCAACTAGGAACTGGCAGCACAAGGTTTCTTACCGGAGAAGTCAATATCTTCTCAGAACCATGCCAGCAGTGACAAAAACCCTGGCAACAACAGTGCTTTTCAGGTATATTCGAGGCCACATGAACGGAGCTTTCATAATGGGCAAACAAGCCTTGTGACACCAGTCTCCAATTTGTCAGTTGATATGCAGCATACACGCAGGACCAAAGCTTCCTGGCTCTAGGCAGTTTTCTGATACCCAAACGGGTGCTTAAGTAAGGTCTCTAGGAGTCTTGGAAGGCTTACTACCGTTAAACTAAAGGAGAACAGCGTTGAAGGCCTCATGGAGCTGCTGCATGCCTCCCGTATTGTAAGGATATTCAGGGCATTACATCGAGGCTAGTGCTCCCCTTGACTTTCATTTGGTTATAGAGCAGAGCAGGGTGAGCTTCCAACTAGGAACTGGCAGCACAAGGTTTCTTTCAGGAAAACTCATTTTCTTCGCAGAAGCAGGCACTCAGTGACTAAATCCCCGGCAACAACAATGCTTTTCAGGTATCCTCGAGGCCGCATGAACGGAGCTTTCCTATTGGGAAAACAAGCCTTGTGCCATCAGTCTCCAATTTCTAGGTTGACACGCAGCATACACGGAGGACCAGAGCTTCCTGGCTCTAGGCAGTGTTCTGTTACCGAAACGGGTGTTGAAGTAAGGTTCCTTGGAGTCTTGGAAAGCTTACTACCATGAAACTAAAGCAGAAGAGCGTTGAAGGCCTCAAGGAGCTGCTGCATGCCTCGCGTTTTGTTAGGATATTCAGGGCCTTACATCGAGGCTAGTGCTCCCCTTGACTTTCACTTTAGTTATAGAGCAGAGCAGGGTCAGCTTCCAAGTAGGAACTGGAAGCACAAGGTTTCTTTTGGGGAAACTCATTTTCTTCGCAGAAGCAGGCAGGCAGTGACTAAATCCCCGGCAACAACAATGCTTTTCAGGTATCCTCGAGGCCGCATGAACGGAGCTTTCCTAATGGGAAAACAAGCCTTGTGCCATCAGTCTCCAATTTCTAGGTTGACACGCAGCATACACAGAGGACCAGAGCTTCCTGGCGCTAGGCAGTGCTCTGTTACCGAAACGGGTGCTGAAGCAAGGTTCCTAGGAGTCTTGGAAAGCTTACTACCGTGAAACTAAAGCAGAACAGTGAAGAAGGCCTCATGGAGCTGCTCCAGGCCTCCCGTTTGGCAAGGCAAATCAGGGCCTTCCTTCGAGGCTTGGGCTCACGTTGACTTTCACTTTAGGTATAGAGGAGAGCAGGGTGATCTTCCAACTAGGAACTGGCAGCACAAGGTTTCTTACCGGAGAAGTCAATATCTTCTCAGAACCATGCCAGCAGTGACAAAAACCCTGGCAACAACAGTGCTTTTCAGGTATATTCGAGGCCACATGAACGGAGCTTTCATAATGGGCAAACAAGCCTTGTGACGTCAGTCTCCAATTTGTCAGTTGATATGCAGCATACACGCAGGACCAAAGCTTCCTGGCTCTAGGCAGTTTTCTGATACCCAAACGGGTGCTTAAGTAAGGTCTCTAGGAGTCTTGGAAGGCTTACTACCGTTAAACTAAAGGAGAACAGCGTTGAAGGCCTCATGGAGCTGCTGCATGCCTCCCGTATTGTAAGGATATTCAGGGCATTACATCGAGGCTAGTGCTCCCCTTGACTTTCATTTGGTTATAGAGCAGAGCAGGGTGAGCTTCCAACTAGGAACTGGAAGCACGAGGTTTCTTTCAGGAAAACTCATTTTCTTCACAGAAGCAGGCGGGCAGTTACTAAATCCCCGGCAACAACAATGCTTTTCAGGTATCCTCGAGGCCGCATGAACGGAGCTTTCCTAATGGGAAAACAAGCCTTGTGCCATCAGTCTCCAATTTCTAGGTTGACACGCAGCATACACGGAGGACCAGAGCTTCCTGGCTCTAGGCAGTGTTCTGTTACCGAAACGGGTGTTGAAGTAAGGTTCCTTGGAGTCTTGGAAAGCTTACTACCGTGAAACTAAAGCAGAAGAGCGTTGAAGTCCTCAAGGAGCTGCTGCATGCCTCGCGTTTTGTTAGGATATTCAGGGCCTTACATCGAGTCTAGTGCTCCCCTTGACTTTCACTTTAGTTATAGAGCAGAGCAGGGTCAGCTTCCAAGTAGGAACTGGAAGCACAAGGTTTCTTTTGGGGAAACTCATTTTCTTCGCAGAAGCAGGCAGGCAGTGACTAAATCCCCGGCAACAACAATGCTTTTCAGGTATCCTCGAGGCCGCATGAACGGAGCTTTCCTAATGGGAAAACAAGGCTTGTGCCATCAGTCTCCAATTTCTAGGTTGACACGCAGCATACACGGAGGACCAGAGCTTCCTGGCGCTAGGCAGTGTTCTGTTACCGAAACGGGTGCTGAAGCAAGGTTCCTAGGAGTCTTGGAAAGCTTACTACCGTGAAACTAAAGCAGAAGAGCGATGAAGGCCTCATGGAGCTGCTGCATGCCTCCCGATTTGCCAGGATAATCAGGGCCTTACTTGGAGGTTAGTGCTCACGTTGACGTTCACTTTTGCTATAGAGGAGAGCAGGGTGAGCTTCCAACTAGGAACTGGAAGCACAAGGTTTCTTTCGAGAAAACTCAGTTTCTTCTCTGAGCCATGCCGGCAGTAACTAAAAGCACGGTAACAACAGTGCTTTTCAGGTAGCTTCGAGACTGCATGAGTGGAGCTTTCAAAACGGGAAAACAAGCTTTGTGTCTCAGTCTCACATTTCCAGATTGACACGCAGCATAAGGACATGTTGATGCTAACAAGTCAAAAGAGATTCAGGATACCCACTGGGGCTTTCCCTGATTCAACTTTTTTCTACGACTGCTTCTCTGCGTGCAGCAAAGTGCCTAAACTAAGGATGCGCGAGGGAGACTTAGGTGCCTGTGCTTCTTCCAAAGACCTGCAGTGTTCCACCAAGAACAGTGCTGAAATTCTACTTGGAATGCAACCGACCACCTCCTTGACGATGCGTGACTCTAAGTGTAAAAGGTGAAAAGGGATTAGAAGCAGAGTGTTTTTCTCAATAGAGTTCAGCTAGGAGAAGGAGGTTACATCCATTGCATGGAGGACCTTCTAGAAGTGTGTTCCTGAATCCTGTGTAGAGCTGAGGTAATCTGGCTCTCCCAAGGAAGAGTGCAGTGTGTTGCCTTTCTCTAGCCAACACTGGGGTGTTCCCAAAGGCCTACGGGGCTGAAGTTGCTTAGCTGGCCCTGAGGTTCTTGGCTCTACTCAGTGTACTGTTACCGAAACGGTTGCTGAAGAGAGGGCCCTAGGAGTCTTGAAAAGCTTACTACCGTGAAACTAAAGCAGAACAGTGAAGAAGGCCTCATGGCGCTGCTCCATGCCTCCCGTTTGGCAAGGCAAATCAGGGCCTTCCTTCGAGGCTTGGGCTCACGTTGACTTTCACTTTAGGTATAGAGCAGAGCAGGGTGAGCTTCCAACTAGGAACTGGCAGCACAAGGTTTCTTCCCGGAGAAGTCAATATCTTCTCAGAACCATGCCAGCAGTGACAAAAACCCTGGCAACAACAGTGCTTTTCAGGTATATTCGAGGCCACATGAACGGAGCTTTCATAATGGGCAAACAAGCCTTGTGACACCAGTCTCCAATTTGTCAGTTGATATGCAGCATACACGCAGGACCAAAGCTTCCTGGCTCTAGGCAGTTTTCTGATACCCAAACGGGTGCTTAAGTAAGGTCTCTAGGAGTCTTGGAAGGCTTACTACCGTTAAACTAAAGGAGAACAGCGTTGAAGGCCTCATGGAGCTGCTGCATGCCTCCCGTATTGTAAGGATATTCAGGGCATTACATCGAGGCTAGTGCTCCCCTTGACTTTCATTTGGTTATAGAGCAGAGCAGGGTGAGCTTCCAACTAGGAACTGGCAGCACAAGGTTTCTTTCAGGAAAACTCATTTTCTTCGCAGAAGCAGGCACTCAGTGACTAAATCCCCGGCAACAACAATGCTTTTCAGGTATCCTCGAGGCCGCATGAACGGAGCTTTCCTATTGGGAAAACAAGCCTTGTGCCATCAGTCTCCAATTTCTAGGTTGACACGCAGCATACACGGAGGACCAGAGCTTCCTGGCTCTAGGCAGTGTTCTGTTACCGAAACGGGTGTTGAAGTAAGGTTCCTTGGAGTCTTGGAAAGCTTACTACCATGAAACTAAAGCAGAAGAGCGTTGAAGGCCTCAAGGAGCTGCTGCATGCCTCGCGTTTTGTTAGGATATTCAGGGCCTTACATCGAGGCTAGTGCTCCCCTTGACTTTCACTTTAGTTATAGAGCAGAGCAGGGTCAGCTTCCAAGTAGGAACTGGAAGCACAAGGTTTCTTTTGGGGAAACTCATTTTCTTCGCAGAAGCAGGCAGGCAGTGACTAAATCCCCGGCAACAACAATGCTTTTCAGGTATCCTCGAGGCCGCATGAACGGAGCTTTCCTAATGGGAAAACAAGCCTTGTGCCATCAGTCTCCAATTTCTAGGTTGACACGCAGCATACACAGAGGACCAGAGCTTCCTGGCGCTAGGCAGTGCTCTGTTACCGAAACGGGTGCTGAAGCAAGGTTCCTAGGAGTCTTGGAAAGCTTACTACCGTGAAACTAAAGCAGAACAGTGAAGAAGGCCTCATGGAGCTGCTCCAGGCCTCCCGTTTGGCAAGGCAAATCAGGGCCTTCCTTCGAGGCTTGGGCTCACGTTGACTTTCACTTTAGGTATAGAGGAGAGCAGGGTGATCTTCCAACTAGGAACTGGCAGCACAAGGTTTCTTACCGGAGAAGTCAATATCTTCTCAGAACCATGCCAGCAGTGACAAAAACCCTGGCAACAACAGTGCTTTTCAGGTATATTCGAGGCCACATGAACGGAGCTTTCATAATGGGCAAACAAGCCTTGTGACGTCAGTCTCCAATTTCTCAGTTGATATGCAGCATACACGCAGGACCAAAGCTTCCTGGCTCTAGGCAGTTTTCTGATACCCAAACGGGTGCTTAAGTAAGGTCTCTAGGAGTCTTGGAAGGCTTACTACCGTTAAACTAAAGGAGAACAGCGTTGAAGGCCTCATGGAGCTGCTGCATGCCTCCCGTATTGTAAGGATATTCAGGGCATTACATCGAGGCTAGTGCTCCCCTTGACTTTCATTTGGTTATAGAGCAGAGCAGGGTGAGCTTCCAACTAGGAACTGGAAGCACAAGGTTTCTTTCAGGAAAACTCATTTTCTTCGCAGAAGCAGGCAGGCACTGACTAAATCCCCGGCAACAACAATGCTTTTCAGGTATCCTCGAGGCCGCATGAACGGAGCTTTCCTATTGGGAAAACAAGCCTTGTGCCATCAGTCTCCAATTTCTAGATTGAAACGCAGCATACACGGAGGACCAGAGCTTCCTGGCTCTAGGCAGTGTTCTGTTACCGAAACGGGTGTTGAAGTAAGGTTCCTTGGAGTCTTAGAAAGCTTACTACCGTGAAACTAAAGCAGAAGAGCGTTGAAGGCCTCAAGGAGAGCTGCTGCTGCATGCCTCGTGTTTTGTAAGGATATTCAGGGCCTTACATCGAGGCTAGTGCTCCCCTTGATTTTCACTTTAGTTATAGAGCAGAGTAGGTTGAGCTTCCTACTAGGAACTGGAAGCACAAGGTTTCTTTTGGGAAAACTCATTTTCTTCGCAGAAGCAGGCAGGCAGTGACTAAATCCCCGGCAAAAACAATGCTTTTCAGGTATCCTCGAGGCCGCATGAACGGAGCTTTCCTAATGGGAAAACAAGCCTTGTGCCATCAGTCTCCAATTTCTAGGTTGACACGCAGCATACACGGAAGACCAGAGCTTCCTGGCTCTAGGCAGTGTTCTGTTACCGAAACGGGTGTTGAAGTAAGGTTCCTTGGAGTCTTGGAATGCTTACTACCGTGAAACTAAAGCAGAAGAGCGTTGAAGGCCTCAAGGAGCTGCTGCATGCCTCGCGTTTTGTTAGGATATTCAGGGCCTTACATCGAGGCTAGTGCTCCCCTTGACTTTCACTTTAGTTATAGAGCAGAGCAGGGTCAGCTTCCAAGTAGGAACTGGAAGCACAAGGTTTCTTTTGGGGAAACTCATTTTCTTTGCAGAAGCAGGCAGGCAGTGACTAAATCCCCGGCAACAACAATGCTTTTCAGGTATCCTCGAGGCCGCATGAACGGAGCTTTCCTAATGGGAAAACAAGGCTTGTGCCATCAGTCTCCAATTTCTAGGTTGACACGCAGCATACACGGAGGACCAGAGCTTCCTGGCGCTAGGCAGTGTTCTGTTACCGAAACGGGTGCTGAAGCAAGGTTCCTAGGAGTCTTGGAAAGCTTACTACCGTGAAACTAAAGCAGAAGAGCGATGAAGGCCTCATGGAGCTGCTGCATGCCTCCCGATTTGCCAGGATAATCAGGGCCTTACTTGGAGGTTAGTGCTCACGTTGACGTTCACTTTTGGTATAGAGGAGAGCAGGGTGAGCCTCCAACTAGGAACTGGAAGCACAAGGTTCCTTTCGAGAAAACTCAGTTTCTTCTCTGAGCCATGCCGGCAGTAACTAAAAGCACGGTAACAACAGTGCTTTTCAGGTAGCTTCGAGACTGCATGAGCGGAGCTTTCAAAACGGGAAAACAAGCTTTGTGTCTCAGTCTCACATTTCCAGATTGACACGCAGCATAAGGACATGTTGATGCTAACAAGTCAAAAGAGATTCAGGATACCCACTGGGGCTTTCCCTGATTCAACTTTTTTCTACGACTGCTTCTCTGCGTGCAGCAAAGTGCCTAAACTAAGGATGCGCGAGGGAGACTTAGGTGCCTGTGCTTCTTCCAAAGACCTGCAGTGTTCCACCAAGAACAGTGCTGAAATTCTACTTGGAATGCAACCGACCACCTCCTTGACGATGCGTGACTCTAAGTGTAAAAGGTGAAAAGGGATTAGAAGCAGAGTGTTTTTCTCAATAGAGTTCAGCTAGGAGAAGGAGGTTCCATCCATTGCATGGAGGACCTTCTAGAAGTGTGTTCCTGAATCCTGTGTATAGCTGAGGTAATCTGGCTCTCCCAAGGAAGAGTGCAGTGTGTTGCCTTTCTCTAGCCAACACTGGGGTGTTCCCAAAGGCCTACGGGGCTGAAGTTGCTTAGCTGGCCCTGAGGTTCTTGGCTCTACTCAGTGTACTGTTACCGAAACGGTTGCTGAAGAGAGGGCCCTAGGAGTCTTGAAAAGCTTACTACCGTGAAACTAAAGCAGAACAGTGAAGAAGGCCTCATGGCGCTGCTCCATGCCTCCCGTTTGGCAAGGCAAATCAGGGCCTTCCTTCGAGGCTTGGGCTCACGTTGACTTTCACTTTAGGTATAGAGGAGAGCAGGGTGATCTTCCAACTAGGAACTGGCAGCACAAGGTTTCTTACCGGAGAAGTCAATATCTTCTCAGAACCATGCCAGCAGTGACAAAAACCCTGGCAACAACAGTGCTTTTCAGGTATATTCGAGGCCACATGAACGGAACTTTCATAATGGGCAAACAAGCCTTGTGACGTCAGTCTCCAATTTGTCAGTTGATATGCAGCATACACGCAGGACCAAAGCTTCCTGGCTCTAGGCAGTTTTCTGATACCCAAACGGGTGCTTAAGTAAGGTCTCTAGGAGTCTTGGAAGGCTTACTACCGTTAAACTAAAGGAGAACAGCGTTGAAGGCCTCATGGAGCTGCTGCATGCCTCCCGTATTGTAAGGATATTCAGGGCATTACATCGAGGCTAGTGCTCCCCTTGACTTTCATTTGGTTATAGAGCAGAGCAGGGTGAGCTTCCAACTAGGAACTGGAAGCACAAGGTTTCTTTCAGGAAAACTCATTTTCTTCGCAGAAGCAGGCGGGCAGTGACTAAATCCCCGGCAACAACAATGCTTTTCAGGTATCCTCGAGGCCGCATGAACGGAGCTTTCCTAATGGGAAAACAAGCCTTGTGCCATCAGTCTCCAATTTCTAGATTGACACGCAGCATACACGGAGGACCAGAGCTTCCTGGCTCTAGGCAGTGTTCTGTTACCGAAACGGGTGTTGAAGTAAGGTTCCTTGGAGTCTTAGAAAGCTTACTACCGTGAAACTAAAGCAGAAGAGCGTTGAAGGCCTCAAGGAGAGCTGCTGCTGCATGCCTCGTGTTTTGTAAGGATATTCAGGGCCTTACATCGAGGCTAGTGCTCCCCTTGATTTTCACTTTAGTTATAGAGCAGAGTAGGTTGAGCTTCCTACTAGGAACTGGAAGCACAAGGTTTCTTTTGGGAAAACTCATTTTCTTTGCAGAAGCAGGCAGGCAGTGACTAAATCCCCGGCAACAACAATGCTTTTCAGGTATCCTCGAGGCCGCATGAACGGAGCTTTCCTAATGGGAAAACAAGCCTTGTGCCATCAGTCTCCAATTTCTAGGCTGACACGCAGCATACACGGAAGACCAGAGCTTCCTGGCTCTAGGCAGTGTTCTGTTACCGAAACGGGTGTTGAAGTAAGGTTCCTTGGAGTCTTGGAATGCTTACTACCGTGAAACTAAAGCAGAAGAGCGTTGAAGGCCTCAAGGAGCTGCTGCATGCCTCGCGTTTTGTTAGGATATTCAGGGCCTTACATCGAGGCTAGTGCTCCCCTTGACTTTCACTTTAGTTATAGAGCAGAGCAGGGTCAGCTTCCAAGTAGGAACTGGAAGCACAAGGTTTCTTTTGGGGAAACTCATTTTCTTTGCAGAAGCAGGCAGGCAGTGACTAAATCCCCGGCAACAACAATGCTTTTCAGGTATCCTCGAGGCCGCATGAACGGAGCTTTCCTAATGGGAAAACAAGGCTTGTGCCATCAGTCTCCAATTTCTAGGTTGACACGCAGCATACACGGAGGACCAGAGCTTCCTGGCGCTAGGCAGTGTTCTGTTACAGAAATGGGTGCTGAAGCAAGGTTCCTAGGAGTCTTGGAAAGCTTACTACCGTGAAACTAAAGCAGAACAGTGAAGAAGGCCTCATGGAGCTGCTTCAGGCCTCCCATTTGGCAAGGCAAATCAGGGGCTTCCTTCGAGGCTTGGGCTCACGTTGACTTTCACTTTAGGTATAGAGGAGAGCAGGGTGATCTTCCAACTAGGAACTGGCAGCACAAGGTTTCTTACCGGAGAAGTCAATATCTTCTCAGAACCATGCCGGCAGTGACAAAAACCCTGGCAACAACAGTGCTTTTCAGGTATATTCGAGGCCGCATGAACGGAGCTTTCATAATGGGCAAACAAGCCTTGTGACATCAGTCTCCAATTTGTCAGTTGATATGCAGCATACACGCAGGACCAAAGCTTCCTGGCTCTAGGCAGTTTTCTGATACCCCAACGGGTGCTTAAGTAAGGTCTCTAGAAGTCTTGGAAGGCTTACTACCGTTAAACTAAAGGAGAACAGCGTTGAAGGCCTCATGGAGCTGTTGCATGCCTCCCGTATTGTAAGGATATTCAGGGCATTACATCGAGGCTAGTGCTCCCCTTGACTTTCATTTGGTTATAGAGCAGAGCAGGGTGAGCTTCCAACTAGGAACTGGAAGCACAAGGTTTCTTTCAGGAAAACTCATTTTCTTCGCAGAAGCAGGCAGGCAGTGACTAAATCCCCGGCAACAACAATGCTTTTCAGGTATCCTCGAGGCCGCATGAACGGAGCTTTCCTAATGGGAAAACAAGCCTTGTGCCATCAGTCTCCAATTTCTAGATTGACACGCAGCATACACGGAGGACCAGAGCTTCCTGGCTCTAGGCAGTGTTCTGTTACCGAAACGGGTGTTGAAGTAAGGTTCCTTGGAGTCTTAGAAAGCTTACTACCGTGAAACTAAAGCAGAAGAGCGTTGAAGGCCTCAAGGAGAGCTGCTGCTGCATGCCTCGTGTTTTGTAAGGATATTCAGGGCCTTACATCGAGGCTAGTGCTCCCCTTGATTTTCACTTTAGTTATAGAGCAGAGTAGGTTGAGCTTCCTACTAGGAACTGGAAGCACAAGGTTTCTTTTGGGAAAACTCATTTTCTTCGCAGAAGCAGGCAGGCAGTGACTAAATCCCCGGCAACAACAATGCTTTTCAGGTATCCTCGAGGCCGCATGAACGGAGCTTTCCTAATGGGAAAACAAGCCTTGTGCCATCAGTCTCCAATTACTAGGCTGACACGCAGCATACACGGAAGACCAGAGCTTCCTGGCTCTAGGCAGTGTTCTGTTACCGAAACGGGTGTTGAAGTAAGGTTCCTTGGAGTCTTGGAATGCTTACTACCGTGAAACTAAAGCAGAAGAGCGTTGAAGGCCTCAAGGAGCTGCTGCATGCCTCGCGTTTTGTTAGGATATTCAGGGCCTTACATCGAGGCTAGTGCTCCCCTTGACTTTCACTTTAGTTATAGAGCAGAGCAGGGTCACCTTCCAAGTAGGAACTGGAAGCACAAGGTTTCTTTTGGGGAAACTCATTTTCTTTGCAGAAGCAGGCAGGCAGTGACTAAATCCCCGGCAACAACAATGCTTTTCAGGTATCCTCGAGGCCGCATGAACGGAGCTTTCCTAATGGGAAAACAAGGCTTGTGCCATCAGTCTCCAATTTCTAGGTTGACACGCAGCATACACGGAGGACCAGAGCTTCCTGGCGCTAGGCAGTGTTCTGTTACAGAAACGGGTGCTGAAGCAAGGTTCCTAGGAGTCTTGGAAAGCTTACTACCGTGAAACTAAAGCAGAACAGTGAAGAAGGCCTCATGGAGCTGCTTCAGGCCTCCCATTTGGCAAGGCAAATCAGGGGCTTCCTTCGAGGCTTGGGCTCACGTTGACTTTCACTTTAGGTATAGAGGAGAGCAGGGTGATCTTCCAACTAGGAACTGGCAGCACAAGGTTTCTTACCGGAGAAGTCAATATCTTCTCAGAACCATGCCGGCAGTGACAAAAACCCTGGCAACAACAGTGCTTTTCAGGTATATTCGAGGCCGCATGAACGGAGCTTTCATAATGGGCAAATAAGCCTTGTGACATCAGTCTCCAATTTGTCAGTTGATATGCAGCATACACGCAGGACCAAAGCTTCCTGGCTCTAGGCAGTTTTCTGATACCCAAACGGGTGCTTAAGTAAGGTCTCTAGGAGTCTTGGAAGGCTTACTACCGTTAAACTAAAGGAGAACTGCGTTGAAGGCCTCATGGAGCTGTTGCATGCCTCCCGTATTGTAAGGATATTCAGGGCATTATATCGAGGCTAGTGCTCCCCTTGACTTTCATTTGGTTATAGAGCAGAGCAGGGTGAGCTTCCAACTAGGAACTGGAAGCACGAGGTTTCTTTCAGGAAAACTCATTTTCTTCGCAGAAGCAGGCAGGCAGTTACTAAATCCCCGGCAACAACAATGCTTTTCAGGTATCCTCGAGGCCGCATGAACGGAGCTTTCCTAATGGGAAAACAAGCCTTTTGCCATCAGTCTCCAATTTCTAGGTTGACACGCAGCATACACGGAGGACCAGAGCTTCCTGGCTCTAGGCAGTGTTCTGTTACCGAAACGGGTGTTGAAGTAAGGTTCCTTGGAGTCTTGGAAAGCTTACTACCGTGAAACTAAAGCAGAAGAGCGTTGAAGGCCTCAAGCAGGTGCTGCATGCCTCGCGTTTTGTTAGGATATTCAGGGCCTTACATCGAGGCTAGTGCTCCCCTTGACTTTCACTTTAGTTATAGAGCAGAGCAGGGTCACCTTCCAAGTAGGAACTGGAAGCACAAGGTTTCTTTTGGGGAAACTCATTTTCTTTGCAGAAGCAGGCAGGCAGTGACTAAATCCCCGGCAACAACAATGCTTTTCAGGTATCCTCGAGGCCGCATGAACGGAGCTTTCCTAATGGGAAAACAAGCCTTGTGCCATCAGTCTCCAATTTCTAGGTTGACACGCAGCATACACGGAGGACCAGAGCTTCCTGGCGCTAGGCAGTGTTCTGTTACAGAAACGGGTGCTGAAGCAAGGTTCCTAGGAGTCTTGGAAAGCTTACTACCGTGAAACTAAAGCAGAACAGTGAAGAAGGCCTCATGGAGCTGCTTCAGGCCTCCCATTTGGCAAGGCAAATCAGGGGCTTCCTTCGAGGCTTGGGCTCACGTTGACTTTCACTTTAGGTATAGAGGAGAGCAGGGTGATCTTCCAACTAGGAACTGGCAGCACAAGGTTTCTTACCGGAGAAGTCAATATCTTCTCAGAACCATGCCGGCAGTGACAAAAACCCTGGCAACAACAGTGCTTTTCAGGTATATTCGAGGCCGCATGAACGGAGCTTTCATAATGGGCAAACAAGCCTTGTGACATCAGTCTCCAATTTGTCAGTTGATATGCAGCATACACGCAGGACCAAAGCTTCCTGGCTCTAGGCAGTTTTCTGATACCGAAACGGGTGCTTAAGTAAGGTCTCTAGGAGTCTTGGAAGGCTTACTACCGTTAAACTAAAGGAGAACTGCGTTGAAGGCCTCATGGAGCTGTTGCATGCCTCCCGTATTGTAAGGATATTCAGGGCATTATATCGAGGCTAGTGCTCCCCTTGACTTTCATTTGGTTATAGAGCAGAGCAGGGTGAGCTTCCAACTAGGAACTGGAAGCACGAGGTTTCTTTCAGGAAAACTCATTTTCTTCGCAGAAGCAGGCAGGCAGTTACTAAATCCCCGGCAACAACAATGCTTTTCAGGTATCCTCGAGGCCGCATGAACGGAGCTTTCCTAATGGGAAAACAAGCCTTTTGCCATCAGTCTCCAATTTCTAGGTTGACACGCAGCATACACGGAGGACCAGAGCTTCCTGGCTCTAGGCAGTGTTCTGTTACCGAAACGGGTGTTGAAGTAAGGTTCCTTGGAGTCTTGGAAAGCTTACTACCGTGAAACTAAAGCAGAAGAGCGTTGAAGGCCTCAAGCAGGTGCTGCATGCCTCGCGTTTTGTTAGGATATTCAGGGCCTTACATCGAGGCTAGTGCTCCCCTTGACTTTCACTTTAGTTATAGAGCAGAGCAGGGTCAGCTTCCAAGTAGGAACTGGAAGCACAAGGTTTCTTTTGGGGAAACTCATTTTCTTTGCAGAAGCAGGCAGGCAGTGACTAAATCCCCGGCAACAACAATGCTTTTCAGGTATCCTCGAGGCCGCATGAACAGAGCTTTCCTAATGGGAAAACAAGGCTTGTGCCAGCAGTCTCCAATTTCTAGGTTGACACGCAGCATACACGGAGGACCAGAGCTTCCTGGCGCTAGGCTGTGTTCTGTTACCGAAACGGGTGCTGAAGCAAGGTTCCTAGGAGTCTTGGAAAGCTTACTACCGTGAAACTAAAGCAGAACAGTGAAGAAGGCCTCATGGAGCTGCTTCAGGCCTCCCATTTGGCAAGGCAAATCAGGGGCTTCCTTCGAGGCTTGGGCTCACGTTGACTTTCACTTTAGGTATAGAGGAGAGCAGGGTGATCTTCCAACTAGGAACTGGCAGCACAAGGTTTCTTACCGGAGAAGTCAATATCTTCTCAGAACCATGCCAGCAGTGACAAAAACTCTGGCAACAACAGTGCTTTTCAGGTATATTCGAGGCCGCATGAACGGAGCTTTCATAATGGGCAAACAAGCCTTGTGACATCAGTCTCCAATTTGTCAGTTGATATGCAGCATACACGCAGGACCAAAGCTTCCTGGCTCTAGGCAGTTTTCTGATACCCAAACGGGTGCTTAAGTAAGGTCTCTAGAAGTCTTGGAAGGCTTACTACCGTTAAACTAAAGGAGAACAGCGTTGAAGGCCTCATGGAGCTGTTGCATGCCTCCCGTATTGTAAGGATATTCAGGGCATTACATCGAGGCTAGTGCTCCCCTTGACTTTCATTTGGTTATAGAGCAGTGCAGGGTGAGCTTCCAACTAGGAACTGGAAGCACAAGGTTTCTTTCAGGAAAACTCATTTTCTTCGCAGAAGCAGGCACTCAGTGACTAAATCCCCGGCAACAACAATGCTTTCAGGTATCCTCGAGGCCGCATGAACGGAGCTTTCCTATTGGGAAAACAAGCCTTGTGCCATCAGTCTCCAATTTCTAGGTTGACACGCAGCATACACGGAGGACCAGAGCTTCCTGGCTCTAGGCAGTGTTCTGTTACCGAAACGGGTGTTGAAGTAAGGTTCCTTGGAGTCTTGGAAAGCTTACTACCGTGAAACTAAAGCAGAAGAGCGTTGAAGGCCTCAAGGAGCTGCTGCATGCCTCGCGTTTTGTTAGGATATTCAGGGCCTTACATCGAGGCTAGTGCTCCCCTTGACTTTCACTTTAGTTATAGAGCAGAGCAGGGTCAGCTTCCAAGTAGGAACTGGAAGCACAAGGTTTCTTTTGGGGAAACTCATTTTCTTCGCAGAAGCAGGCAGGCAGTGACTAAATCCCCGGCAACAACAATGCTTTTCAGGTATCCTCGAGGCCGCATGAACGGAGCTTTCCTAATGGGAAAACAAGCCTTGTGCCATCAGTCTCCAATTTCTAGGTTGACACGCAGCATACACGGAGGACCATAGCTTCCTGGCGCTAGGCAGTGCTCTGTTACCGAAACGGGTGCTGAAGCAAGGTTCCTAGTAGTCTTGGAAAGCTTACTACCGTGAAACTAAAGCAGAACAGTGAAGAAGGCCTCATGGAGCTGCTCCAGGCCTCCCATTTGGCAAGGCAAATCAGGGCCTTCCTTCGAGGCTTGGGCTCACGTTGACTTTCACTTTAGGTATAGAGGAGAGCAGGGTGATCTTCCAACTAGGAACTGGCAGCACAAGGTTTCTTACCGGAGAAGTCAATATCTTCTCAGAACCATGCCAGCAGTGACAAAAACCCTGGCAACAACAGTGCTTTTCAGGTATATTCGAGGCCACATGAACGGAGCTTTCATAATGGGCAAACAAGCCTTGTGACGTCAGTCTCCAATTTGTCAGTTGATATGCAGCATACACGCAGGACCAAAGCTTCCTGGCTCTAGGCAGTTTTCTGATACCCAAACGGGTGCTTAAGTAAGGTCTCTAGGAGTCTTGGAAGGCTTACTACCGTTAAACTAAAGGAGAACAGCGTTGAAGGCCTCATGGAGCTGCTGCATGCCTCCCGTACTGTAAGGATATTCAGGGCATTACATCGAGGCTAGTGCTCCCCTTGACTTTCATTTGGTTATAGAGCAGCGCAGGGTGAGCTTCCAACTAGGAACTGGAAGCACGAGGTTTCTTTCAGGAAAACTCATTTTCTTCGCAGAAGCAGGCGGGCAGTGACTAAATCCCCGGCAACAACAATGCTTTTCAGGTATCCTCGAGGCCGCATGAACGGAGCTTTCCTATTGGGAAAACAAGCCTTGTGCCATCAGTCTCCAATTTCTAGATTGACACGCAGCATACACGGAGGACCAGAGCTTCCTGGCTCTAGGCAGTGTTCTGTTACCGAAACGGGTGTTGAAGTAAGGTTCCTTGGAGTCTTGGAAAGCTTACTACCGTGAAACTAAAGCAGAAGAGCATTGAAGGCCTCAAGGAGCTGCTGCATGCCTCGCGTTTTGTTAGGATATTCAGGGCCTTACATCGAGGCTAGTGCTCCCCTTGACTTTCACTTTAGTTATAGAGCAGAGCAGGGTCAGCTTCCAAGTAGGAACTGGAAGCACAAGGTTTCTTTTGGGGAAACTCATTTTCTTCGCAGAAGCAGGCAGGCAGTGACTAAATCCCCGGCAACAACAATGCTTTTCAGGTATCCTCGAGGCCGCATGAACGGAGCTTTCCTAATGGGAAAACAAGCCTTGTGCCATCAGTCTCCAATTTCTAGGTTGACACGCAGCATACACGGAGGACCAGAGCTTCCTGGCTCTAGGCAGTGTTCTGTTACCGAAACGGGTGCTGAAGCAAGGTTCCTAGGAGTCTTGGAAAGCTTACTACCGTGAAACTAAAGCAGAAGAGCGATGAAGGCCTCATGGAGCTGCTGCATGCCTCCCGATTTGCCAGGATAATCAGGGCCTTACTTGGAGGTTAGTGCTCACGTTGACGTTCACTTTTGCTATAGAGGAGAGCAGGGTGAGCTTCCAACTAGGAACTGGAAGCACAAGGTTTCTTTCGAGAAAACTCAGTTTCTTCTCTGAGCCATGCCGGCAGTAACTAAAAGCACGGTAACAACAGTGCTTTTCAGGTAGCTTCGAGACTGCATGAGCGGAGCTTTCAAAACGGGAAAACAAGCTTTGTGTCTCAGTCTCACATTTCCAGATTGACACGCAGCATAAGGACATGTTGATGCTAACAAGTCAAAAGAGATTCAGGATACCCACTGGGGCTTTCCCTGATTCAACTTTTTTCTACGACTGCTTCTCTGCGTGCAGCAAAGTGCCTAAACTAAGGATGCGCGAGGGAGACTTAGGTGCCTGTGCTTCTTCCAAAGACCTGCAGTGTTCTACCAAGAACAGTGCTGAAATTCTACTTGGAATGCAACCGACCACCTCCTTGACGATGCGTGACTCTAAGTGTAAAAGGTGAAAAGGGATTAGAAGCAGAGTGTTTTTCTCAATAGAGTTCAGCTAGGAGAAGGAGGTTACATCCATTGCATGGAGGACCTTCTAGAAGTGTGTTCCTGAATCCTGTGTAGAGCTGAGGTAATCTGGCTCTCCCAAGGAAGAGTGCAGTGTGTTGCCTTTCTCTAGCCAACACTGGGGTGTTCCCAAAGGCCTACGGGGCTGAAGTTGCTTAGCTGGCCCTGAGGTTCTTGGCTCTACTCAGTGTACTGTTACCGAAACGGTTGCTGAAGAGAGGGCCCTAGGAGTCTTGAAAAGCTTACTACCGTGAAACTAAAGCAGAACAGTGAAGAAGGCCTCATGGCGCTGCTCCATGCCTCCCGTTTGGCAAGGCAAATCAGGGCCTTCCTTCGAGGCTTGGGCTCACGTTGACTTTCACTTTAGGTATAGAGCAGAGCAGGGTGAGCTTCCAACTAGGAACTGGCAGCACAAGGTTTCTTCCCGGAGAAGTCAATATCTTCTCAGAACCATGCCAGCAGTGACAAAAACCCTGGCAACAACAGTGCTTTTCAGGTATATTCGAGGCCACCTGAACGGAGCTTTCATAATGGGCAAACAAGCCTTGTGACACCAGTCTCCAATTTGTCAGTTGATATGCAGCATACACGCAGGACCAAAGCTTCCTGGCTCTAGGCAGTTTTCTGATACCCAAACGGGTGCTTAAGTAAGGTCTCTAGGAGTCTTGGAAGGCTTACTACCGTTAAATTAAAGGAGAACAGCGTTGAAGGCCTCATGGAGCTGCTGCATGCCTCCCGTACTGTAAGGATATTCAGGGCATTACATCGAGGCTAGTGCTCCCCTTGACTTTCATTTGGTTATAGAGCAGCGCAGGGTGAGCTTCCAACTAGGAACTGGAAGCACAAGGTTTCTTTCAGGAAAACTCATTTTCTTCGCAGAAGCAGGCGGGCAGTGACTAAATCCCCGGCAACAACAATGCTTTTCAGGTATCCTCGAGGCCGCATGAACGGAGCTTTCCTATTGGGAAAACAAGCCTTGTGCCATCAGTCTCCAATTTCTAGGTTGACACGCAGCATACACGGAGGACCAGAGCTTCCTGGCTCTAGGCAGTGTTCTGTTACCGAAACGGGTGTTGAAGTAAGGTTCCTTGGAGTCTTGGAAAGCTTACTACCGTGAAACTAAAGCAGAAGAGCGTTGAAGGCCTCAAGGAGCTGCTGCATGCCTCGCGTTTTGTTAGGATATTCAGGGCCTTACATCGAGGCTAGTGCTCCCCTTGACTTTCACTTTAGTTATAGAGCAGAGCAGGGTCAGCTTCCAAGTAGGAACTGGAAGCACAAGGTTTCTTTTGGGGAAACTCATTTTCTTCGCAGAAGCAGGCAGGCAGTGACTAAATCCCCGGCAACAACAATGCTTTTCAGGTATCCTCGAGGCCGCATGAACGGAGCTTTCCTAATGGGAAAACAAGCCTTGTGCCCTCAGTCTCCAATTTCTAGGTTGACACGCAGCATACACGGAGGACCATAGCTTCCTGGCGCTAGGCAGTGCTCTGTTACCGAAACGGGTGCTGAAGCAAGGTTCCTAGGAGTCTTGGAAAGCTTACTACCGTGAAACTAAAGCAGAACAGTGAAGAAGGCCTCATGGAGCTGCTCCAGGCCTCCCATTTGGCAAGGCAAATCAGGGCCTTCCTTCGAGGCTTGGGCTCACGTTGACTTTCACTTTAGGTATAGAGGAGAGCAGGGTGATCTTCCAACTAGGAACTGGCAGCACAAGGTTTCTTACCGGAGAAGTCAATATCTTCTCAGAACCATGCCAGCAGTGACAAAAACCCTGGCAACAACAGTGCTTTTCAGGTATATTCGAGGCCACATGAACGGAGCTTTCATAATGGGCAAACAAGCCTTGTGACGTCAGTCTCCAATTTGTCAGTTGACATGCAGCATACACGCAGGACCAAAGCTTCCTGGCTCTAGGCAGTTTTCTGATACCCAAACGGGTGCTTAAGTAAGGTCTCTAGGAGTCTTGGAAGGCTTACTACCGTTAAACTAAAGGAGAACAGCGTTGAAGGCCTCATGGAGCTGCTGCATGCCTCCCGTATTGTAAGGATATTCAGGGCATTACATCGAGGCTAGTGCTCCCCTTGACTTTCATTTGGTTACAGAGCAGAGCAGGGTGAGCTTCCAACTAGGAACTGGAAGCACAAGGTTTCTTTCAGGAAAACTCATTTTCTTCGCAGAAGCAGGCAGGCAGTGACTAAATCCCCGGCAACAACAATGCTTTTCAGGTATCCTCGAGGCCGCATGAACGGAGCTTTCCTATTGGGAAAACAAACCTTGTGCCATCAGTCTCCAATTTCTAGATTGACACGCAGCATACACGGAGGACCAGAGATTCCTGGCTCTAGGCAGTGTTCTGTTACCGAAACGGGTGTTGAAGTAAGGTTCCTTGGAGTCTTAGAAAGCTTACTACCGTGAAACTAAAGCAGAAGAGCGTTGAAGGCCTCAAGGAGAGCTGCTGCTGCATGCCTCGTGTTTTGTAAGGATATTCATGGCCTTACATCGAGGCTAGTGCTCCCCTTGATTTTCACTTTAGTTATAGAGCAGAGTAGGTTGAGCTTCCTACTAGGAACTGGAAGCACAAGGTTTCTTTTGGGAAAACTCATTTTCATCGCAGAAGCAGGCAGGCAGTGACTAAATTCCCGGCAACAACAATGCTTTTCAGGTATCCTTGAGGCCGCATGAACGGAGCTTTCCTAATGGGAAAACAAGCCTTGTGCCATCAGTCTCCAATTTCTAGGTTGACACGCAGCATACACGGAAGACCAGAGCTTCCTGGCTCTAGGCAGTGTTCTGTTACCGAAACGGGTGTTGAAGTAAGGTTCCTTGGAGTCTTGGAAAGCTTACTACCGTGAAACTAAAGCAGAAGAGCGTTGAAGGCCTCAAGGAGCTGCTGCATGCCTCGCGTTTTGTTAGGATATTCAGGGCCTTACATCGAGGCTAGTGCTCCCCTTGACTTTCATTTTAGTTATAGAGCAGAGCAGGGTCAGCTTCCAAGTAGGAACTGGAAGCACAAGGTTTCTTTTGGGGAAACTCATTTTCTTTGCAGAAGCAGGCAGGCAGTGACTAAATCCCCGGCAACAACAATGCTTTTCAGGTATCCTCGAGGCCGCATGAACGGAGCTTTCCTAATGGGAAAACAAGGCTTGTGCCATCAGTCTCCAATTTCTAGGTTGACACGCAGCATACACGGAGGACCAGAGCTTCCTGGCGCTAGGCAGTGTTCTGTTACCGAAACGGGTGCTGAAGCAAGGTTCCTAGGAGTCTTGGAAAGCTTACTACCGTGAAACTAAAGCAGAACAGTGAAGAAGGCCTCATGGAGCTGCTCCACGCCTCCCGTTTGGCAAGGCAAATCTGGGCCTTCCTTCGAGGCTTGGGCTCTCGTTGACTTTCTCTTTAGGTATAGAGCAGAGCAGGGTGATCTTCCAACTAGGAACTGACATCACAAGGTTTCTTACCGGAGAAGTCAATATCTTCTCAGAACCATGCCGGCAGTGACAAAAACCCTGGCAACAACAGTGCTTTTCAGGTATATTCGAGGCCGCATGAACGGAGCTTTCATAATGGGCAAACAAGCCTTGTGACATCAGTCTCCAATTTGTCAGTTGACATGCAGCATACACGCAGGACCAAAGCTTCCTGGCTCTAGGCAGTTTTCTGATACCCAAACGGGTGCTTAAGTAAGGTCTCTAGGAGTCTTGGAAGGCTTACTACCGTTAAACTAAAGGAGAACAGCGTTGAAGGCCTCATGGAGCTGCTGCATGCCTCCCGTATTGTAAGGATATTCAGGGCATTACATCGAGGCTAGTGCTCCCCTTGACTTTCATTTGGTTATAGAGCAGAGCAGGGTGAGCTTCCAACTAGGAACTGGAAGCACGAGGTTTCTTTCAGGAAAACTCATTTTCTTCGCAGAAGCAGGCACTCAGTGACTAAATCCCCGGCAACAACAATGCTTTTCAGGTATCCTCGAGGCCGCATGAACGGAGCTTTCCTATTGGGAAAACAAGCCTTGTGCCATCAGTCTCCAATTTCTAGGTTGACACGCAGCATACACGGAGGACCAGAGCTTCCTGGCTCTAGGCAGTGTTCTGTTACCGAAACGGGTGTTGAAGTAAGGTTCCTTGGAGTCTTGGAAAGCTTACTACCGTGAAACTAAAGCAGAAGAGCGTTGAAGGCCTCAAGGAGCTGCTGCATGCCTCGCGTTTTGTTAGGATATTCAGGGCCTTACATCGAGGCTAGTGCTCCCCTTGACTTTCACTTTAGTTATAGAGCAGAGCAGGGTCAGCTTCCAAGTAGGAACTGGAAGCACAAGGTTTCTTTTGGGGAAACTCATTTTCTTCGCAGAAGCAGGCAGGCAGTGACTAAATCCCCGGCAACAACAATGCTTTTCAGGTATCCTCGAGGCCGCATGAACGGAGCTTTCCTAATGGGAAAACAAGCCTTGTGCCATCAGTCTCCAATTTCTAGGTTGACACGCAGCATACACGGAGGACCAGAGCTTCCTGGCTCTAGGCAGTGTTCTGTTACCGAAACGGGTGCTGAAGCAAGGTTCCTAGGAGTCTTGGAAAGCTTACTACCGTGAAACTAAAGCAGAAGAGCGATGAAGGCCTCATGGAGCTGCTGCATGCCTCCCGATTTGCGAGGATAATCACGGCCTTACTTGGAGGTTAGTGCTCACGTTGACGTTCACTTTTGCTATAGAGGAGAGCAGGGTGAGCTTCCAACTAGGAACTGGAAGCACAAGGTTTCTTTCGAGAAAACTCAGTTTCTTCTCTGAGCCATGCCGGCAGTAACTAAAAGCACGGTAACAACAGTGCTTTTCAGGTAGCTTCGAGACTGCATGAGTGGAGCTTTCAAAACGGGAAAACAAGCTTTGTGTCTCAGTCTCACATTTCCAGATTGACACGCAGCATAAGGACATGTTGATGCTAACAAGTCAAAAGAGATTCAGGATACCCACTGGGGCTTTCCCTGATTCAACTTTTTTCTACGACTGCTTCTCTGCGTGCAGCAAAGTGCCTAAACTAAGGATGCACGAGGGAGACTTAGGTGCCTGTGCTTCTTCCAAAGACCTGCAGTGTTCCACCAAGAACAGTGCTGAAATTCTACTTGGAATGCAACCGACCACCTCCTTGATGATGCGTGACTCTAAGTGTAAAAGGTGAAAAGGGATTAGAAGCAGAGTGTTTTTCTCAATAGAGTTCAGCTAGGAGAAGGAGGTTACATCCATTGCATGGAGGACCTTCTAGAAGTGTGTTCCTAAATCCTGTGTATAGCTGAGGTAATCTGGCTCTCCCAAGGAAGAGTGCAGTGTGTTGCCTTTCTCTAGCCAACACTGGGGTGTTCCCAAAGGCCTACGGGGCTGAAGTTGCTTAGCTGGCCCTGAGGTTCTTGGCTCTACTCAGTGTACTGTTACCGAAACGGTTGCTGAAGAGAGGGCCCTAGGAGTCTTGAAAAGCTTACTACAGTGAAACTAAAGCAGAACAGTGAAGAAGGCCTCATGGCGCTGCTCCATGCCTTCCGTTTGGCAAGGCAAATCAGGGCCTTCCTTCGAGGCTTGGGCTCACGTTCACTTTCACTTTAGGTATAGAGCAGAGCAGGGTGAGCTTCCAACTAGGAACTGGCAGCACAAGGTTTCTTTCAGGAAAACTCATTTTCTTCGCAGAAGCAGGCACTCAGTGACTAAATCCCCGGCAACAACAATGCTTTTCAAGTATCCTCGAGGCCGCATGAACGGAGCTTTCCTATTGGGAAAACAAGCCTTGTGCCATCAGTCTCCAATTTCTAGGTTGACACGCAGCATACACGGAGGACCAGAGCTTCCTGGCTCTAGGCAGTGTTCTGTTACCGAAACGGGTGTTGAAGTAAGGTTCCTTGGAGTCTTGGAAAGCTTACTACCGTGAAACTAAAGCAGAAGAGCGTTGAAGGCCTCAAGGAGCTGCTGCATGCCTCGCGTTTTGTTAGGATATTCAGGGCCTTACATCGAGGCTAGTGCTCCCCTTGACTTTCACTTTAGTTATAGAGCAGAGCAGGGTCAGCTTCCAAGTAGGAACTGGAAGCACAAGGTTTCTTTTGGGGAAACTCATTTTCTTCGCAGAAGCAGGCAGGCAGTGACTAAATCTCCGGCAACAACAATGCTTTTCAGGTATCCTCGAGGCCGCATGAACGGAGCTTTCCTAATGGGAAAACAAGCCTTGTGCCATCAGTCTCCAATTTCTAGGTTGACACGCAGCATACACGGAGGACCAGAGCTTCCTGGCGCTAGGCAGTGTTCTGTTACCGAAACGGGTGCTGAAGCAAGGTTCCTAGGAGTCTTGGAAAGCTTACTACCGTGAAACTAAAGCAGAACAGTGAAGAAGGCCTCATGGAGCTGCTCCAGGCCTCCCATTTGGCAAGGCAAATCAGGGCCTTCCTTCGAGGCTTGGGCTCACGTTGACTTTCACTTTAGGTATAGAGGAGAGCAGGGTGATCTTCCAACTAGGAACTGGCAGCACAAGGTTTCTTACCGGAGAAGTCAATATCTTCTCAGAACCATGCCAGCAGTGACAAAAACCCTGGCAACAACAGTGCTTTTCAGGTATATTCGAGGCCGCATGAACGGAGCTTTCATAATGGGCAAACAAGCCTTGTGACGTCAGTCTCCAATTTGTCAGTTGATAAGCAGCATACACGCAGGACCAAAGCTTCCTGGCTCTAGGCAGTTTTCTGATACCCAAACGGGTGCTTAAGTAAGGTCTCTAGGAGTCTTGGAAGGCTTACTACCGTTAAACTAAAGGAGAACAGCGTTGAAGGCCTCATGGAGCTGCTGCATGCCTCCCGTATTGTAAGGATATTCAGGGCATTACATCGAGGCTAGTGCTCCCCTTGACTTTCATTTGGTTATAGAGCAGAGCAGGGTGAGCTTCCAACTAGGAACTGGAAGCACAAGGTTTCTTTCAGGAAAACTCATTTTCTTCGCAGAAGCAGGCAGGCAGTGACTAAATCCCCGGCAACAACAATGCTTTTCAGGTATCCTCGAGGCCGCATGAACGGAGCTTTCCTATTGGGAAAACAAGCCTTGTGCCATCAGTCTCCAATTTCTAGATTGACACGCAGCATACACGGAGGACCAGAGCTTCCTGGCTCTAGGCAGTGTTCTGTTACCGAAACGGGTGTTGAAGTAAGGTTCCTTGGAGTCTTAGAAAGCTTACTACCGTGAAACTAAAGCAGAAGAGCGTTGAAGGCCTCAAGGAGAGCTGCTGCTGCATGCCTCGTGTTTTGTAAGGATATTCAGGGCCTTACATCGAGGCTAGTGCTCCCCTTGATTTTCACTTTAGTTATAGAGCAGAGTAGGTTGAGCTTCCTACTAGGAACTGGAAGCACAAGGTTTCTTTTGGGAAAACTCATTTTCTTCGCAGAAGCAGGCAGGCAGTGACTAAATTCCCGGCAACAACAATGCTTTTCAGGTATCCTTGAGGCCGCATGAACGGAGCTTTCCTAATGGGAAAACAAGCCTTGTGCCATCAGTCTACAATTTCTAGGTTGACACGCAGCATACACGGAAGACCAGAGCTTCCTGGCTCTAGCCAGTGTTCTGTTACCGAAACGGGTGTTGAAGTAAGGTTCCTTGGAGTCTTGGAAAGCTTACTACCGTGAAACTAAAGCAGAAGAGCGTTGAAGGCCTCAAGGAGCTGCTGCATGCCTCGCGTTTTGTTAGGATATTCAGGGCCTTACATCGAGGCTAGTGCTCCCCTTGACTTTCACTTTAGTTATAGAGCAGAGAAGGGTCAGCTTCCAAGTAGGAACTGGAAGCACAAGGTTTCTTTTGGGGAAACTCATTTTCTTTGCAGAAGCAGGCAGGCAGTGACTAAATCCCCGGCAACAACAATGCTTTTCAGGTATCCTCGAGGCCGCATGAACGGAGCTTTCCTAATGGGAAAACAAGCCTTGTGCCATCAGTCTCCAATTTCTAGGTTGACACGCAGCATACACGGAGGACCAGAGCTTCCTGGCGCTAGGCAGTGTTCTGTTACCGAAACGGGTGCTGAAGCAAGGTTCCTAGGAGTCTTGGAAAGCTTACTACCGTGAAACTAAAGCAGAACAGTGAAGAAGGCCTCATGGAGCTGCTTCAGGCCTCCCATTTGGCAAGGCAAATCAGGGGCTTCCTTCGAGGCTTGGGCTCACGTTGACTTTCACTTTAGGTATAGAGGAGAGCAGGGTGACCTTCCGACTAGGAACTGACAGCACAAGGTTTCTTAGCGGAGAAGTCAATATCTTCTCAGAACCATGCCGGCAGTGACAAAAACCCTGGCAACAACAGTGCTTTTCAGGTATATTCGAGGCCGCATGAACGGAGCTTTCATAATGGGCAAACAAGCCTTGTGACATCAGTCTCCAATTTGTCAGTTGATATGCAGCATACACGCAGGACCAAAGCTTCCTGGCTCTAGGCAGTTTTCTGATACCCAAACGGGTGCTTAAGTAAGGTCTCTAGGAGTCTTGGAAGGCTTACTACCGTTAAACTAAAGGAGAACAGCGTTGAAGGCCTCATGGAGCTGCTGCATGCCTCCCGTATTGTAAGGATATTCAGGGCATTACATCGAGGCTAGTGCTCCCCTTGACTTTCATTTGGTTATAGAGCAGAGCAGGGTGAGCTTCCAACTAGGAACTGGAAGCACGAGGTTTCTTTCAGGAAAACTCATTTTCTTCGCAGAAGCAGGCGGGCAGTTACTAAATCCCCGGCAACAACAATGCTTTTCAGGTATCCTCGAGGCCGCATGAACGGAGCTTTCCTATTGGGAAAACAAGCCTTGTGCCATCAGTCTCCAATTTCTAGATTGACACGCAGCATACACGGAGGACCAGAGCTTCCTGGCTCTAGGCAGTGTTCTGTTACCGAAACGGGTGTTGAAGTAAGGTTCCTTGGAGTCTTGGAAAGCTTACTACCGTGAAACTAAAGCAGAAGAGCGTTGAAGGCCTCAAGGAGCTGCTGCATGCCTCGCGTTTTGTTAGGATATTCAGGGCCTTACATCGAGGCTAGTGCTCCCCTTGACTTTCACTTTAGTTATAGAGCAGAGCAGGGTCAGCTTCCAAGTAGGAACTGGAAGCACAAGGTTTCTTTTGGGGAAACTCATTTTCTTCGCAGAAGCAGGCAGGCAGTGACTAAATCCCCGGCAACAACAATGCTTTTCAGGTATCCTCGAGGCCGCATGAACGGAGCTTTCCTAATGGGAAAACAAGCCTTGTGCCATCAGTCTCCAATTTCTAGGTTGACACGCAGCATACACGGAGGACCAGAGCTTCCTGGCTCTAGGCAGTGTTCTGTTACCGAAACGGGTGCTGAAGCAAGGTTCCTAGGAGTCTTGGAAAGCTTACTACCGTGAAACTAAAGCAGAAGAGCGATGAAGGCCTCATGGAGCTGCTGCATGCCTCCCGATTTGCCAGGATAATCAGGGCCTTACTTGGAGGTTAGTGCTCACGTTGACGTTCACTTTTGGTATAGAGGAGAGCAGGGTGAGCTTCCAACTAGGAACTGGAAGCACAAGGTTTCTTTCGAGAAAACTCAGTTTCTTCTCTGAGCCATGCCGGCAGTAACTAAAAGCACGGTAACAACAGTGCTTTTCAGGTAGCTTCGAGACTGCATGAGCGGAGCTTTCAAAACGGGAAAACAAGCTTTGTGTCTCAGTCTCACATTTCCAGATTGACACGCAGCATAAGGACATGTTGATGCTAACAAGTCAAAAGAGATTCAGGATACCCACTGGGGCTTTCCCTGATTCAACTTTTTTCTACGACTGCTTCTCTGCGTGCAGCAAAGTGCCTAAACTAAGGATGCGCGAGGGAGACTTAGGTGCCTGTGCTTCTTCCAAAGACCTGCAGTGTTCCACCAAGAACAGTGCTGAAATTCTACTTGGAATGCAACCGACCACCTCCTTGACGATGCGTGACTCTAAGTGTAAAAGGTGAAAAGGGATTAGAAGCAGAGTGTTTTTCTCAATAGAGTTCAGCTAGGAGAAGGAGGTTACATCCATTGCATGGAGGACCTTCTAGAAGTGTGTTCCTGAATCCTGTGTAGAGCTGAGGTAATCTGGCTCTCCCAAGGAAGAGTGCAGTGTGTTGCCTTTCTCTAGCCAACACTGGGGTGTTCCCAAAGGCCTACGGGGCTGAAGTTGCTTAGCTGGCCCTGAGGTTCTTGGCTCTACTCAGTGTACTGTTACCGAAACGGTTGCTGAAGAGAGGGCCCTAGGAGTCTTGAAAAGCTTACTACCGTGAAACTAAAGCAGAACAGTGAAGAAGGCCTCATGGCGCTGCTCCATGCCTCCCGTTTGGCAAGGCAAATCAGGGCCTTCCTTCGAGGCTTGGGCTCACGTTGACTTTCACTTTAGGTATAGAGCAGAGCAGGGTGAGCTTCCAACTAGGAACTGGCAGCACAAGGTTTCTTACCGGAGAAGTCAATATCTTCTCAGAACCATGCCAGCAGTGACAAAAACCCTGGCAACAACAGTGCTTTTCAGGTATATTCGAGGCCACATGAACGGAGCTTTCATAATGGGCAAACAAGCCTTGTGACACCAGTCTCCAATTTGTCAGTTGATATGCAGCATACACGCAGGACCAAAGCTTCCTGGCTCTAGGCAGTTTTCTGATACCCAAACGGGTGCTTAAGTAAGGTCTCTAGGAGTCTTGGAAGGCTTACTACCGTTAAACTAAAGGAGAACAGCGTTGAAGGCCTCATGGAGCTGCTGCATGCCTCCCGTATTGTAAGGATATTCAGGGCATTACATCGAGGCTAGTGCTCCCCTTGACTTTCATTTGGTTATAGAGCAGCGCAGGGTGAGCTTCCAACTAGGAACTGGCAGCACAAGGTTTCTTTCAGGAAAACTCATTTTCTTCGCAGAAGCAGGCGGGCAGTGACTAAATCCCCGGCAACAACAATGCTTTTCAGGTATCCTTGAGGCCGCATGAACGGAGCTTTCCTATTGGGAAAACAAGCCTTGTGCCATCAGTCCCCAATTTCTAGATTGACACGCAGCATACACGGAGGACCAGAGCTTCCTGGCTCTAGGCAGTGTTCTGTTACCGAAACGGGTGTTGAAGTAAGGTTCCTTGGAGTCTTGGAAAGCTTACTACCGTGAAACTAAAGCAGAAGAGCGTTGAAGGCCTCAAGGAGCTGCTGCATGCCTCGCGTTTTGTTAGGATATTCAGGGCCTTACATCGAGGCTAGTGCTCCCCTTGACTTTCACTTTAGTTATAGAGCAGAGCAGGGTCAGCTTCCAAGTAGGAACTGGAAGCACAAGGTTTCTTTTGGGGAAACTCATTTTCTTCGCAGAAGCAGGCAGGCAGTGACTAAATCCCCGGCAACAACAATGCTTTTCAGGTATCCTCGAGGCCGCATGAACGGAGCTTTCCTAATGGGAAAACAAGCCTTGTGCCATCAGTCTCCAATTTCTAGGTTGACACGCAGCATACACGGAGGACCAGAGCTTCCTGGCTCTAGGCAGTGTTCTGTTACCGAAACGGGTGCTGAAGCAAGGTTCCTAGGAGTCTTGGAAAGCTTACTACCGTGAAACTAAAGCAGAAGAGCGATGAAGGCCTCATGGAGCTGCTGCATGCCTCCCGATTTGCCAGGATAATCAGGGCCTTACTTGGAGGTTAGTGCTCACGTTGACGTTCACTTTTGGTATAGAGGAGAGCAGGGTGAGCTTCCAACTAGGAACTGGAAGCACAAGGTTTCTTTCGAGAAAACTCAGTTTCTTCTCTGAGCCATGCCGGCAGTAACTAAAAGCACGGTAACAACAGTGCTTTTCAGGTAGCTTCGAGACTGCATGAGCGGAGCTTTCAAAACGGGAAAACAAGCTTTGTGTCTCAGTCTCACATTTCCAGATTGACACGCAGCATAAGGACATGTTGATGCTAACAAGTCAAAAGAGATTCAGGATACCCACTGGGGCTTTCCCTGATTCAACTTTTTTCTACGACTGCTTCTCTGCGTGCAGCAAAGTGCCTAAACTAAGGATGCGCGAGGGAGACTTAGGTGCCTGTGCTTCTTCCAAAGACCTGCAGTGTTCCACCAAGAACAGTGCTGAAATTCTACTTGGAATGCAACCGACCACCTCCTTGACGATGCGTGACTCTAAGTGTAAAAGGTGAAAAGGGATTAGAAGCAGAGTGTTTTTCTCAATAGAGTTCAGCTAGGAGAAGGAGGTTACATCCATTGCATGGAGGACCTTCTAGAAGTGTGTTCCTGAATCCTGTGTATAGCTGAGGTAATCTGGCTCTCCCAAGGAAGAGTGCAGTGTGTTGCCTTTCTCTAGCCAACACTGGGGTGTTCCCAAAGGCCTACGGGGCTGAAGTTGCTTAGCTGGCCCTGAGGTTCTTGGCTCTACTCAGTGTACTGTTACCGAAACGGTTGCTGAAGAGAGGGCCCTAGGAGTCTTGAAAAGCTTACTACCGTGAAACTAAAGCAGAACAGTGAAGAAGGCCTCATGGAGCTGCTCCAGGCCTCCCATTTGGCAAGGCAAATCAGGGCCTTCCTTCGAGGCTTGGGCTCACGTTGACTTTCACTTTAGGTATAGAGGAGAGCAGGGTGATCTTCCAACTAGGAACTGGCAGCACAAGGTTTCTTACCGGAGAAGTCAATATCTTCTCAGAACCATGCCAGCAGTGACAAAAACCCTGGCAACAACAGTGCTTTTCAGGTATATTCGAGGCCGCATGAACGGAGCTTTCATAATGGGCAAACAAGCCTTGTGACGTCAGTCTCCAATTTGTCAGTTGATATGCAGCATACACGCAGGACCAAAGCTTCCTGGCTCTAGGCAGTTTTCTGATACCCAAACGGGTGCTTAAGTAAGGTCTCTAGGACTCTTGGAAGGCTTACTACCGTTAAACTAAAGGAGAACAGCGTTGAAGGCCTCATGGAGCTGCTGCATGCCTCCTGTATTGTAAGGATATTCAGGGCATTACATCGAGGCTAGTGCTCCCCTTGACTTTCATTTGGTTATAGAGCAGAGCAGGGTGAGCTTCCAACTAGGAACTGGAAGCACAAGGTTTCTTTTGGGGAAACTCATTGTCTTTGCAGAAGCAGGCAGGCAGTGACTAAATCCCCGGCAACAACAATGCTTTTCAGGTATCCTCGAGGCCGCATGAACGGAGCTTTCCTAATGGGAAAACAAGGCTTGTGCCATCAGTCTCCAATTTCTAGGTTGACACGCAGCATACACGGAGGACCAGAGCTTCCTGGCGCTAGGCAGTGTTCTGTTACCGAAACGGGTGCTGAAGCAAGGTTCCTAGGAGTCTTGGAAAGCTTACTACCGTGAAACTAAAGCAGAACAGTGAAGAAGGCCTCATGGAGCTGCTTCAGGCCTCCCATTTGGCAAGGCAAATCAGGGGCTTCCTTCGAGGCTTGGGCTCACGTTGACTTTCACTTTAGGTATAGAGGAGAGCAGGGTGACCTTCCGACTAGGAACTGACAGCACAAGGTTTCTTACCGGAGAAGTCAATATCTTCTCAGAACCATGCCGGCAGTGACAAAAACCCTGGCAACAACAGTGCTTTTCAGGTATATTCGAGGCCTCATGAACGGAGCTTTCATAATGGGCAAACAAGCCTTGTGACATCAGTCTCCAATTTGTCAGTTGATATGCAGCATACACGCAGGACCAAAGCTTCCTGGCTCTAGGCAGTTTTCTGATACCCAAACGGGTGCTTAAGTAAGGTCTCTAGGAGTCTTGGAAGGCTTACTACCGTTAAACTAAAGGAGAACAGCGTTGAAGGCCTCATGGAGCTGCTGCATGCCTCCCGTATTGTAAGGATATTCAGGGCATTACATCGAGGCTAGTGCTCCCCTTGACTTTCATTTGGTTATAGAGCAGAGCAGGGTGAGCTTCCAACTAGGAACTGGAAGCACGAGGTTTCTTTCAGGAAAACTCATTTTCTTCGCAGAAGCAGGCACTCAGTGACTAAATCCCCGGCAACAACAGTGCTTTTCAGGTATCCTCGAGGCCGCATGAACGGAGCTTTCCTAATGGGAAAACAAGCCTTGTGCCATCAGTCTCCAATTTCTAGGTTGACACGCAGCATACACGGAGGACCAGAGCTTCCTGGCTCTAGGCAGTGTTCTGTTACCGAAACGGGTGTTGAAGTAAGGTTCCTTGGAGTCTTGGAAAGCTTACTACCGTGAAACTAAAGCAGAAGAGCGTTGAAGGCCTCAAGGAGCTGCTGCATGCCTCGCGTTTTGTTAGGATATTCAGGGCCTTACATCGAGGCTAGTGCTCCCCTTGACTTTCACTTTAGTTATAGAGCAGAGCAGGGTCAGCTTCCAAGTAGGAACTGGAAGCACAAGGTTTCTTTTGGGGAAACTCATTTTCTTCGCAGAAGCAGGCAGGCAGTGACTAAATCCCCGGCAACAACAATGCTTTTCAGGTATCCTTGAGGCCGCATGAACGGAGCTTTCCTAATGGGAAAACAAGCCTTGTGCCATCAGTCTCCAATTTCTAGGTTGACACGCAGCATACACGGAGGACCAGAGCTTCCTGGCTCTAGGCAGTGTTCTGTTACCGAAACGGGTGTTGAAGTAAGGTTCCTTGGAGTCTTGGAAAGCTTACTACCGTGAAACTAAAGCAGAAGAGCGTTGAAGGCCTCAAGGAGCTGCTGCATGCCTCGCGTTTTGTTAGGATATTCAGGGCCTTACTTGGAGGTTAGTGCTCACGTTGACGTTCACTTTTGCTATAGAGGAGAGCAGGGTGAGCTTCCAACTAGGAACTGGAAGCACAAGGTTTCTTTCGAGAAAACTCAGTTTCTTCTCTGAGCCGTGCCGGCAGTAACTAAAAGCACGGTAACAACAGTGCTTTTCAGGTAGCTTCGAGACTGCATGAGTGGAGCTTTCAAAATGGGAAAACAAGATTTGTGTCTCAGTCTCACATTTCCAGATTGACACGCAGCATAAGGACATGTTGATGCTAACAAGTCAAAAGAGATTCAGGACACCCACTGGGGCTTTCCCTGATTCAACTTTTTTCTACGACTGCTTCTCTGCGTGCAGCAAAGTGCCTAAACTAAGGATGCGCAAGGGAGACTTAGGTGCCTGTGCTTCTTCCAAAGACCTGCAGTGTTACACCAAGAACAGTGCTTAAATTCTACTTGGAATGCAAGCCGACCACCTCCTTGAGGATGCCTGACTCTAAGTGTAAAAGGTGAAAAGGGATTAGAAGCAGAGTGTTTTTCTCAATAGAGTTCCGCTAGGAGAATGAGGTTACATCCATTGCATGGAGGACCTTCTAGAAGTGTGTTCCTGAATCCTGTGTAGAGCTGAGGTAATCTGGCTCTCCCAAGGAAGAGTGCAGTGTGTTGCCTTTCTCTAGCCAACACTGGGGTGTTCCCAAAGGCCTACGGGGCTGAAGTTGCTTAGCTGGCCCTGAGGTTCTTGGCTCTACTCAGTGTACTGGTACCGAAACGGTTGCTGAAGCAAGGGCCCTAGGAGTCTTGAAAAGCTTACTACCGTGAAACTAAAGCAGAACAGTGAAGAAGGCCTCATGGAGCTGCTCCACGCCTCCCGTTTGGCAAGGCAAATCTGGGCCTTCCTTCGAGGCTTGGGCTCACGTTGACTTTCTCTTTAGGTATAGAGCAGAGCAGGGTGATCTTCCAACTAGGAACTGGCAGCACAAGGTTTCTTCCCGGAGAAGTCAATATCTTCTCAGAACCATGCCGGCAGTGACAAAAACCCTGGCAACAACAGTGCTTTTCAGGTATATTCGAGGCCGCATGAACGGAGCTTTCATAATGGGCAAACAAGCCTTGTGACGTCAGTCTCCAGTTTGTAAGTTGATAGGCAGCATACACGCAGGACCAAAGCTTCCTGGCTCTAGGCAGTTTTCTGATACCCAAACGCGTGCTTAAGTAAGGTCTCTAGGAGTCTTGGAAGGCTTACTACCGTTAAACTAAAGCAGAACAGCGTTGAAGGCCTCATGGAGCTGCTGCATGCCTCCCGTATTGTAAGGATATTCAGGGCATTACCTCGAGGCTAGTGCTCCCCTTGACTTTCATTTAGTTATAGAGCAGAGCAGGGTGAGCTTCCAACTAGGAACTGGAAGCACAAGGTTTCTTTCAGGAAAACTCATTTTCTTCACAGAAAGCAGGCAGGCAGTGACTAAATCCCCGGCAACAACAAAGCTTTTCTGGTATCCCCGAAGCCGCATGAACGGAGCTTTCCTATTGGGAAAGCAAGCCTTGTGCCATCAGTCTCCAATTTCTAGGTTGACACGGAGCATACACGGAGTTCAAGAGCTTCCTGGCTCTATGCAGTGTTCTGTTACCGAAACGGGTGTTGAAGTAAGGTTCCTTGAAGTCTTGGAAAGCTTACTACCGTGAAACTAAAGCAGAAGAGCGTTGAAGGCCTCAAGGAGCTGCTGCTGCATGCCTCGCGTTTTATAAGGATATTCAGGGCCTTACATCGAGGCTAGTGCTCCCCTTGACTTTCACTTTAGTTATAGAGCAGAGCAGGGTCAGCTTCCAAGTAGGAACTGGAAGCACAAGGTTTCTTTTGGGGAAACTCATTTTCTTCGCAGAAGCAGGCAGGCAGTGACTAAATCCCCGGCAACAACAATGCTTTTCAGGTATCCTCGAGGCCGCATGAACGGAGCTTTCCTAATGGGAAAACAAGCCTTGTGCCATCAGTCTCCAATTTCTAGGTTGACACGCAGCATACACGGAGGACCAGAGCTTCCTGGCTCTAGGCAGTGTTCTGTTACCGAAACGGGTGCTGAAGCAAGGTTCCTAGGAGTCTTGGAAAGCTTACTACCGTGAAACTAAAGCAAAAGAGCGATGAAGGCCTCATGGAGCTGCTGCATGCCTCCCGTATTGTAAGGATATTCAGGGCATTACATCGAGGCTAGTGCTCCCCTTGACTTTCATTTGGTTATAGAGCAGAGCAGGGTGAGCTTCCAACTAGGAACTGGAAGAACAAGGTTTCTTTCAGGAAAACTCATTTTCTTCGCAGAAGCAGGCAGGCAGTTACTAAATCCCCGGCAACAACAATGCTTTTCAGGTATCCTCGAGGCCGCATGAACGGAGCTTTCCTAATGGGAAAACAAGGCTTGTGCCATCAGTCTCCAATTTCTAGGTTGACACGCAGCATACACGGAGGACCAGAGCTTCCTGGCTCTAGGCAGTGTTCTGTTACCGAAACGGGTGTTGAAGTAAGGTTCCTTGGAGTCTTGGAAAGCTTACTACCGTGAAACTAAAGCAGAAGAGCGTTGAAGGCCTCAAGGAGCTGCTGCATGCCTCGCGTTTTGTTAGGATATTCAGGGCCTTACATCGAGGCTAGTGCTCCCCTTGACTTTCACTTTAGTTATAGAGCAGAGCAGGGTCAGCTTCCAAGTAGGAACTGGAAGCACAAGGTTTCTTTTGGGGAAACTCATTTTCTTCGCAGAAGCAGGCAGGCAGTGACTAAATCCCCGGCAACAACAATGCTTTTCAGGTATCCTCGAGGCCGCATGAACGGAGCTTTCCTAATGGGAAAACAAGCCTTGTGCCATCAGTCTCCAATTTCTAGGTTGACACGCAGCATACACGGAGGACCAGAGCTTCCTGGCTCTAGGCAGTGTTCTGTTACCGAAACGGGTGTTGAAGTAAGGTTCCTTGGAGTCTTGGAAAGCTTACTACCGTGAATCTAAAGCAGAAGAGCGTTGAAGGCCTCAAGGAGCTGCTGCATGCCTCGCGTTTTGTTAGGATATTCAGGGCCTTACATCGAGGCTAGTGCTCCCCTTGACTTTCACTTTAGTTATAGAGCAGAGCAGGGTCAGCTTCCAAGTAGGAACTGGAAGCACAAGGTTTCTTTTGGGGAAACTCATTTTCTTCGCAGAAGCAGGCAGGCAGTGACTAAATCCCCGGCAACAACAATGCTTTTCAGGTATCCTCGAGGCCGCATGAACGGAGCTTTCCTAATGGGAAAACAAGCCTTGTGCCATCAGTCTCCAATTTCTAGGTTGACACACAGCATACACGGAGGACCAGAGCTTCCTGGCTCTAGGCAGTGTTCTGTTACCGAAACGGGTGCTGAAGCAAGGTTCCTAGGAGTCTTGGAAAGCTTACAACCGTGAAACTAAAGCAGAAGAGCGATGAAGGCCTCATGGAGCTGCTGCATGCCTCCCGATTTGCCAGGATAATCAGGGCCTTACTTGGAGATTAGTGCTCACGTTGACGTTCACTTTTGGTATAGAGGAGAGCAGGGTGAGCTTCCAACTAGGAACTGGAAGCACAAGGTTTCTTTCGAGAAAACTCAGTTTCTTCTCTGAGCCATGCCGGCAGTAACTAAAAGCACGGTAACAACAGTGCTTTTCAGGTAGCTTCGAGACTGCATGAGCGGAGCTTTCAAAACGGGAAAACAAGCTTTGTGTCTCAGTCTCACATTTCCAGATTGACACGCAGCATAAGGACATGTTGATGCTAACAAGTCAAAAGAGATTCAGGATACCCACTGGGGCTTTCCCTGATTCAACTTTTTTCTACGACTGCTTCTCTGCGTGCAGCAAAGTGCCTAAACTAAGGATGCGCGAGGGAGACTTAGGTGCCTGTGCTTCTTCCAAAGACCTGCAGTGTTCCACCAAGAACAGTGCTGAAATTCTACTTGGAATGCAACCGACCACCTCCTTGACGATGCGTGACTCTAAGTGTAAAAGGTGAAAAGGGATTAGAAGCAGAGTGTTTTTCTCAATAGAGTTCAGCTAGGAGAAGGAGGTTACATCCATTGCATGGAGGACCTTCTAGAAGTGTGTTCCTGAATCCTGTGTATAGCTGAGGCAATCTGGCTCTCCCAAGGAAGAGTGCAGTGTGTTGCCTTTCTCTAGCCAACACTGGGGTGTTCCCAAAGGCCTACGGGGCTGAAGTTGCTTAGCTGGCCCTGAGGTTCTTGGCTCTACTCAGTGTACTGTTACCGAAACGGTTGCTGAAGAGAGGGCCCTAGGAGTCTTGAAAAGCTTACTACCGTGAAACTAAAGCAGAACAGTGAAGAAGGCCTCATGGAGCTGCTCCAGGCCTCCCATTTGGCAAGGCAAATCAGGGCCTTCCTTCGAGGCTTGGGCTCACGTTGACTTTCACTTTAGGTATAGAGGAGAGCAGGGTGATCTTCCAACTAGGAACTGGCAGCACAAGGTTTCTTACCGGAGAAGTCAATATCTTCTCAGAACCATGCCAGCAGTGACAAAAACCCTGGCAACAACAGTGCTTTTCAGGTATATTCGAGGCCGCATGAACGGAGCTTTCATAATGGGCAAACAAGCCTTGTGACGTCAGTCTCCAATTTGTCAGTTGATATGCAGCATACACGCAGGACCAAAGCTTCCTGGCTCTAGGCAGTTTTCTGATACCCAAACGGGTGCTTAAGTAAGGTCTCTAGGACTCTTGGAAGGCTTACTACCGTTAAACTAAAGGAGAACAGCGTTGAAGGCCTCATGGAGCTGCTGCATGCCTCCTGTATTGTAAGGATATTCAGGGCATTACATCGAGGCTAGTGCTCCCCTTGACTTTCATTTGGTTATAGAGCAGAGCAGGGTGAGCTTCCAACTAGGAACTGGAAGCACAAGGTTTCTTTTGGGGAAACTCATTGTCTTTGCAGAAGCAGGCAGGCAGTGACTAAATCCCCGGCAACAACAATGCTTTTCAGGTATCCTCGAGGCCGCATGAACGGAGCTTTCCTAATGGGAAAACAAGGCTTGTGCCATCAGTCTCCAATTTCTAGGTTGACACGCAGCATACACGGAGGACCAGAGCTTCCTGGCGCTAGGCAGTGTTCTGTTACCGAAACGGGTGCTGAAGCAAGGTTCCTAGGAGTCTTGGAAAGCTTACTACCGTGAAACTAAAGCAGAACAGTGAAGAAGGCCTCATGGAGCTGCTTCAGGCCTCCCATTTGGCAAGGCAAATCAGGGGCTTCCTTCGAGGCTTGGGCTCACGTTGACTTTCACTTTAGGTATAGAGGAGAGCAGGGTGACCTTCCGACTAGGAACTGACAGCACAAGGTTTCTTACCGGAGAAGTCAATATCTTCTCAGAACCATGCCGGCAGTGACAAAAACCCTGGCAACAACAGTGCTTTTCAGGTATATTCGAGGCCTCATGAACGGAGCTTTCATAATGGGCAAACAAGCCTTGTGACATCAGTCTCCAATTTGTCAGTTGATATGCAGCATACACGCAGGACCAAAGCTTCCTGGCTCTAGGCAGTTTTCTGATACCCAAACGGGTGCTTAAGTAAGGTCTCTAGGAGTCTTGGAAGGCTTACTACCGTTAAACTAAAGGAGAACAGCGTTGAAGGCCTCATGGAGCTGCTGCATGCCTCCCGTATTGTAAGGATATTCAGGGCATTACATCGAGGCTAGTGCTCCCCTTGACTTTCATTTGGTTATAGAGCAGAGCAGGGTGAGCTTCCAACTAGGAACTGGAAGCACGAGGTTTCTTTCAGGAAAACTCATTTTCTTCGCAGAAGCAGGCACTCAGTGACTAAATCCCCGGCAACAACAGTGCTTTTCAGGTATCCTCGAGGCCGCATGAACGGAGCTTTCCTAATGGGAAAACAAGCCTTGTGCCATCAGTCTCCAATTTCTAGGTTGACACGCAGCATACACGGAGGACCAGAGCTTCCTGGCTCTAGGCAGTGTTCTGTTACCGAAACGGGTGTTGAAGTAAGGTTCCTTGGAGTCTTGGAAAGCTTACTACCGTGAAACTAAAGCAGAAGAGCGTTGAAGGCCTCAAGGAGCTGCTGCATGCCTCGCGTTTTGTTAGGATATTCAGGGCCTTACATCGAGGCTAGTGCTCCCCTTGACTTTCACTTTAGTTATAGAGCAGAGCAGGGTCAGCTTCCAAGTAGGAACTGGAAGCACAAGGTTTCTTTTGGGGAAACTCATTTTCTTCGCAGAAGCAGGCAGGCAGTGACTAAATCCCCGGCAACAACAATGCTTTTCAGGTATCCTCGAGGCCGCATGAACGGAGCTTTCCTAATGGGAAAACAAGCCTTGTGCCATCAGTCTCCAATTTCTAGGTTGACACGCAGCATACACGGAGGACCAGAGCTTCCTGGCTCTAGGCAGTGTTCTGTTACCGAAACGGGTGTTGAAGTAAGGTTCCTTGGAGTCTTGGAAAGCTTACTACCGTGAAACTAAAGCAGAAGAGCGTTGAAGGCCTCAAGGAGCTGCTGCATGCCTCGCGTTTTGTTAGGATATTCAGGGCCTTACTTGGAGGTTAGTGCTCACGTTGACGTTCACTTTTGCTATAGAGGAGAGCAGGGTGAGCTTCCAACTAGGAACTGGAAGCACAAGGTTTCTTTCGAGAAAACTCAGTTTCTTCTCTGAGCCGTGCCGGCAGTAACTAAAAGCACGGTAACAACAGTGCTTTTCAGGTAGCTTCGAGACTGCATGAGTGGAGCTTTCAAAATGGGAAAACAAGATTTGTGTCTCAGTCTCACATTTCCAGATTGACACGCAGCATAAGGACATGTTGATGCTAACAAGTCAAAAGAGATTCAGGACACCCACTGGGGCTTTCCCTGATTCAACTTTTTTCTACGACTGCTTCTCTGCGTGCAGCAAAGTGCCTAAACTAAGGATGCGCAAGGGAGACTTAGGTGCCTGTGCTTCTTCCAAAGACCTGCAGTGTTACACCAAGAACAGTGCTTAAATTCTACTTGGAATGCAAGCCGACCACCTCCTTGAGGATGCCTGACTCTAAGTGTAAAAGGTGAAAAGGGATTAGAAGCAGAGTGTTTTTCTCAATAGAGTTCCGCTAGGAGAATGAGGTTACATCCATTGCATGGAGGACCTTCTAGAAGTGTGTTCCTGAATCCTGTGTAGAGCTGAGGTAATCTGGCTCTCCCAAGGAAGAGTGCAGTGTGTTGCCTTTCTCTAGCCAACACTGGGGTGTTCCCAAAGGCCTACGGGGCTGAAGTTGCTTAGCTGGCCCTGAGGTTCTTGGCTCTACTCAGTGTACTGGTACCGAAACGGTTGCTGAAGCAAGGGCCCTAGGAGTCTTGAAAAGCTTACTACCGTGAAACTAAAGCAGAACAGTGAAGAAGGCCTCATGGAGCTGCTCCACGCCTCCCGTTTGGCAAGGCAAATCTGGGCCTTCCTTCGAGGCTTGGGCTCACGTTGACTTTCTCTTTAGGTATAGAGCAGAGCAGGGTGATCTTCCAACTAGGAACTGGCAGCACAAGGTTTCTTCCCGGAGAAGTCAATATCTTCTCAGAACCATGCCGGCAGTGACAAAAACCCTGGCAACAACAGTGCTTTTCAGGTATATTCGAGGCCGCATGAACGGAGCTTTCATAATGGGCAAACAAGCCTTGTGACGTCAGTCTCCAGTTTGTAAGTTGATAGGCAGCATACACGCAGGACCAAAGCTTCCTGGCTCTAGGCAGTTTTCTGATACCCAAACGCGTGCTTAAGTAAGGTCTCTAGGAGTCTTGGAAGGCTTACTACCGTTAAACTAAAGCAGAACAGCGTTGAAGGCCTCATGGAGCTGCTGCATGCCTCCCGTATTGTAAGGATATTCAGGGCATTACCTCGAGGCTAGTGCTCCCCTTGACTTTCATTTAGTTATAGAGCAGAGCAGGGTGAGCTTCCAACTAGGAACTGGAAGCACAAGGTTTCTTTCAGGAAAACTCATTTTCTTCACAGAAAGCAGGCAGGCAGTGACTAAATCCCCGGCAACAACAAAGCTTTTCTGGTATCCCCGAAGCCGCATGAACGGAGCTTTCCTATTGGGAAAGCAAGCCTTGTGCCATCAGTCTCCAATTTCTAGGTTGACACGGAGCATACACGGAGTTCAAGAGCTTCCTGGCTCTATGCAGTGTTCTGTTACCGAAACGGGTGTTGAAGTAAGGTTCCTTGAAGTCTTGGAAAGCTTACTACCGTGAAACTAAAGCAGAAGAGCGTTGAAGGCCTCAAGGAGCTGCTGCTGCATGCCTCGCGTTTTATAAGGATATTCAGGGCCTTACATCGAGGCTAGTGCTCCCCTTGACTTTCACTTTAGTTATAGAGCAGAGCAGGGTCAGCTTCCAAGTAGGAACTGGAAGCACAAGGTTTCTTTTGGGGAAACTCATTTTCTTCGCAGAAGCAGGCAGGCAGTGACTAAATCCCCGGCAACAACAATGCTTTTCAGGTATCCTCGAGGCCGCATGAACGGAGCTTTCCTAATGGGAAAACAAGCCTTGTGCCATCAGTCTCCAATTTCTAGGTTGACACGCAGCATACACGGAGGACCAGAGCTTCCTGGCTCTAGGCAGTGTTCTGTTACCGAAACGGGTGCTGAAGCAAGGTTCCTAGGAGTCTTGGAAAGCTTACTACCGTGAAACTAAAGCAAAAGAGCGATGAAGGCCTCATGGAGCTGCTGCATGCCTCCCGTATTGTAAGGATATTCAGGGCATTACATCGAGGCTAGTGCTCCCCTTGACTTTCATTTGGTTATAGAGCAGAGCAGGGTGAGCTTCCAACTAGGAACTGGAAGAACAAGGTTTCTTTCAGGAAAACTCATTTTCTTCGCAGAAGCAGGCAGGCAGTTACTAAATCCCCGGCAACAACAATGCTTTTCAGGTATCCTCGAGGCCGCATGAACGGAGCTTTCCTAATGGGAAAACAAGGCTTGTGCCATCAGTCTCCAATTTCTAGGTTGACACGCAGCATACACGGAGGACCAGAGCTTCCTGGCTCTAGGCAGTGTTCTGTTACCGAAACGGGTGTTGAAGTAAGGTTCCTTGGAGTCTTGGAAAGCTTACTACCGTGAAACTAAAGCAGAAGAGCGTTGAAGGCCTCAAGGAGCTGCTGCATGCCTCGCGTTTTGTTAGGATATTCAGGGCCTTACATCGAGGCTAGTGCTCCCCTTGACTTTCACTTTAGTTATAGAGCAGAGCAGGGTCAGCTTCCAAGTAGGAACTGGAAGCACAAGGTTTCTTTTGGGGAAACTCATTTTCTTCGCAGAAGCAGGCAGGCAGTGACTAAATCCCCGGCAACAACAATGCTTTTCAGGTATCCTCGAGGCCGCATGAACGGAGCTTTCCTAATGGGAAAACAAGCCTTGTGCCATCAGTCTCCAATTTCTAGGTTGACACGCAGCATACACGGAGGACCAGAGCTTCCTGGCTCTAGGCAGTGTTCTGTTACCGAAACGGGTGTTGAAGTAAGGTTCCTTGGAGTCTTGGAAAGCTTACTACCGTGAATCTAAAGCAGAAGAGCGTTGAAGGCCTCAAGGAGCTGCTGCATGCCTCGCGTTTTGTTAGGATATTCAGGGCCTTACATCGAGGCTAGTGCTCCCCTTGACTTTCACTTTAGTTATAGAGCAGAGCAGGGTCAGCTTCCAAGTAGGAACTGGAAGCACAAGGTTTCTTTTGGGGAAACTCATTTTCTTCGCAGAAGCAGGCAGGCAGTGACTAAATCCCCGGCAACAACAATGCTTTTCAGGTATCCTCGAGGCCGCATGAACGGAGCTTTCCTAATGGGAAAACAAGCCTTGTGCCATCAGTCTCCAATTTCTAGGTTGACACACAGCATACACGGAGGACCAGAGCTTCCTGGCTCTAGGCAGTGTTCTGTTACCGAAACGGGTGCTGAAGCAAGGTTCCTAGGAGTCTTGGAAAGCTTACAACCGTGAAACTAAAGCAGAAGAGCGATGAAGGCCTCATGGAGCTGCTGCATGCCTCCCGATTTGCCAGGATAATCAGGGCCTTACTTGGAGATTAGTGCTCACGTTGACGTTCACTTTTGGTATAGAGGAGAGCAGGGTGAGCTTCCAACTAGGAACTGGAAGCACAAGGTTTCTTTCGAGAAAACTCAGTTTCTTCTCTGAGCCATGCCGGCAGTAACTAAAAGCACGGTAACAACAGTGCTTTTCAGGTAGCTTCGAGACTGCATGAGCGGAGCTTTCAAAACGGGAAAACAAGCTTTGTGTCTCAGTCTCACATTTCCAGATTGACACGCAGCATAAGGACATGTTGATGCTAACAAGTCAAAAGAGATTCAGGATACCCACTGGGGCTTTCCCTGATTCAACTTTTTTCTACGACTGCTTCTCTGCGTGCAGCAAAGTGCCTAAACTAAGGATGCGCGAGGGAGACTTAGGTGCCTGTGCTTCTTCCAAAGACCTGCAGTGTTCCACCAAGAACAGTGCTGAAATTCTACTTGGAATGCAACCGACCACCTCCTTGACGATGCGTGACTCTAAGTGTAAAAGGTGAAAAGGGATTAGAAGCAGAGTGTTTTTCTCAATAGAGTTCAGCTAGGAGAAGGAGGTTACATCCATTGCATGGAGGACCTTCTAGAAGTGTGTTCCTGAATCCTGTGTATAGCTGAGGCAATCTGGCTCTCCCAAGGAAGAGTGCAGTGTGTTGCCTTTCTCTAGCCAACACTGGGGTGTTCCCAATGGCCTACGGGGCTGAAGTTGCTTAGCTGGCCCTGAGGTTCTTGGCTCTACTCAGTGTACTGTTACCGAAACGGTTGCTGAAGAGAGGGCCCTAGGAGTCTTGAAAAGCTTACTACCGTGAAACTAAAGCAGAACAGTGAAGAAGGCCTCATGGCGCTGCTCCATGCCTCCCGTTTGGCAAGGCAAATCAGGGCCTTCCTTCGAGGCTTGGGCTCACGTTGACTTTCACTTTAGGTAAGAGCAGAGCAGGGTGAGCTTCCAACTAGGAACTGGCAGCACAAGGTTTCTTTCAGGAAAACTCATTTTCTTCGCAGAAGCAGGCACTCAGTGACTAAATCCCCGACAACAACAAAGCTTTTCAGGTATCCTCGAGGCCGCATGAACGGAGCTTTCCTATTGGGAAAACAAGCCTTGTGCCATCAGTCTCCAATTTCTAGGTTGACACGCAGCATACACGGAGGACCAGAGCTTCCTGGCTCTAGGCAGTGTTCTGTTACCGAAACGGGTGTTGAAGTAAGGTTCCTTGGAGTCTTGGAAAGCTTACTACCGTGAAACTAAAGCAGAAGAGCGTTGAAGGCCTCAAGGAGCTGCTGCATGCCTCGTGTTTTGTTAGGATATTCAGGGCCTTACTTCGAGGTTAGTGCTCACGTTGACGTTCACTTTTGCTATAGAGGAGAGCAGGGTGAGCTTCCAACTAGGAACTGGAAGCACAAGGTTTCTTTCGAGAAAACTCAGTTTCTTCTCTGAGCCGTGCCGGCAGTAACTAAAAGCACGGTAACGACAGTGCTTTTCAGGTAGCTTCGAGACTGCATGAGTGGAGCTTTCAAAATGGGAAAACAAGATTTGTGTCTCAGTCTCACATTTCCAGATTGACACGCAGCATAAGGACATGTTGATGCTAACAAGTCAAAAGAGATTCAGGACACCCACTGGGGCTTTCCCTGATTCAACTTTTTTCTACGACTGCTTCTCTGCGTGCAGCAAAGTGCCTAAACTAAGGATGCGCAAGGGAGACTTAGGTGCCTGTGCTTCTTCCAAAGACCTGCAGTGTTACACCAAGAACAGTGCTTAAATTCTACTTGGAATGCAAGCCGACCACCTCCTTGAGGATGCCTGACTCTAAGTGTAAAAGGTGAAAAGGGATTAGAAGCAGAGTGTTTTTCTCAATAGAGTTCCGCTAGGAGAATGAGGTTACATCCATTGCATGGAGGACCTTCTAGAAGTGTGTTCCTGAATCCTGTGTAGAGCTGAGGTAATCTGGCTCTCCCAAGGAAGAGTGCAGTGTGTTGCCTTTCTCTAGCCAACACTGGGGTGTTCCCAAAGGCCTACGGGGCTGAAGTTGCTTAGCTGGCCCTGAGGTTCTTGGCTCTACTCAGTGTACTGGTACCGAAACGGTTGCTGAAGCAAGGGCCCTAGGAGTCTTGAAAAGCTTACTACCGTGAAACTAAAGCAGAACAGTGAAGAAGGCCTCATGGAGCTGCTCCACGCCTCCCGTTTGGCAAGGCAAATCTGGGCCTTCCTTCGAGGCTTGGGCTCACGTTGACTTTCTCTTTAGGTATAGAGCAGAGCAGGGTGATCTTCCAACTAGGAACTGGCAGCACAAGGTTTCTTCCCGGAGAAGTCAATATCTTCTCAGAACCATGCCGGCAGTGACAAAAACCCTGGCAACAACAGTGCTTTTCAGGTATATTCGAGGCCGCATGAACGGAGCTTTCATAATGGGCAAACAAGCCTTGTGACGTCAGTCTCCAGTTTGTAAGTTGATAGGCAGCATACACGCAGGACCAAAGCTTCCTGGCTCTAGGCAGTTTTCTGTTACCGAAACGGGTGTTGAAGTAAGGTTCCTTGGAGTCTTGGAAAGCTTACTACCGTGAATCTAAAGCAGAAGAGCGTTGAAGGCCTCAAGGAGCTGCTGCATGCCTCGCGTTTTGTTAGGATATTCAGGGCCTTACATCGAGGCTAGTGCTCCCCTTGACTTTCACTTTAGTTATAGAGCAGAGCAGGGTCAGCTTCCAAGTAGGAACTGGAAGCACAAGGTTTCTTTTGGGGAAACTCATTTTCTTCGCAGAAGCAGGCAGGCAGTGACTAAATCCCCGGCAACAACAATGCTTTTCAGGTATCCTCGAGGCCGCATGAACGGAGCTTTCCTAATGGGAAAACAAGCCTTGTGCCATCAGTCTCCAATTTCTAGGTTGACACGCAGCATACACGGAGGACCAGAGCTTCCTGGCTCTAGGCAGTGTTCTGTTACCGAAACGGGTGCTGAAGCAAGGTTCCTAGGAGTCTTGGAAAGCTTACTACCGTGAAACTAAAGCAGAAGAGCGATGAAGGCCTCATGGAGCTGCTGCATGCCTCCCGATTTGCCAGGATAATCAGGGCCTTACTTGGAGATTAGTGCTCACGTTGACGTTCACTTTTGGTATAGAGGAGAGCAGGGTGAGCTTCCAACTAGGAACTGGAAGCACAAGGTTTCTTTCGAGAAAACTCAGTTTCTTCTCTGAGCCATGCCGGCAGTAACTAAAAGCACGGTAACAACAGTGCTTTTCAGGTAGCTTCGAGACTGCATGAGCGGAGCTTTCAAAACGGGAAAACAAGCTTTGTGTCTCAGTCTCACATTTCCAGATTGACACGCAGCATAAGGACATGTTGATGCTAACAAGTCAAAAGAGATTCAGGATACCCACTGGGGCTTTCCCTGATTCAACTTTTTTCTACGACTGCTTCTCTGCGTGCAGCAAAGTGCCTAAACTAAGGATGCGCGAGGGAGACTTAGGTGCCTGTGCTTCTTCCAAAGACCTGCAGTGTTCCACCAAGAACAGTGCTGAAATTCTACTTGGAATGCAACCGACCACCTCCTTGACGATGCGTGACTCTAAGTGTAAAAGGTGAAAAGGGATTAGAAGCAGAGTGTTTTTCTCAATAGAGTTCAGCTAGGAGAAGGAGGTTACATCCATTGCATGGAGGACCTTCTAGAAGTGTGTTCCTGAATCCTGTGTATAGCTGAGGTAATCTGGCTCTCCCAAGGAAGAGTGCAGTGTGTTGCCTTTCTCTAGCCAACACTGGGGTGTTCCCAAAGGCCTACGGGGCTGAAGTTGCTTAGCTGGCCCTGAGGTTCTTGGCTCTACTCAGTGTACTGTTACCGAAACGGTTGCTGAAGAGAGGGCCCTAGGAGTCTTGAAAAGCTTACTACCGTGAAACTAAAGCAGAACAGTGAAGAAGGCCTCATGGAGCTGCTCCAGGCCTCCCATTTGGCAAGGCAAATCAGGGCCTTCCTTCGAGGCTTGGGCTCACGTTGACTTTCACTTTAGGTATAGAGGAGAGCAGGGTGATCTTCCAACTAGGAACTGGCAGCACAAGGTTTCTTACCGGAGAAGTCAATATCTTCTCAGAACCATGCCAGCAGTGACAAAAACCCTGGCAAAAACAGTGCTTTTCAGGTATATTCGAGGCCGCATGAACGGAGCTTTCATAATGGGCAAACAAGCCTTGTGACGTCAGTCTCCAATTTGTCAGTTGATATGCAGCATACACGCAGGACCAAAGCTTCCTGGCTCTAGGCAGTTTTCTGATACCCAAACGGGTGCTTAAGTAAGGTCTCTAGGACTCTTGGAAGGCTTACTACCGTTAAACTAAAGGAGAACAGCGTTGAAGGCCTCATGGAGCTGCTGCATGCCTCCTGTATTGTAAGGATATTCAGGGCATTACATCGAGGCTAGTGCTCCCCTTGACTTTCATTTGGTTATAGAGCAGAGCAGGGTGAGCTTCCAACTAGGAACTGGAAGCACAAGGTTTCTTTTGGGGAAACTCATTGTCTTTGCAGAAGCAGGCAGGCAGTGACTAAATCCCCGGCAACAACAATGCTTTTCAGGTATCCTCGAGGCCGCATGAACGGAGCTTTCCTAATGGGAAAACAAGGCTTGTGCCATCAGTCTCCAATTTCTAGGTTGACACGCAGCATACACGGAGGACCAGAGCTTCCTGGCGCTAGGCAGTGTTCTGTTACCGAAACGGGTGCTGAAGCAAGGTTCCTAGGAGTCTTGGAAAGCTTACTACCGTGAAACTAAAGCAGAACAGTGAAGAAGGCCTCATGGAGCTGCTGCATGCCTCGCGTTTTGTTAGGATATTCAGGGCCTTACATCGAGGCTAGTGCTCCCCTTGACTTTCACTTTAGTTATAGAGCAGAGCAGGGTCAGCTTCCAAGTAGGAACTGGAAGCACAAGGTTTCTTTTGGGGAAACTCATTTTCTTCGCAGAAGCAGGCAGGCAGTGACTAAATCCCCGGCAACAACAATGCTTTTCAGGTATCCTCGAGGCCGCATGAACGGAGCTTTCCTAATGGGAAAACAAGCCTTGTGCCATCAGTCTCCAATTTCTAGGTTGACACGCAGCATACACGGAGGACCAGAGCTTCCTGGCTCTAGGCAGTGTTCTGTTACCGAAACGGGTGCTGAAGCAAGGTTCCTAGGAGTCTTGGAAAGCTTACTACCGTGAAACTAAAGCAGAAGAGCGATGAAGGCCTCATGGAGCTGCTGCATGCCTCCCGATTTGCCAGGATAATCAGGGCCTTACTTGGAGGTTAGTGCTCACGTTGACGTTCACTTTTGCTATAGAGGAGAGCAGGGTGAGCTTCCAACTAGGAACTGGAAGCACAAGGTTTCTTTCGAGAAAACTCAGTTTCTTCTCTGAGCCATGCCGGCAGTAACTAAAAGCACGGTAACAACAGTGCTTTTCAGGTAGCTTCGAGACTGCATGAGCGGAGCTTTCAAAACGGGAAAACAAGCTTTGTGTCTCAGTCTCACATTTCCAGATTGACACGCAGCATAAGGACATGTTGATGCTAACAAGTCAAAAGAGATTCAGGATACCCACTGGGGCTTTCCCTGATTCAACTTTTTTCTACGACTGCTTCTCTGCGTGCAGCAAAGTGCCTAAACTAAGGATGCGCGAGGGAGACTTAGGTGCCTGTGCTTCTTCCAAAGACCTGCAGTGTTCCACCAAGAACAGTGCTGAAATTCTACTTGGAATGCAACCGACCACCTCCTTGACGATGCGTGACTCTAAGTGTAAAAGGTGAAAAGGGATTAGAAGCAGAGTGTTTTTCTCAATAGAGTTCAGCTAGGAGAAGGAGGTTACATCCATTGCATGGAGGACCTTCTAGAAGTGTGTTCCTGAATCCTGTGTATAGCTGAGGCAATCTGGCTCTCCCAAGGAAGAGTGCAGTGTGTTGCCTTTCTCTAGCCAACACTGGGGTGTTCCCAAAGGCCTACGGGGCTGAAGTTGCTTAGCTGGCCCTGAGGTTCTTGGCTCTACTCAGTGTACTGTTACCGAAACGGTTGCTGAAGAGAGGGCCCTAGGAGTCTTGAAAAGCTTACTACCGTGAAACTAAAGCAGAACAGTGAAGAAGGCCTCATGGCGCTGCTCCATGCCTCCCGTTTGGCAAGGCAAATCAGGGCCTTCCTTCGAGGCTTGGGCTCACGTTGACTTTCACTTTAGGTAAGAGCAGAGCAGGGTGAGCTTCCAACTAGGAACTGGCAGCACAAGGTTTCTTTCAGGAAAACTCATTTTCTTCGCAGAAGCAGGCACTCAGTGACTAAATCCCCGACAACAACAAAGCTTTTCAGGTATCCTCGAGGCCGCATGAACGGAGCTTTCCTATTGGGAAAACAAGCCTTGTGCCATCAGTCTCCAATTTCTAGGTTGACACGCAGCATACACGGAGGACCAGAGCTTCCTGGCTCTAGGCAGTGTTCTGTTACCGAAACGGGTGTTGAAGTAAGGTTCCTTGGAGTCTTGGAAAGCTTACTACCGTGAATCTAAAGCAGAAGAGCGTTGAAGGCCTCAAGGAGCTGCTGCATGCCTCGCGTTTTGTTAGGATATTCAGGGCCTTACATCGAGGCTAGTGCTCCCCTTGACTTTCACTTTAGTTATAGAGCAGAGCAGGGTCAGCTTCCAAGTAGGAACTGGAAGCACAAGGTTTCTTTTGGGGAAACTCATTTTCTTCGCAGAAGCAGGCAGGCAGTGACTAAATCCCCGGCAACAACAATGCTTTTCAGGTATCCTCGAGGCCGCATGAACGGAGCTTTCCTAATGGGAAAACAAGCCTTGTGCCATCAGTCTCCAATTTCTAGGTTGACACACAGCATACACGGAGGACCAGAGCTTCCTGGCTCTAGGCAGTGTTCTGTTACCGAAACGGGTGCTGAAGCAAGGTTCCTAGGAGTCTTGGAAAGCTTACAACCGTGAAACTAAAGCAGAAGAGCGATGAAGGCCTCATGGAGCTGCTGCATGCCTCCCGATTTGCCAGGATAATCAGGGCCTTACTTGGAGATTAGTGCTCACGTTGACGTTCACTTTTGGTATAGAGGAGAGCAGGGTGAGCTTCCAACTAGGAACTGGAAGCACAAGGTTTCTTTCGAGAAAACTCAGTTTCTTCTCTGAGCCATGCCGGCAGTAACTAAAAGCACGGTAACAACAGTGCTTTTCAGGTAGCTTCGAGACTGCATGAGCGGAGCTTTCAAAACGGGAAAACAAGCTTTGTGTCTCAGTCTCACATTTCCAGATTGACACGCAGCATAAGGACATGTTGATGCTAACAAGTCAAAAGAGATTCAGGATACCCACTGGGGCTTTCCCTGATTCAACTTTTTTCTACGACTGCTTCTCTGCGTGCAGCAAAGTGCCTAAACTAAGGATGCGCGAGGGAGACTTAGGTGCCTGTGCTTCTTCCAAAGACCTGCAGTGTTCCACCAAGAACAGTGCTGAAATTCTACTTGGAATGCAACCGACCACCTCCTTGACGATGCGTGACTCTAAGTGTAAAAGGTGAAAAGGGATTAGAAGCAGAGTGTTTTTCTCAATAGAGTTCAGCTAGGAGAAGGAGGTTACATCCATTGCATGGAGGACCTTCTAGAAGTGTGTTCCTGAATCCTGTGTATAGCTGAGGCAATCTGGCTCTCCCAAGGAAGAGTGCAGTGTGTTGCCTTTCTCTAGCCAACACTGGGGTGTTCCCAAAGGCCTACGGGGCTGAAGTTGCTTAGCTGGCCCTGAGGTTCTTGGCTCTACTCAGTGTACTGTTACCGAAACGGTTGCTGAAGAGAGGGCCCTAGGAGTCTTGAAAAGCTTACTACCGTGAAACTAAAGCAGAACAGTGAAGAAGGCCTCATGGCGCTGCTCCATGCCTCCCGTTTGGCAAGGCAAATCAGGGCCTTCCTTCGAGGCTTGGGCTCACGTTGACTTTCACTTTAGGTAAGAGCAGAGCAGGGTGAGCTTCCAACTAGGAACTGGCAGCACAAGGTTTCTTTCAGGAAAACTCATTTTCTTCGCAGAAGCAGGCACTCAGTGACTAAATCCCCGACAACAACAAAGCTTTTCAGGTATCCTCGAGGCCGCATGAACGGAGCTTTCCTATTGGGAAAACAAGCCTTGTGCCATCAGTCTCCAATTTCTAGGTTGACACGCAGCATACACGGAGGACCAGAGCTTCCTGGCTCTAGGCAGTGTTCTGTTACCGAAACGGGTGTTGAAGTAAGGTTCCTTGGAGTCTTGGAAAGCTTACTACCGTGAAACTAAAGCAGAAGAGCGTTGAAGGCCTCAAGGAGCTGCTGCATGCCTCGTGTTTTGTTAGGATATTCAGGGCCTTACTTCGAGGTTAGTGCTCACGTTGACGTTCACTTTTGCTATAGAGGAGAGCAGGGTGAGCTTCCAACTAGGAACTGGAAGCACAAGGTTTCTTTCGAGAAAACTCAGTTTCTTCTCTGAGCCGTGCCGGCAGTAACTAAAAGCACGGTAACGACAGTGCTTTTCAGGTAGCTTCGAGACTGCATGAGTGGAGCTTTCAAAATGGGAAAACAAGATTTGTGTCTCAGTCTCACATTTCCAGATTGACACGCAGCATAAGGACATGTTGATGCTAACAAGTCAAAAGAGATTCAGGACACCCACTGGGGCTTTCCCTGATTCAACTTTTTTCTACGACTGCTTCTCTGCGTGCAGCAAAGTGCCTAAACTAAGGATGCGCAAGGGAGACTTAGGTGCCTGTGCTTCTTCCAAAGACCTGCAGTGTTACACCAAGAACAGTGCTTAAATTCTACTTGGAATGCAAGCCGACCACCTCCTTGAGGATGCCTGACTCTAAGTGTAAAAGGTGAAAAGGGATTAGAAGCAGAGTGTTTTTCTCAATAGAGTTCCGCTAGGAGAATGAGGTTACATCCATTGCATGGAGGACCTTCTAGAAGTGTGTTCCTGAATCCTGTGTAGAGCTGAGGTAATCTGGCTCTCCCAAGGAAGAGTGCAGTGTGTTGCCTTTCTCTAGCCAACACTGGGGTGTTCCCAAAGGCCTACGGGGCTGAAGTTGCTTAGCTGGCCCTGAGGTTCTTGGCTCTACTCAGTGTACTGGTACCGAAACGGTTGCTGAAGCAAGGGCCCTAGGAGTCTTGAAAAGCTTACTACCGTGAAACTAAAGCAGAACAGTGAAGAAGGCCTCATGGAGCTGCTCCACGCCTCCCGTTTGGCAAGGCAAATCTGGGCCTTCCTTCGAGGCTTGGGCTCACGTTGACTTTCTCTTTAGGTATAGAGCAGAGCAGGGTGATCTTCCAACTAGGAACTGGCAGCACAAGGTTTCTTCCCGGAGAAGTCAATATCTTCTCAGAACCATGCCGGCAGTGACAAAAACCCTGGCAACAACAGTGCTTTTCAGGTATATTCGAGGCCGCATGAACGGAGCTTTCATAATGGGCAAACAAGCCTTGTGACGTCAGTCTCCAGTTTGTAAGTTGATAGGCAGCATACACGCAGGACCAAAGCTTCCTGGCTCTAGGCAGTTTTCTGTTACCGAAACGGGTGTTGAAGTAAGGTTCCTTGGAGTCTTGGAAAGCTTACTACCGTGAATCTAAAGCAGAAGAGCGTTGAAGGCCTCAAGGAGCTGCTGCATGCCTCGCGTTTTGTTAGGATATTCAGGGCCTTACATCGAGGCTAGTGCTCCCCTTGACTTTCACTTTAGTTATAGAGCAGAGCAGGGTCAGCTTCCAAGTAGGAACTGGAAGCACAAGGTTTCTTTTGGGGAAACTCATTTTCTTCGCAGAAGCAGGCAGGCAGTGACTAAATCCCCGGCAACAACAATGCTTTTCAGGTATCCTCGAGGCCGCATGAACGGAGCTTTCCTAATGGGAAAACAAGCCTTGTGCCATCAGTCTCCAATTTCTAGGTTGACACGCAGCATACACGGAGGACCAGAGCTTCCTGGCTCTAGGCAGTGTTCTGTTACCGAAACGGGTGCTGAAGCAAGGTTCCTAGGAGTCTTGGAAAGCTTACTACCGTGAAACTAAAGCAGAAGAGCGATGAAGGCCTCATGGAGCTGCTGCATGCCTCCCGATTTGCCAGGATAATCAGGGCCTTACTTGGAGATTAGTGCTCACGTTGACGTTCACTTTTGGTATAGAGGAGAGCAGGGTGAGCTTCCAACTAGGAACTGGAAGCACAAGGTTTCTTTCGAGAAAACTCAGTTTCTTCTCTGAGCCATGCCGGCAGTAACTAAAAGCACGGTAACAACAGTGCTTTTCAGGTAGCTTCGAGACTGCATGAGCGGAGCTTTCAAAACGGGAAAACAAGCTTTGTGTCTCAGTCTCACATTTCCAGATTGACACGCAGCATAAGGACATGTTGATGCTAACAAGTCAAAAGAGATTCAGGATACCCACTGGGGCTTTCCCTGATTCAACTTTTTTCTACGACTGCTTCTCTGCGTGCAGCAAAGTGCCTAAACTAAGGATGCGCGAGGGAGACTTAGGTGCCTGTGCTTCTTCCAAAGACCTGCAGTGTTCCACCAAGAACAGTGCTGAAATTCTACTTGGAATGCAACCGACCACCTCCTTGACGATGCGTGACTCTAAGTGTAAAAGGTGAAAAGGGATTAGAAGCAGAGTGTTTTTCTCAATAGAGTTCAGCTAGGAGAAGGAGGTTACATCCATTGCATGGAGGACCTTCTAGAAGTGTGTTCCTGAATCCTGTGTATAGCTGAGGTAATCTGGCTCTCCCAAGGAAGAGTGCAGTGTGTTGCCTTTCTCTAGCCAACACTGGGGTGTTCCCAAAGGCCTACGGGGCTGAAGTTGCTTAGCTGGCCCTGAGGTTCTTGGCTCTACTCAGTGTACTGTTACCGAAACGGTTGCTGAAGAGAGGGCCCTAGGAGTCTTGAAAAGCTTACTACCGTGAAACTAAAGCAGAACAGTGAAGAAGGCCTCATGGAGCTGCTCCAGGCCTCCCATTTGGCAAGGCAAATCAGGGCCTTCCTTCGAGGCTTGGGCTCACGTTGACTTTCACTTTAGGTATAGAGGAGAGCAGGGTGATCTTCCAACTAGGAACTGGCAGCACAAGGTTTCTTACCGGAGAAGTCAATATCTTCTCAGAACCATGCCAGCAGTGACAAAAACCCTGGCAAAAACAGTGCTTTTCAGGTATATTCGAGGCCGCATGAACGGAGCTTTCATAATGGGCAAACAAGCCTTGTGACGTCAGTCTCCAATTTGTCAGTTGATATGCAGCATACACGCAGGACCAAAGCTTCCTGGCTCTAGGCAGTTTTCTGATACCCAAACGGGTGCTTAAGTAAGGTCTCTAGGACTCTTGGAAGGCTTACTACCGTTAAACTAAAGGAGAACAGCGTTGAAGGCCTCATGGAGCTGCTGCATGCCTCCTGTATTGTAAGGATATTCAGGGCATTACATCGAGGCTAGTGCTCCCCTTGACTTTCATTTGGTTATAGAGCAGAGCAGGGTGAGCTTCCAACTAGGAACTGGAAGCACAAGGTTTCTTTTGGGGAAACTCATTGTCTTTGCAGAAGCAGGCAGGCAGTGACTAAATCCCCGGCAACAACAATGCTTTTCAGGTATCCTCGAGGCCGCATGAACGGAGCTTTCCTAATGGGAAAACAAGGCTTGTGCCATCAGTCTCCAATTTCTAGGTTGACACGCAGCATACACGGAGGACCAGAGCTTCCTGGCGCTAGGCAGTGTTCTGTTACCGAAACGGGTGCTGAAGCAAGGTTCCTAGGAGTCTTGGAAAGCTTACTACCGTGAAACTAAAGCAGAACAGTGAAGAAGGCCTCATGGAGCTGCTTCAGGCCTCCCATTTGGCAAGGCAAATCAGGGGCTTCCTTCGAGGCTTGGGCTCACGTTGACTTTCACTTTAGGTATAGAGGAGAGCAGGGTGACCTTCCGACTAGGAACTGACAGCACAAGGTTTCTTACCGGAGAAGTCAATATCTTCTCAGAACCATGCCGGCAGTGACAAAAACCCTGGCAACAACAGTGCTTTTCAGGTATATTCGAGGCCTCATGAACGGAGCTTTCATAATGGGCAAACAAGCCTTGTGACATCAGTCTCCAATTTGTCAGTTGATATGCAGCATACACGCAGGACCAAAGCTTCCTGGCTCTAGGCAGTTTTCTGATACCCAAACGGGTGCTTAAGTAAGGTCTCTAGGAGTCTTGGAAGGCTTACTACCGTTAAACTAAAGGAGAACAGCGTTGAAGGCCTCATGGAGCTGCTGCATGCCTCCCGTATTGTAAGGATATTCAGGGCATTACATCGAGGCTAGTGCTCCCCTTGACTTTCATTTGGTTATAGAGCAGAGCAGGGTGAGCTTCCAACTAGGAACTGGAAGCACGAGGTTTCTTTCAGGAAAACTCATTTTCTTCGCAGAAGCAGGCACTCAGTGACTAAATCCCCGGCAACAACAGTGCTTTTCAGGTATCCTCGAGGCCGCATGAACGGAGCTTTCCTAATGGGAAAACAAGCCTTGTGCCATCAGTCTCCAATTTCTAGGTTGACACGCAGCATACACGGAGGACCAGAGCTTCCTGGCTCTAGGCAGTGTTCTGTTACCGAAACGGGTGTTGAAGTAAGGTTCCTTGGAGTCTTGGAAAGCTTACTACCGTGAAACTAAAGCAGAAGAGCGTTGAAGGCCTCAAGGAGCTGCTGCATGCCTCGCGTTTTGTTAGGATATTCAGGGCCTTACATCGAGGCTAGTGCTCCCCTTGACTTTCACTTTAGTTATAGAGCAGAGCAGGGTCAGCTTCCAAGTAGGAACTGGAAGCACAAGGTTTCTTTTGGGGAAACTCATTTTCTTCGCAGAAGCAGGCAGGCAGTGACTAAATCCCCGGCAACAACAATGCTTTTCAGGTATCCTCGAGGCCGCATGAACGGAGCTTTCCTAATGGGAAAACAAGCCTTGTGCCATCAGTCTCCAATTTCTAGGTTGACACGCAGCATACACGGAGGACCAGAGCTTCCTGGCTCTAGGCAGTGTTCTGTTACCGAAACGGGTGTTGAAGTAAGGTTCCTTGGAGTCTTGGAAAGCTTACTACCGTGAAACTAAAGCAGAAGAGCGTTGAAGGCCTCAAGGAGCTGCTGCATGCCTCGCGTTTTGTTAGGATATTCAGGGCCTTACTTGGAGGTTAGTGCTCACGTTGACGTTCACTTTTGCTATAGAGGAGAGCAGGGTGAGCTTCCAACTAGGAACTGGAAGCACAAGGTTTCTTTCGAGAAAACTCAGTTTCTTCTCTGAGCCGTGCCGGCAGTAACTAAAAGCACGGTAACAACAGTGCTTTTCAGGTAGCTTCGAGACTGCATGAGTGGAGCTTTCAAAATGGGAAAACAAGATTTGTGTCTCAGTCTCACATTTCCAGATTGACACGCAGCATAAGGACATGTTGATGCTAACAAGTCAAAAGAGATTCAGGACACCCACTGGGGCTTTCCCTGATTCAACTTTTTTCTACGACTGCTTCTCTGCGTGCAGCAAAGTGCCTAAACTAAGGATGCGCAAGGGAGACTTAGGTGCCTGTGCTTCTTCCAAAGACCTGCAGTGTTACACCAAGAACAGTGCTTAAATTCTACTTGGAATGCAAGCCGACCACCTCCTTGAGGATGCCTGACTCTAAGTGTAAAAGGTGAAAAGGGATTAGAAGCAGAGTGTTTTTCTCAATAGAGTTCCGCTAGGAGAATGAGGTTACATCCATTGCATGGAGGACCTTCTAGAAGTGTGTTCCTGAATCCTGTGTAGAGCTGAGGTAATCTGGCTCTCCCAAGGAAGAGTGCAGTGTGTTGCCTTTCTCTAGCCAACACTGGGGTGTTCCCAAAGGCCTACGGGGCTGAAGTTGCTTAGCTGGCCCTGAGGTTCTTGGCTCTACTCAGTGTACTGGTACCGAAACGGTTGCTGAAGCAAGGGCCCTAGGAGTCTTGAAAAGCTTACTACCGTGAAACTAAAGCAGAACAGTGAAGAAGGCCTCATGGAGCTGCTCCACGCCTCCCGTTTGGCAAGGCAAATCTGGGCCTTCCTTCGAGGCTTGGGCTCACGTTGACTTTCTCTTTAGGTATAGAGCAGAGCAGGGTGATCTTCCAACTAGGAACTGGCAGCACAAGGTTTCTTCCCGGAGAAGTCAATATCTTCTCAGAACCATGCCGGCAGTGACAAAAACCCTGGCAACAACAGTGCTTTTCAGGTATATTCGAGGCCGCATGAACGGAGCTTTCATAATGGGCAAACAAGCCTTGTGACGTCAGTCTCCAGTTTGTAAGTTGATAGGCAGCATACACGCAGGACCAAAGCTTCCTGGCTCTAGGCAGTTTTCTGATACCCAAACGCGTGCTTAAGTAAGGTCTCTAGGAGTCTTGGAAGGCTTACTACCGTTAAACTAAAGCAGAACAGCGTTGAAGGCCTCATGGAGCTGCTGCATGCCTCCCGTATTGTAAGGATATTCAGGGCATTACCTCGAGGCTAGTGCTCCCCTTGACTTTCATTTAGTTATAGAGCAGAGCAGGGTGAGCTTCCAACTAGGAACTGGAAGCACAAGGTTTCTTTCAGGAAAACTCATTTTCTTCACAGAAAGCAGGCAGGCAGTGACTAAATCCCCGGCAACAACAAAGCTTTTCTGGTATCCCCGAAGCCGCATGAACGGAGCTTTCCTATTGGGAAAGCAAGCCTTGTGCCATCAGTCTCCAATTTCTAGGTTGACACGGAGCATACACGGAGTTCAAGAGCTTCCTGGCTCTATGCAGTGTTCTGTTACCGAAACGGGTGTTGAAGTAAGGTTCCTTGAAGTCTTGGAAAGCTTACTACCGTGAAACTAAAGCAGAAGAGCGTTGAAGGCCTCAAGGAGCTGCTGCTGCATGCCTCGCGTTTTATAAGGATATTCAGGGCCTTACATCGAGGCTAGTGCTCCCCTTGACTTTCACTTTAGTTATAGAGCAGAGCAGGGTCAGCTTCCAAGTAGGAACTGGAAGCACAAGGTTTCTTTTGGGGAAACTCATTTTCTTCGCAGAAGCAGGCAGGCAGTGACTAAATCCCCGGCAACAACAATGCTTTTCAGGTATCCTCGAGGCCGCATGAACGGAGCTTTCCTAATGGGAAAACAAGCCTTGTGCCATCAGTCTCCAATTTCTAGGTTGACACGCAGCATACACGGAGGACCAGAGCTTCCTGGCTCTAGGCAGTGTTCTGTTACCGAAACGGGTGCTGAAGCAAGGTTCCTAGGAGTCTTGGAAAGCTTACTACCGTGAAACTAAAGCAAAAGAGCGATGAAGGCCTCATGGAGCTGCTGCATGCCTCCCGTATTGTAAGGATATTCAGGGCATTACATCGAGGCTAGTGCTCCCCTTGACTTTCATTTGGTTATAGAGCAGAGCAGGGTGAGCTTCCAACTAGGAACTGGAAGAACAAGGTTTCTTTCAGGAAAACTCATTTTCTTCGCAGAAGCAGGCAGGCAGTTACTAAATCCCCGGCAACAACAATGCTTTTCAGGTATCCTCGAGGCCGCATGAACGGAGCTTTCCTAATGGGAAAACAAGGCTTGTGCCATCAGTCTCCAATTTCTAGGTTGACACGCAGCATACACGGAGGACCAGAGCTTCCTGGCTCTAGGCAGTGTTCTGTTACCGAAACGGGTGTTGAAGTAAGGTTCCTTGGAGTCTTGGAAAGCTTACTACCGTGAAACTAAAGCAGAAGAGCGTTGAAGGCCTCAAGGAGCTGCTGCATGCCTCGCGTTTTGTTAGGATATTCAGGGCCTTACATCGAGGCTAGTGCTCCCCTTGACTTTCACTTTAGTTATAGAGCAGAGCAGGGTCAGCTTCCAAGTAGGAACTGGAAGCACAAGGTTTCTTTTGGGGAAACTCATTTTCTTCGCAGAAGCAGGCAGGCAGTGACTAAATCCCCGGCAACAACAATGCTTTTCAGGTATCCTCGAGGCCGCATGAACGGAGCTTTCCTAATGGGAAAACAAGCCTTGTGCCATCAGTCTCCAATTTCTAGGTTGACACGCAGCATACACGGAGGACCAGAGCTTCCTGGCTCTAGGCAGTGTTCTGTTACCGAAACGGGTGTTGAAGTAAGGTTCCTTGGAGTCTTGGAAAGCTTACTACCGTGAATCTAAAGCAGAAGAGCGTTGAAGGCCTCAAGGAGCTGCTGCATGCCTCGCGTTTTGTTAGGATATTCAGGGCCTTACATCGAGGCTAGTGCTCCCCTTGACTTTCACTTTAGTTATAGAGCAGAGCAGGGTCAGCTTCCAAGTAGGAACTGGAAGCACAAGGTTTCTTTTGGGGAAACTCATTTTCTTCGCAGAAGCAGGCAGGCAGTGACTAAATCCCCGGCAACAACAATGCTTTTCAGGTATCCTCGAGGCCGCATGAACGGAGCTTTCCTAATGGGAAAACAAGCCTTGTGCCATCAGTCTCCAATTTCTAGGTTGACACACAGCATACACGGAGGACCAGAGCTTCCTGGCTCTAGGCAGTGTTCTGTTACCGAAACGGGTGCTGAAGCAAGGTTCCTAGGAGTCTTGGAAAGCTTACAACCGTGAAACTAAAGCAGAAGAGCGATGAAGGCCTCATGGAGCTGCTGCATGCCTCCCGATTTGCCAGGATAATCAGGGCCTTACTTGGAGATTAGTGCTCACGTTGACGTTCACTTTTGGTATAGAGGAGAGCAGGGTGAGCTTCCAACTAGGAACTGGAAGCACAAGGTTTCTTTCGAGAAAACTCAGTTTCTTCTCTGAGCCATGCCGGCAGTAACTAAAAGCACGGTAACAACAGTGCTTTTCAGGTAGCTTCGAGACTGCATGAGCGGAGCTTTCAAAACGGGAAAACAAGCTTTGTGTCTCAGTCTCACATTTCCAGATTGACACGCAGCATAAGGACATGTTGATGCTAACAAGTCAAAAGAGATTCAGGATACCCACTGGGGCTTTCCCTGATTCAACTTTTTTCTACGACTGCTTCTCTGCGTGCAGCAAAGTGCCTAAACTAAGGATGCGCGAGGGAGACTTAGGTGCCTGTGCTTCTTCCAAAGACCTGCAGTGTTCCACCAAGAACAGTGCTGAAATTCTACTTGGAATGCAACCGACCACCTCCTTGACGATGCGTGACTCTAAGTGTAAAAGGTGAAAAGGGATTAGAAGCAGAGTGTTTTTCTCAATAGAGTTCAGCTAGGAGAAGGAGGTTACATCCATTGCATGGAGGACCTTCTAGAAGTGTGTTCCTGAATCCTGTGTATAGCTGAGGCAATCTGGCTCTCCCAAGGAAGAGTGCAGTGTGTTGCCTTTCTCTAGCCAACACTGGGGTGTTCCCAAAGGCCTACGGGGCTGAAGTTGCTTAGCTGGCCCTGAGGTTCTTGGCTCTACTCAGTGTACTGTTACCGAAACGGTTGCTGAAGAGAGGGCCCTAGGAGTCTTGAAAAGCTTACTACCGTGAAACTAAAGCAGAACAGTGAAGAAGGCCTCATGGCGCTGCTCCATGCCTCCCGTTTGGCAAGGCAAATCAGGGCCTTCCTTCGAGGCTTGGGCTCACGTTGACTTTCACTTTAGGTAAGAGCAGAGCAGGGTGAGCTTCCAACTAGGAACTGGCAGCACAAGGTTTCTTTCAGGAAAACTCATTTTCTTCGCAGAAGCAGGCACTCAGTGACTAAATCCCCGACAACAACAAAGCTTTTCAGGTATCCTCGAGGCCGCATGAACGGAGCTTTCCTATTGGGAAAACAAGCCTTGTGCCATCAGTCTCCAATTTCTAGGTTGACACGCAGCATACACGGAGGACCAGAGCTTCCTGGCTCTAGGCAGTGTTCTGTTACCGAAACGGGTGTTGAAGTAAGGTTCCTTGGAGTCTTGGAAAGCTTACTACCGTGAAACTAAAGCAGAAGAGCGTTGAAGGCCTCAAGGAGCTGCTGCATGCCTCGTGTTTTGTTAGGATATTCAGGGCCTTACTTCGAGGTTAGTGCTCACGTTGACGTTCACTTTTGCTATAGAGGAGAGCAGGGTGAGCTTCCAACTAGGAACTGGAAGCACAAGGTTTCTTTCGAGAAAACTCAGTTTCTTCTCTGAGCCGTGCCGGCAGTAACTAAAAGCACGGTAACGACAGTGCTTTTCAGGTAGCTTCGAGACTGCATGAGTGGAGCTTTCAAAATGGGAAAACAAGATTTGTGTCTCAGTCTCACATTTCCAGATTGACACGCAGCATAAGGACATGTTGATGCTAACAAGTCAAAAGAGATTCAGGACACCCACTGGGGCTTTCCCTGATTCAACTTTTTTCTACGACTGCTTCTCTGCGTGCAGCAAAGTGCCTAAACTAAGGATGCGCAAGGGAGACTTAGGTGCCTGTGCTTCTTCCAAAGACCTGCAGTGTTACACCAAGAACAGTGCTTAAATTCTACTTGGAATGCAAGCCGACCACCTCCTTGAGGATGCCTGACTCTAAGTGTAAAAGGTGAAAAGGGATTAGAAGCAGAGTGTTTTTCTCAATAGAGTTCCGCTAGGAGAATGAGGTTACATCCATTGCATGGAGGACCTTCTAGAAGTGTGTTCCTGAATCCTGTGTAGAGCTGAGGTAATCTGGCTCTCCCAAGGAAGAGTGCAGTGTGTTGCCTTTCTCTAGCCAACACTGGGGTGTTCCCAAAGGCCTACGGGGCTGAAGTTGCTTAGCTGGCCCTGAGGTTCTTGGCTCTACTCAGTGTACTGGTACCGAAACGGTTGCTGAAGCAAGGGCCCTAGGAGTCTTGAAAAGCTTACTACCGTGAAACTAAAGCAGAACAGTGAAGAAGGCCTCATGGAGCTGCTCCACGCCTCCCGTTTGGCAAGGCAAATCTGGGCCTTCCTTCGAGGCTTGGGCTCACGTTGACTTTCTCTTTAGGTATAGAGCAGAGCAGGGTGATCTTCCAACTAGGAACTGGCAGCACAAGGTTTCTTCCCGGAGAAGTCAATATCTTCTCAGAACCATGCCGGCAGTGACAAAAACCCTGGCAACAACAGTGCTTTTCAGGTATATTCGAGGCCGCATGAACGGAGCTTTCATAATGGGCAAACAAGCCTTGTGACGTCAGTCTCCAGTTTGTAAGTTGATAGGCAGCATACACGCAGGACCAAAGCTTCCTGGCTCTAGGCAGTTTTCTGTTACCGAAACGGGTGTTGAAGTAAGGTTCCTTGGAGTCTTGGAAAGCTTACTACCGTGAATCTAAAGCAGAAGAGCGTTGAAGGCCTCAAGGAGCTGCTGCATGCCTCGCGTTTTGTTAGGATATTCAGGGCCTTACATCGAGGCTAGTGCTCCCCTTGACTTTCACTTTAGTTATAGAGCAGAGCAGGGTCAGCTTCCAAGTAGGAACTGGAAGCACAAGGTTTCTTTTGGGGAAACTCATTTTCTTCGCAGAAGCAGGCAGGCAGTGACTAAATCCCCGGCAACAACAATGCTTTTCAGGTATCCTCGAGGCCGCATGAACGGAGCTTTCCTAATGGGAAAACAAGCCTTGTGCCATCAGTCTCCAATTTCTAGGTTGACACGCAGCATACACGGAGGACCAGAGCTTCCTGGCTCTAGGCAGTGTTCTGTTACCGAAACGGGTGCTGAAGCAAGGTTCCTAGGAGTCTTGGAAAGCTTACTACCGTGAAACTAAAGCAGAAGAGCGATGAAGGCCTCATGGAGCTGCTGCATGCCTCCCGATTTGCCAGGATAATCAGGGCCTTACTTGGAGATTAGTGCTCACGTTGACGTTCACTTTTGGTATAGAGGAGAGCAGGGTGAGCTTCCAACTAGGAACTGGAAGCACAAGGTTTCTTTCGAGAAAACTCAGTTTCTTCTCTGAGCCATGCCGGCAGTAACTAAAAGCACGGTAACAACAGTGCTTTTCAGGTAGCTTCGAGACTGCATGAGCGGAGCTTTCAAAACGGGAAAACAAGCTTTGTGTCTCAGTCTCACATTTCCAGATTGACACGCAGCATAAGGACATGTTGATGCTAACAAGTCAAAAGAGATTCAGGATACCCACTGGGGCTTTCCCTGATTCAACTTTTTTCTACGACTGCTTCTCTGCGTGCAGCAAAGTGCCTAAACTAAGGATGCGCGAGGGAGACTTAGGTGCCTGTGCTTCTTCCAAAGACCTGCAGTGTTCCACCAAGAACAGTGCTGAAATTCTACTTGGAATGCAACCGACCACCTCCTTGACGATGCGTGACTCTAAGTGTAAAAGGTGAAAAGGGATTAGAAGCAGAGTGTTTTTCTCAATAGAGTTCAGCTAGGAGAAGGAGGTTACATCCATTGCATGGAGGACCTTCTAGAAGTGTGTTCCTGAATCCTGTGTATAGCTGAGGCAATCTGGCTCTCCCAAGGAAGAGTGCAGTGTGTTGCCTTTCTCTAGCCAACACTGGGGTGTTCCCAAAGGCCTACGGGGCTGAAGTTGCTTAGCTGGCCCTGAGGTTCTTGGCTCTACTCAGTGTACTGTTACCGAAACGGTTGCTGAAGAGAGGGCCCTAGGAGTCTTGAAAAGCTTACTACCGTGAAACTAAAGCAGAACAGTGAAGAAGGCCTCATGGCGCTGCTCCATGCCTCCCGTTTGGCAAGGCAAATCAGGGCCTTCCTTCGAGGCTTGGGCTCACGTTGACTTTCACTTTAGGTAAGAGCAGAGCAGGGTGAGCTTCCAACTAGGAACTGGCAGCACAAGGTTTCTTTCAGGAAAACTCATTTTCTTCGCAGAAGCAGGCACTCAGTGACTAAATCCCCGACAACAACAAAGCTTTTCAGGTATCCTCGAGGCCGCATGAACGGAGCTTTCCTATTGGGAAAACAAGCCTTGTGCCATCAGTCTCCAATTTCTAGGTTGACACGCAGCATACACGGAGGACCAGAGCTTCCTGGCTCTAGGCAGTGTTCTGTTACCGAAACGGGTGTTGAAGTAAGGTTCCTTGGAGTCTTGGAAAGCTTACTACCGTGAAACTAAAGCAGAAGAGCGTTGAAGGCCTCAAGGAGCTGCTGCATGCCTCGTGTTTTGTTAGAATATTCAGGGCCTTACTTCGAGGTTAGTGCTCACGTTGACGTTCACTTTTGCTATAGAGGAGAGCAGGGTGAGCTTCCAACTAGGAACTGGAAGCACAAGGTTTCTTTCGAGAAAACTCAGTTTCTTCTCTGAGCCGTGCCGGCAGTAACTAAAAGCACGGTAACAACAGTGCTTTTCAGGTAGCTTCGAGACTGCATGAGTGGAGCTTTCAAAATGGGAAAACAAGATTTGTGTCTCAGTCTCACATTTCCAGATTGACACGCAGCATAAGGACATGTTGATGCTAACAAGTCAAAAGAGATTCAGGACACCCACTGGGGCTTTCCCTGATTCAACTTTTTTCTACGACTGCTTCTCTGCGTGCAGCAAAGTGCCTAAACTAAGGATGCGCAAGGGAGACTTAGGTGCCTGTGCTTCTTCCAAAGACCTGCAGTGTTACACCAAGAACAGTGCTTAAATTCTACTTGGAATGCAAGCCGACCACCTCCTTGAGGATGCCTGACTCTAAGTGTAAAAGGTGAAAAGGGATTAGAAGCAGAGTGTTTTTCTCAATAGAGTTCCGCTAGGAGAATGAGGTTACATCCATTGCATGGAGGACCTTCTAGAAGTGTGTTCCTGAATCCTGTGTAGAGCTGAGGTAATCTGGCTCTCCCAAGGAAGAGTGCAGTGTGTTGCCTTTCTCTAGCCAACACTGGGGTGTTCCCAAAGGCCTACGGGGCTGAAGTTGCTTAGCTGGCCCTGAGGTTCTTGGCTCTACTCAGTGTACTGGTACCGAAACGGTTGCTGAAGCAAGGGCCCTAGGAGTCTTGAAAAGCTTACTACCGTGAAACTAAAGCCGAACAGTGAAGAAGGCCTCATGGAGCTGCTCCACGCCTCCCGTTTGGCAAGGCAAATCTGGGCCTTCCTTCGAGGCTTGGGCTCACGTTGACTTTCTCTTTAGGTATAGAGCAGAGCAGGGTGATCTTCCAACTAGGAACTGGCAGCACAAGGTTTCTTCCCGGAGAAGTCAATATCTTCTCAGAACCATGCCGGCAGTGACAAAAACCCTGGCAACAACAGTGCTTTTCAGGTATATTCGAGGCCGCATGAACGGAGCTTTCATAATGGGCAAACAAGCCTTGTGACGTCAGTCTCCAGTTTGTAAGTTGATAGGCAGCATACACGCAGGACCAAAGCTTCCTGGCTCTAGGCAGTTTTCTGTTACCGAAACGGGTGTTGAAGTAAGGTTCCTTGGAGTCTTGGAAAGCTTACTACCGTGAATCTAAAGCAGAAGAGCGTTGAAGGCCTCAAGGAGCTGCTGCATGCCTCGCGTTTTGTTAGGATATTCAGGGCCTTACATCGAGGCTAGTGCTCCCCTTGACTTTCACTTTAGTTATAGAGCAGAGCAGGGTCAGCTTCCAAGTAGGAACTGGAAGCACAAGGTTTCTTTTGGGGAAACTCATTTTCTTCGCAGAAGCAGGCAGGCAGTGACTAAATCCCCGGCAACAACAATGCTTTTCAGGTATCCTCGAGGCCGCATGAACGGAGCTTTCCTAATGGGAAAACAAGCCTTGTGCCATCAGTCTCCAATTTCTAGGTTGACACGCAGCATACACGGAGGACCAGAGCTTCCTGGCTCTAGGCAGTGTTCTGTTACCGAAACGGGTGCTGAAGCAAGGTTCCTAGGAGTCTTGGAAAGCTTACTACCGTGAAACTAAAGCAGAAGAGCGATGAAGGCCTCATGGAGCTGCTGCATGCCTCCCGATTTGCCAGGATAATCAGGGCCTTACTTGGAGATTAGTGCTCACGTTGACGTTCACTTTTGGTATAGAGGAGAGCAGGGTGAGCTTCCAACTAGGAACTGGAAGCACAAGGTTTCTTTCGAGAAAACTCAGTTTCTTCTCTGAGCCATGCCGGCAGTAACTAAAAGCACGGTAACAACAGTGCTTTTCAGGTAGCTTCGAGACTGCATGAGCGGAGCTTTCAAAACGGGAAAACAAGCTTTGTGTCTCAGTCTCACATTTCCAGATTGACACGCAGCATAAGGACATGTTGATGCTAACAAGTCAAAAGAGATTCAGGATACCCACTGGGGCTTTCCCTGATTCAACTTTTTTCTACGACTGCTTCTCTGCGTGCAGCAAAGTGCCTAAACTAAGGATGCGCGAGGGAGACTTAGGTGCCTGTGCTTCTTCCAAAGACCTGCAGTGTTCCACCAAGAACAGTGCTGAAATTCTACTTGGAATGCAACCGACCACCTCCTTGACGATGCGTGACTCTAAGTGTAAAAGGTGAAAAGGGATTAGAAGCAGAGTGTTTTTCTCAATAGAGTTCAGCTAGGAGAAGGAGGTTACATCCATTGCATGGAGGACCTTCTAGAAGTGTGTTCCTGAATCCTGTGTATAGCTGAGGTAATCTGGCTCTCCCAAGGAAGAGTGCAGTGTGTTGCCTTTCTCTAGCCAACACTGGGGTGTTCCCAAAGGCCTACGGGGCTGAAGTTGCTTAGCTGGCCCTGAGGTTCTTGGCTCTACTCAGTGTACTGTTACCGAAACGGTTGCTGAAGAGAGGGCCCTAGGAGTCTTGAAAAGCTTACTACCGTGAAACTAAAGCAGAACAGTGAAGAAGGCCTCATGGAGCTGCTCCAGGCCTCCCATTTGGCAAGGCAAATCAGGGCCTTCCTTCGAGGCTTGGGCTCACGTTGACTTTCACTTTAGGTATAGAGGAGAGCAGGGTGATCTTCCAACTAGGAACTGGCAGCACAAGGTTTCTTACCGGAGAAGTCAATATCTTCTCAGAACCATGCCAGCAGTGACAAAAACCCTGGCAAAAACAGTGCTTTTCAGGTATATTCGAGGCCGCATGAACGGAGCTTTCATAATGGGCAAACAAGCCTTGTGACGTCAGTCTCCAATTTGTCAGTTGATATGCAGCATACACGCAGGACCAAAGCTTCCTGGCTCTAGGCAGTTTTCTGATACCCAAACGGGTGCTTAAGTAAGGTCTCTAGGACTCTTGGAAGGCTTACTACCGTTAAACTAAAGGAGAACAGCGTTGAAGGCCTCATGGAGCTGCTGCATGCCTCCTGTATTGTAAGGATATTCAGGGCATTACATCGAGGCTAGTGCTCCCCTTGACTTTCATTTGGTTATAGAGCAGAGCAGGGTGAGCTTCCAACTAGGAACTGGAAGCACAAGGTTTCTTTTGGGGAAACTCATTGTCTTTGCAGAAGCAGGCAGGCAGTGACTAAATCCCCGGCAACAACAATGCTTTTCAGGTATCCTCGAGGCCGCATGAACGGAGCTTTCCTAATGGGAAAACAAGGCTTGTGCCATCAGTCTCCAATTTCTAGGTTGACACGCAGCATACACGGAGGACCAGAGCTTCCTGGCGCTAGGCAGTGTTCTGTTACCGAAACGGGTGCTGAAGCAAGGTTCCTAGGAGTCTTGGAAAGCTTACTACCGTGAAACTAAAGCAGAACAGTGAAGAAGGCCTCATGGAGCTGCTGCATGCCTCGCGTTTTGTTAGGATATTCAGGGCCTTACATCGAGGCTAGTGCTCCCCTTGACTTTCACTTTAGTTATAGAGCAGAGCAGGGTCAGCTTCCAAGTAGGAACTGGAAGCACAAGGTTTCTTTTGGGGAAACTCATTTTCTTCGCAGAAGCAGGCAGGCAGTGACTAAATCCCCGGCAACAACAATGCTTTTCAGGTATCCTCGAGGCCGCATGAACGGAGCTTTCCTAATGGGAAAACAAGCCTTGTGCCATCAGTCTCCAATTTCTAGGTTGACACGCAGCATACACGGAGGACCAGAGCTTCCTGGCTCTAGGCAGTGTTCTGTTACCGAAACGGGTGCTGAAGCAAGGTTCCTAGGAGTCTTGGAAAGCTTACTACCGTGAAACTAAAGCAGAAGAGCGATGAAGGCCTCATGGAGCTGCTGCATGCCTCCCGATTTGCCAGGATAATCAGGGCCTTACTTGGAGGTTAGTGCTCACGTTGACGTTCACTTTTGCTATAGAGGAGAGCAGGGTGAGCTTCCAACTAGGAACTGGAAGCACAAGGTTTCTTTCGAGAAAACTCAGTTTCTTCTCTGAGCCATGCCGGCAGTAACTAAAAGCACGGTAACAACAGTGCTTTTCAGGTAGCTTCGAGACTGCATGAGCGGAGCTTTCAAAACGGGAAAACAAGCTTTGTGTCTCAGTCTCACATTTCCAGATTGACACGCAGCATAAGGACATGTTGATGCTAACAAGTCAAAAGAGATTCAGGATACCCACTGGGGCTTTCCCTGATTCAACTTTTTTCTACGACTGCTTCTCTGCGTGCAGCAAAGTGCCTAAACTAAGGATGCGCGAGGGAGACTTAGGTGCCTGTGCTTCTTCCAAAGACCTGCAGTGTTCCACCAAGAACAGTGCTGAAATTCTACTTGGAATGCAACCGACCACCTCCTTGACGATGCGTGACTCTAAGTGTAAAAGGTGAAAAGGGATTAGAAGCAGAGTGTTTTTCTCAATAGAGTTCAGCTAGGAGAAGGAGGTTACATCCATTGCATGGAGGACCTTCTAGAAGTGTGTTCCTGAATCCTGTGTATAGCTGAGGCAATCTGGCTCTCCCAAGGAAGAGTGCAGTGTGTTGCCTTTCTCTAGCCAACACTGGGGTGTTCCCAAAGGCCTACGGGGCTGAAGTTGCTTAGCTGGCCCTGAGGTTCTTGGCTCTACTCAGTGTACTGTTACCGAAACGGTTGCTGAAGAGAGGGCCCTAGGAGTCTTGAAAAGCTTACTACCGTGAAACTAAAGCAGAACAGTGAAGAAGGCCTCATGGCGCTGCTCCATGCCTCCCGTTTGGCAAGGCAAATCAGGGCCTTCCTTCGAGGCTTGGGCTCACGTTGACTTTCACTTTAGGTAAGAGCAGAGCAGGGTGAGCTTCCAACTAGGAACTGGCAGCACAAGGTTTCTTTCAGGAAAACTCATTTTCTTCGCAGAAGCAGGCACTCAGTGACTAAATCCCCGACAACAACAAAGCTTTTCAGGTATCCTCGAGGCCGCATGAACGGAGCTTTCCTATTGGGAAAACAAGCCTTGTGCCATCAGTCTCCAATTTCTAGGTTGACACGCAGCATACACGGAGGACCAGAGCTTCCTGGCTCTAGGCAGTGTTCTGTTACCGAAACGGGTGTTGAAGTAAGGTTCCTTGGAGTCTTGGAAAGCTTACTACCGTGAATCTAAAGCAGAAGAGCGTTGAAGGCCTCAAGGAGCTGCTGCATGCCTCGCGTTTTGTTAGGATATTCAGGGCCTTACATCGAGGCTAGTGCTCCCCTTGACTTTCACTTTAGTTATAGAGCAGAGCAGGGTCAGCTTCCAAGTAGGAACTGGAAGCACAAGGTTTCTTTTGGGGAAACTCATTTTCTTCGCAGAAGCAGGCAGGCAGTGACTAAATCCCCGGCAACAACAATGCTTTTCAGGTATCCTCGAGGCCGCATGAACGGAGCTTTCCTAATGGGAAAACAAGCCTTGTGCCATCAGTCTCCAATTTCTAGGTTGACACACAGCATACACGGAGGACCAGAGCTTCCTGGCTCTAGGCAGTGTTCTGTTACCGAAACGGGTGCTGAAGCAAGGTTCCTAGGAGTCTTGGAAAGCTTACAACCGTGAAACTAAAGCAGAAGAGCGATGAAGGCCTCATGGAGCTGCTGCATGCCTCCCGATTTGCCAGGATAATCAGGGCCTTACTTGGAGATTAGTGCTCACGTTGACGTTCACTTTTGGTATAGAGGAGAGCAGGGTGAGCTTCCAACTAGGAACTGGAAGCACAAGGTTTCTTTCGAGAAAACTCAGTTTCTTCTCTGAGCCATGCCGGCAGTAACTAAAAGCACGGTAACAACAGTGCTTTTCAGGTAGCTTCGAGACTGCATGAGCGGAGCTTTCAAAACGGGAAAACAAGCTTTGTGTCTCAGTCTCACATTTCCAGATTGACACGCAGCATAAGGACATGTTGATGCTAACAAGTCAAAAGAGATTCAGGATACCCACTGGGGCTTTCCCTGATTCAACTTTTTTCTACGACTGCTTCTCTGCGTGCAGCAAAGTGCCTAAACTAAGGATGCGCGAGGGAGACTTAGGTGCCTGTGCTTCTTCCAAAGACCTGCAGTGTTCCACCAAGAACAGTGCTGAAATTCTACTTGGAATGCAACCGACCACCTCCTTGACGATGCGTGACTCTAAGTGTAAAAGGTGAAAAGGGATTAGAAGCAGAGTGTTTTTCTCAATAGAGTTCAGCTAGGAGAAGGAGGTTACATCCATTGCATGGAGGACCTTCTAGAAGTGTGTTCCTGAATCCTGTGTATAGCTGAGGCAATCTGGCTCTCCCAAGGAAGAGTGCAGTGTGTTGCCTTTCTCTAGCCAACACTGGGGTGTTCCCAAAGGCCTACGGGGCTGAAGTTGCTTAGCTGGCCCTGAGGTTCTTGGCTCTACTCAGTGTACTGTTACCGAAACGGTTGCTGAAGAGAGGGCCCTAGGAGTCTTGAAAAGCTTACTACCGTGAAACTAAAGCAGAACAGTGAAGAAGGCCTCATGGCGCTGCTCCATGCCTCCCGTTTGGCAAGGCAAATCAGGGCCTTCCTTCGAGGCTTGGGCTCACGTTGACTTTCACTTTAGGTAAGAGCAGAGCAGGGTGAGCTTCCAACTAGGAACTGGCAGCACAAGGTTTCTTTCAGGAAAACTCATTTTCTTCGCAGAAGCAGGCACTCAGTGACTAAATCCCCGACAACAACAAAGCTTTTCAGGTATCCTCGAGGCCGCATGAACGGAGCTTTCCTATTGGGAAAACAAGCCTTGTGCCATCAGTCTCCAATTTCTAGGTTGACACGCAGCATACACGGAGGACCAGAGCTTCCTGGCTCTAGGCAGTGTTCTGTTACCGAAACGGGTGTTGAAGTAAGGTTCCTTGGAGTCTTGGAAAGCTTACTACCGTGAAACTAAAGCAGAAGAGCGTTGAAGGCCTCAAGGAGCTGCTGCATGCCTCGTGTTTTGTTAGGATATTCAGGGCCTTACTTCGAGGTTAGTGCTCACGTTGACGTTCACTTTTGCTATAGAGGAGAGCAGGGTGAGCTTCCAACTAGGAACTGGAAGCACAAGGTTTCTTTCGAGAAAACTCAGTTTCTTCTCTGAGCCGTGCCGGCAGTAACTAAAAGCACGGTAACGACAGTGCTTTTCAGGTAGCTTCGAGACTGCATGAGTGGAGCTTTCAAAATGGGAAAACAAGATTTGTGTCTCAGTCTCACATTTCCAGATTGACACGCAGCATAAGGACATGTTGATGCTAACAAGTCAAAAGAGATTCAGGACACCCACTGGGGCTTTCCCTGATTCAACTTTTTTCTACGACTGCTTCTCTGCGTGCAGCAAAGTGCCTAAACTAAGGATGCGCAAGGGAGACTTAGGTGCCTGTGCTTCTTCCAAAGACCTGCAGTGTTACACCAAGAACAGTGCTTAAATTCTACTTGGAATGCAAGCCGACCACCTCCTTGAGGATGCCTGACTCTAAGTGTAAAAGGTGAAAAGGGATTAGAAGCAGAGTGTTTTTCTCAATAGAGTTCCGCTAGGAGAATGAGGTTACATCCATTGCATGGAGGACCTTCTAGAAGTGTGTTCCTGAATCCTGTGTAGAGCTGAGGTAATCTGGCTCTCCCAAGGAAGAGTGCAGTGTGTTGCCTTTCTCTAGCCAACACTGGGGTGTTCCCAAAGGCCTACGGGGCTGAAGTTGCTTAGCTGGCCCTGAGGTTCTTGGCTCTACTCAGTGTACTGGTACCGAAACGGTTGCTGAAGCAAGGGCCCTAGGAGTCTTGAAAAGCTTACTACCGTGAAACTAAAGCAGAACAGTGAAGAAGGCCTCATGGAGCTGCTCCACGCCTCCCGTTTGGCAAGGCAAATCTGGGCCTTCCTTCGAGGCTTGGGCTCACGTTGACTTTCTCTTTAGGTATAGAGCAGAGCAGGGTGATCTTCCAACTAGGAACTGGCAGCACAAGGTTTCTTCCCGGAGAAGTCAATATCTTCTCAGAACCATGCCGGCAGTGACAAAAACCCTGGCAACAACAGTGCTTTTCAGGTATATTCGAGGCCGCATGAACGGAGCTTTCATAATGGGCAAACAAGCCTTGTGACGTCAGTCTCCAGTTTGTAAGTTGATAGGCAGCATACACGCAGGACCAAAGCTTCCTGGCTCTAGGCAGTTTTCTGTTACCGAAACGGGTGTTGAAGTAAGGTTCCTTGGAGTCTTGGAAAGCTTACTACCGTGAATCTAAAGCAGAAGAGCGTTGAAGGCCTCAAGGAGCTGCTGCATGCCTCGCGTTTTGTTAGGATATTCAGGGCCTTACATCGAGGCTAGTGCTCCCCTTGACTTTCACTTTAGTTATAGAGCAGAGCAGGGTCAGCTTCCAAGTAGGAACTGGAAGCACAAGGTTTCTTTTGGGGAAACTCATTTTCTTCGCAGAAGCAGGCAGGCAGTGACTAAATCCCCGGCAACAACAATGCTTTTCAGGTATCCTCGAGGCCGCATGAACGGAGCTTTCCTAATGGGAAAACAAGCCTTGTGCCATCAGTCTCCAATTTCTAGGTTGACACGCAGCATACACGGAGGACCAGAGCTTCCTGGCTCTAGGCAGTGTTCTGTTACCGAAACGGGTGCTGAAGCAAGGTTCCTAGGAGTCTTGGAAAGCTTACTACCGTGAAACTAAAGCAGAAGAGCGATGAAGGCCTCATGGAGCTGCTGCATGCCTCCCGATTTGCCAGGATAATCAGGGCCTTACTTGGAGATTAGTGCTCACGTTGACGTTCACTTTTGGTATAGAGGAGAGCAGGGTGAGCTTCCAACTAGGAACTGGAAGCACAAGGTTTCTTTCGAGAAAACTCAGTTTCTTCTCTGAGCCATGCCGGCAGTAACTAAAAGCACGGTAACAACAGTGCTTTTCAGGTAGCTTCGAGACTGCATGAGCGGAGCTTTCAAAACGGGAAAACAAGCTTTGTGTCTCAGTCTCACATTTCCAGATTGACACGCAGCATAAGGACATGTTGATGCTAACAAGTCAAAAGAGATTCAGGATACCCACTGGGGCTTTCCCTGATTCAACTTTTTTCTACGACTGCTTCTCTGCGTGCAGCAAAGTGCCTAAACTAAGGATGCGCGAGGGAGACTTAGGTGCCTGTGCTTCTTCCAAAGACCTGCAGTGTTCCACCAAGAACAGTGCTGAAATTCTACTTGGAATGCAACCGACCACCTCCTTGACGATGCGTGACTCTAAGTGTAAAAGGTGAAAAGGGATTAGAAGCAGAGTGTTTTTCTCAATAGAGTTCAGCTAGGAGAAGGAGGTTACATCCATTGCATGGAGGACCTTCTAGAAGTGTGTTCCTGAATCCTGTGTATAGCTGAGGTAATCTGGCTCTCCCAAGGAAGAGTGCAGTGTGTTGCCTTTCTCTAGCCAACACTGGGGTGTTCCCAAAGGCCTACGGGGCTGAAGTTGCTTAGCTGGCCCTGAGGTTCTTGGCTCTACTCAGTGTACTGTTACCGAAACGGTTGCTGAAGAGAGGGCCCTAGGAGTCTTGAAAAGCTTACTACCGTGAAACTAAAGCAGAACAGTGAAGAAGGCCTCATGGAGCTGCTCCAGGCCTCCCATTTGGCAAGGCAAATCAGGGCCTTCCTTCGAGGCTTGGGCTCACGTTGACTTTCACTTTAGGTATAGAGGAGAGCAGGGTGATCTTCCAACTAGGAACTGGCAGCACAAGGTTTCTTACCGGAGAAGTCAATATCTTCTCAGAACCATGCCAGCAGTGACAAAAACCCTGGCAAAAACAGTGCTTTTCAGGTATATTCGAGGCCGCATGAACGGAGCTTTCATAATGGGCAAACAAGCCTTGTGACGTCAGTCTCCAATTTGTCAGTTGATATGCAGCATACACGCAGGACCAAAGCTTCCTGGCTCTAGGCAGTTTTCTGATACCCAAACGGGTGCTTAAGTAAGGTCTCTAGGACTCTTGGAAGGCTTACTACCGTTAAACTAAAGGAGAACAGCGTTGAAGGCCTCATGGAGCTGCTGCATGCCTCCTGTATTGTAAGGATATTCAGGGCATTACATCGAGGCTAGTGCTCCCCTTGACTTTCATTTGGTTATAGAGCAGAGCAGGGTGAGCTTCCAACTAGGAACTGGAAGCACAAGGTTTCTTTTGGGGAAACTCATTGTCTTTGCAGAAGCAGGCAGGCAGTGACTAAATCCCCGGCAACAACAATGCTTTTCAGGTATCCTCGAGGCCGCATGAACGGAGCTTTCCTAATGGGAAAACAAGGCTTGTGCCATCAGTCTCCAATTTCTAGGTTGACACGCAGCATACACGGAGGACCAGAGCTTCCTGGCGCTAGGCAGTGTTCTGTTACCGAAACGGGTGCTGAAGCAAGGTTCCTAGGAGTCTTGGAAAGCTTACTACCGTGAAACTAAAGCAGAACAGTGAAGAAGGCCTCATGGAGCTGCTGCATGCCTCGCGTTTTGTTAGGATATTCAGGGCCTTACATCGAGGCTAGTGCTCCCCTTGACTTTCACTTTAGTTATAGAGCAGAGCAGGGTCAGCTTCCAAGTAGGAACTGGAAGCACAAGGTTTCTTTTGGGGAAACTCATTTTCTTCGCAGAAGCAGGCAGGCAGTGACTAAATCCCCGGCAACAACAATGCTTTTCAGGTATCCTCGAGGCCGCATGAACGGAGCTTTCCTAATGGGAAAACAAGCCTTGTGCCATCAGTCTCCAATTTCTAGGTTGACACGCAGCATACACGGAGGACCAGAGCTTCCTGGCTCTAGGCAGTGTTCTGTTACCGAAACGGGTGCTGAAGCAAGGTTCCTAGGAGTCTTGGAAAGCTTACTACCGTGAAACTAAAGCAGAAGAGCGATGAAGGCCTCATGGAGCTGCTGCATGCCTCCCGATTTGCCAGGATAATCAGGGCCTTACTTGGAGGTTAGTGCTCACGTTGACGTTCACTTTTGCTATAGAGGAGAGCAGGGTGAGCTTCCAACTAGGAACTGGAAGCACAAGGTTTCTTTCGAGAAAACTCAGTTTCTTCTCTGAGCCATGCCGGCAGTAACTAAAAGCACGGTAACAACAGTGCTTTTCAGGTAGCTTCGAGACTGCATGAGCGGAGCTTTCAAAACGGGAAAACAAGCTTTGTGTCTCAGTCTCACATTTCCAGATTGACACGCAGCATAAGGACATGTTGATGCTAACAAGTCAAAAGAGATTCAGGATACCCACTGGGGCTTTCCCTGATTCAACTTTTTTCTACGACTGCTTCTCTGCGTGCAGCAAAGTGCCTAAACTAAGGATGCGCGAGGGAGACTTAGGTGCCTGTGCTTCTTCCAAAGACCTGCAGTGTTCCACCAAGAACAGTGCTGAAATTCTACTTGGAATGCAACCGACCACCTCCTTGACGATGCGTGACTCTAAGTGTAAAAGGTGAAAAGGGATTAGAAGCAGAGTGTTTTTCTCAATAGAGTTCAGCTAGGAGAAGGAGGTTACATCCATTGCATGGAGGACCTTCTAGAAGTGTGTTCCTGAATCCTGTGTATAGCTGAGGCAATCTGGCTCTCCCAAGGAAGAGTGCAGTGTGTTGCCTTTCTCTAGCCAACACTGGGGTGTTCCCAAAGGCCTACGGGGCTGAAGTTGCTTAGCTGGCCCTGAGGTTCTTGGCTCTACTCAGTGTACTGTTACCGAAACGGTTGCTGAAGAGAGGGCCCTAGGAGTCTTGAAAAGCTTACTACCGTGAAACTAAAGCAGAACAGTGAAGAAGGCCTCATGGCGCTGCTCCATGCCTCCCGTTTGGCAAGGCAAATCAGGGCCTTCCTTCGAGGCTTGGGCTCACGTTGACTTTCACTTTAGGTAAGAGCAGAGCAGGGTGAGCTTCCAACTAGGAACTGGCAGCACAAGGTTTCTTTCAGGAAAACTCATTTTCTTCGCAGAAGCAGGCACTCAGTGACTAAATCCCCGACAACAACAAAGCTTTTCAGGTATCCTCGAGGCCGCATGAACGGAGCTTTCCTATTGGGAAAACAAGCCTTGTGCCATCAGTCTCCAATTTCTAGGTTGACACGCAGCATACACGGAGGACCAGAGCTTCCTGGCTCTAGGCAGTGTTCTGTTACCGAAACGGGTGTTGAAGTAAGGTTCCTTGGAGTCTTGGAAAGCTTACTACCGTGAAACTAAAGCAGAAGAGCGTTGAAGGCCTCAAGGAGCTGCTGCATGCCTCGCGTTTTGTTAGGATATTCAGGGCCTTACTTCGAGGTTAGTGCTCACGTTGACGTTCACTTTTGCTATAGAGGAGAGCAGGGTGAGCTTCCAACTAGGAACTGGAAGCACAAGGTTTCTTTCGAGAAAACTCAGTTTCTTCTCTGAGCCGTGCCGGCAGTAACTAAAAGCACGGTAACAACAGTGCTTTTCAGGTAGCTTCGAGACTGCATGAGTGGAGCTTTCAAAATGGGAAAACAAGATTTGTGTCTCAGTCTCACATTTCCAGATTGACACGCAGCATAAGGACATGTTGATGCTAACAAGTCAAAAGAGATTCAGGACACCCACTGGGGCTTTCCCTGATTCAACTTTTTTCTACGACTGCTTCTCTGCGTGCAGCAAAGTGCCTAAACTAAGGATGCGCAAGGGAGACTTAGGTGCCTGTGCTTCTTCCAAAGACCTGCAGTGTTACACCAAGAACAGTGCTTAAATTCTACTTGGAATGCAAGCCGACCACCTCCTTGAGGATGCCTGACTCTAAGTGTAAAAGGTGAAAAGGGATTAGAAGCAGAGTGTTTTTCTCAATAGAGTTCCGCTAGGAGAATGAGGTTACATCCATTGCATGGAGGACCTTCTAGAAGTGTGTTCCTGAATCCTGTGTAGAGCTGAGGTAATCTGGCTCTCCCAAGGAAGAGTGCAGTGTGTTGCCTTTCTCTAGCCAACACTGGGGTGTTCCCAAAGGCCTACGGGGCTGAAGTTGCTTAGCTGGCCCTGAGGTTCTTGGCTCTACTCAGTGTACTGGTACCGAAACGGTTGCTGAAGCAAGGGCCCTAGGAGTCTTGAAAAGCTTACTACCGTGAAACTAAAGCAGAACAGTGAAGAAGGCCTCATGGAGCTGCTCCACGCCTCCCGTTTGGCAAGGCAAATCTGGGCCTTCCTTCGAGGCTTGGGCTCACGTTGACTTTCTCTTTAGGTATAGAGCAGAGCAGGGTGATCTTCCAACTAGGAACTGGCAGCACAAGGTTTCTTCCCGGAGAAGTCAATATCTTCTCAGAACCATGCCGGCAGTGACAAAAACCCTGGCAACAACAGTGCTTTTCAGGTATATTCGAGGCCGCATGAACGGAGCTTTCATAATGGGCAAACAAGCCTTGTGACGTCAGTCTCCAGTTTGTAAGTTGATAGGCAGCATACACGCAGGACCAAAGCTTCCTGGCTCTAGGCAGTTTTCTGATACCCAAACGCGTGCTTAAGTAAGGTCTCTAGGAGTCTTGGAAGGCTTACTACCGTTAAACTAAAGCAGAACAGCGTTGAAGGCCTCATGGAGCTGCTGCATGCCTCCCGTATTGTAAGGATATTCAGGGCATTACCTCGAGGCTAGTGCTCCCCTTGACTTTCATTTAGTTATAGAGCAGAGCAGGGTGAGCTTCCAACTAGGAACTGGAAGCACAAGGTTTCTTTCAGGAAAACTCATTTTCTTCACAGAAAGCAGGCAGGCAGTGACTAAATCCCCGGCAACAACAAAGCTTTTCTGGTATCCCCGAAGCCGCATGAACGGAGCTTTCCTATTGGGAAAGCAAGCCTTGTGCCATCAGTCTCCAATTTCTAGGTTGACACGGAGCATACACGGAGTTCAAGAGCTTCCTGGCTCTATGCAGTGTTCTGTTACCGAAACGGGTGTTGAAGTAAGGTTCCTTGAAGTCTTGGAAAGCTTACTACCGTGAAACTAAAGCAGAAGAGCGTTGAAGGCCTCAAGGAGCTGCTGCTGCATGCCTCGCGTTTTATAAGGATATTCAGGGCCTTACATCGAGGCTAGTGCTCCCCTTGACTTTCACTTTAGTTATAGAGCAGAGCAGGGTCAGCTTCCAAGTAGGAACTGGAAGCACAAGGTTTCTTTTGGGGAAACTCATTTTCTTCGCAGAAGCAGGCAGGCAGTGACTAAATCCCCGGCAACAACAATGCTTTTCAGGTATCCTCGAGGCCGCATGAACGGAGCTTTCCTAATGGGAAAACAAGCCTTGTGCCATCAGTCTCCAATTTCTAGGTTGACACGCAGCATACACGGAGGACCAGAGCTTCCTGGCTCTAGGCAGTGTTCTGTTACCGAAACGGGTGCTGAAGCAAGGTTCCTAGGAGTCTTGGAAAGCTTACTACCGTGAAACTAAAGCAAAAGAGCGATGAAGGCCTCATGGAGCTGCTGCATGCCTCCCGTATTGTAAGGATATTCAGGGCATTACATCGAGGCTAGTGCTCCCCTTGACTTTCATTTGGTTATAGAGCAGAGCAGGGTGAGCTTCCAACTAGGAACTGGAAGAACAAGGTTTCTTTCAGGAAAACTCATTTTCTTCGCAGAAGCAGGCAGGCAGTTACTAAATCCCCGGCAACAACAATGCTTTTCAGGTATCCTCGAGGCCGCATGAACGGAGCTTTCCTAATGGGAAAACAAGGCTTGTGCCATCAGTCTCCAATTTCTAGGTTGACACGCAGCATACACGGAGGACCAGAGCTTCCTGGCTCTAGGCAGTGTTCTGTTACCGAAACGGGTGTTGAAGTAAGGTTCCTTGGAGTCTTGGAAAGCTTACTACCGTGAAACTAAAGCAGAAGAGCGTTGAAGGCCTCAAGGAGCTGCTGCATGCCTCGCGTTTTGTTAGGATATTCAGGGCCTTACATCGAGGCTAGTGCTCCCCTTGACTTTCACTTTAGTTATAGAGCAGAGCAGGGTCAGCTTCCAAGTAGGAACTGGAAGCACAAGGTTTCTTTTGGGGAAACTCATTTTCTTCGCAGAAGCAGGCAGGCAGTGACTAAATCCCCGGCAACAACAATGCTTTTCAGGTATCCTCGAGGCCGCATGAACGGAGCTTTCCTAATGGGAAAACAAGCCTTGTGCCATCAGTCTCCAATTTCTAGGTTGACACGCAGCATACACGGAGGACCAGAGCTTCCTGGCTCTAGGCAGTGTTCTGTTACCGAAACGGGTGTTGAAGTAAGGTTCCTTGGAGTCTTGGAAAGCTTACTACCGTGAAACTAAAGCAGAAGAGCGTTGAAGGCCTCAAGGAGCTGCTGCATGCCTCGCGTTTTGTTAGGATATTCAGGGCCTTACATCGAGGCTAGTGCTCCCCTTGACTTTCACTTTAGTTATAGAGCAGAGCAGGGTCAGCTTCCAAGTAGGAACTGGAAGCACAAGGTTTCTTTTGGGGAAACTCATTTTCTTCGCAGAAGCAGGCAGGCAGTGACTAAATCCCCGGCAACAACAATGCTTTTCAGGTATCCTCGAGGCCGCATGAACGGAGCTTTCCTAATGGGAAAACAAGCCTTGTGCCATCAGTCTCCAATTTCTAGGTTGACACACAGCATACACGGAGGACCAGAGCTTCCTGGCTCTAGGCAGTGTTCTGTTACCGAAACGGGTGCTGAAGCAAGGTTCCTAGGAGTCTTGGAAAGCTTACAACCGTGAAACTAAAGCAGAAGAGCGATGAAGGCCTCATGGAGCTGCTGCATGCCTCCCGATTTGCCAGGATAATCAGGGCCTTACTTGGAGATTAGTGCTCACGTTGACGTTCACTTTTGGTATAGAGGAGAGCAGGGTGAGCTTCCAACTAGGAACTGGAAGCACAAGGTTTCTTTCGAGAAAACTCAGTTTCTTCTCTGAGCCATGCCGGCAGTAACTAAAAGCACGGTAACAACAGTGCTTTTCAGGTAGCTTCGAGACTGCATGAGCGGAGCTTTCAAAACGGGAAAACAAGCTTTGTGTCTCAGTCTCACATTTCCAGATTGACACGCAGCATAAGGACATGTTGATGCTAACAAGTCAAAAGAGATTCAGGATACCCACTGGGGCTTTCCCTGATTCAACTTTTTTCTACGACTGCTTCTCTGCGTGCAGCAAAGTGCCTAAACTAAGGATGCGCGAGGGAGACTTAGGTGCCTGTGCTTCTTCCAAAGACCTGCAGTGTTCCACCAAGAACAGTGCTGAAATTCTACTTGGAATGCAACCGACCACCTCCTTGACGATGCGTGACTCTAAGTGTAAAAGGTGAAAAGGGATTAGAAGCAGAGTGTTTTTCTCAATAGAGTTCAGCTAGGAGAAGGAGGTTACATCCATTGCATGGAGGACCTTCTAGAAGTGTGTTCCTGAATCCTGTGTATAGCTGAGGCAATCTGGCTCTCCCAAGGAAGAGTGCAGTGTGTTGCCTTTCTCTAGCCAACACTGGGGTGTTCCCAAAGGCCTACGGGGCTGAAGTTGCTTAGCTGGCCCTGAGGTTCTTGGCTCTACTCAGTGTACTGTTACCGAAACGGTTGCTGAAGAGAGGGCCCTAGGAGTCTTGAAAAGCTTACTACCGTGAAACTAAAGCAGAACAGTGAAGAAGGCCTCATGGCGCTGCTCCATGCCTCCCGTTTGGCAAGGCAAATCAGGGCCTTCCTTCGAGGCTTGGGCTCACGTTGACTTTCACTTTAGGTAAGAGCAGAGCAGGGTGAGCTTCCAACTAGGAACTGGCAGCACAAGGTTTCTTTCAGGAAAACTCATTTTCTTCGCAGAAGCAGGCACTCAGTGACTAAATCCCCGACAACAACAAAGCTTTTCAGGTATCCTCGAGGCCGCATGAACGGAGCTTTCCTATTGGGAAAACAAGCCTTGTGCCATCAGTCTCCAATTTCTAGGTTGACACGCAGCATACACGGAGGACCAGAGCTTCCTGGCTCTAGGCAGTGTTCTGTTACCGAAACGGGTGTTGAAGTAAGGTTCCTTGGAGTCTTGGAAAGCTTACTACCGTGAAACTAAAGCAGAAGAGCGTTGAAGGCCTCAAGGAGCTGCTGCATGCCTCGTGTTTTGTTAGAATATTCAGGGCCTTACTTCGAGGTTAGTGCTCACGTTGACGTTCACTTTTGCTATAGAGGAGAGCAGGGTGAGCTTCCAACTAGGAACTGGAAGCACAAGGTTTCTTTCGAGAAAACTCAGTTTCTTCTCTGAGCCGTGCCGGCAGTAACTAAAAGCACGGTAACAACAGTGCTTTTCAGGTAGCTTCGAGACTGCATGAGTGGAGCTTTCAAAATGGGAAAACAAGATTTGTGTCTCAGTCTCACATTTCCAGATTGACACGCAGCATAAGGACATGTTGATGCTAACAAGTCAAAAGAGATTCAGGACACCCACTGGGGCTTTCCCTGATTCAACTTTTTTCTACGACTGCTTCTCTGCGTGCAGCAAAGTGCCTAAACTAAGGATGCGCAAGGGAGACTTAGGTGCCTGTGCTTCTTCCAAAGACCTGCAGTGTTACACCAAGAACAGTGCTTAAATTCTACTTGGAATGCAAGCCGACCACCTCCTTGAGGATGCCTGACTCTAAGTGTAAAAGGTGAAAAGGGATTAGAAGCAGAGTGTTTTTCTCAATAGAGTTCCGCTAGGAGAATGAGGTTACATCCATTGCATGGAGGACCTTCTAGAAGTGTGTTCCTGAATCCTGTGTAGAGCTGAGGTAATCTGGCTCTCCCAAGGAAGAGTGCAGTGTGTTGCCTTTCTCTAGCCAACACTGGGGTGTTCCCAAAGGCCTACGGGGCTGAAGTTGCTTAGCTGGCCCTGAGGTTCTTGGCTCTACTCAGTGTACTGGTACCGAAACGGTTGCTGAAGCAAGGGCCCTAGGAGTCTTGAAAAGCTTACTACCGTGAAACTAAAGCCGAACAGTGAAGAAGGCCTCATGGAGCTGCTCCACGCCTCCCGTTTGGCAAGGCAAATCTGGGCCTTCCTTCGAGGCTTGGGCTCACGTTGACTTTCTCTTTAGGTATAGAGCAGAGCAGGGTGATCTTCCAACTAGGAACTGGCAGCACAAGGTTTCTTCCCGGAGAAGTCAATATCTTCTCAGAACCATGCCGGCAGTGACAAAAACCCTGGCAACAACAGTGCTTTTCAGGTATATTCGAGGCCGCATGAACGGAGCTTTCATAATGGGCAAACAAGCCTTGTGACGTCAGTCTCCAGTTTGTAAGTTGATAGGCAGCATACACGCAGGACCAAAGCTTCCTGGCTCTAGGCAGTTTTCTGTTACCGAAACGGGTGTTGAAGTAAGGTTCCTTGGAGTCTTGGAAAGCTTACTACCGTGAATCTAAAGCAGAAGAGCGTTGAAGGCCTCAAGGAGCTGCTGCATGCCTCGCGTTTTGTTAGGATATTCAGGGCCTTACATCGAGGCTAGTGCTCCCCTTGACTTTCACTTTAGTTATAGAGCAGAGCAGGGTCAGCTTCCAAGTAGGAACTGGAAGCACAAGGTTTCTTTTGGGGAAACTCATTTTCTTCGCAGAAGCAGGCAGGCAGTGACTAAATCCCCGGCAACAACAATGCTTTTCAGGTATCCTCGAGGCCGCATGAACGGAGCTTTCCTAATGGGAAAACAAGCCTTGTGCCATCAGTCTCCAATTTCTAGGTTGACACGCAGCATACACGGAGGACCAGAGCTTCCTGGCTCTAGGCAGTGTTCTGTTACCGAAACGGGTGCTGAAGCAAGGTTCCTAGGAGTCTTGGAAAGCTTACTACCGTGAAACTAAAGCAGAAGAGCGATGAAGGCCTCATGGAGCTGCTGCATGCCTCCCGATTTGCCAGGATAATCAGGGCCTTACTTGGAGATTAGTGCTCACGTTGACGTTCACTTTTGGTATAGAGGAGAGCAGGGTGAGCTTCCAACTAGGAACTGGAAGCACAAGGTTTCTTTCGAGAAAACTCAGTTTCTTCTCTGAGCCATGCCGGCAGTAACTAAAAGCACGGTAACAACAGTGCTTTTCAGGTAGCTTCGAGACTGCATGAGCGGAGCTTTCAAAACGGGAAAACAAGCTTTGTGTCTCAGTCTCACATTTCCAGATTGACACGCAGCATAAGGACATGTTGATGCTAACAAGTCAAAAGAGATTCAGGATACCCACTGGGGCTTTCCCTGATTCAACTTTTTTCTACGACTGCTTCTCTGCGTGCAGCAAAGTGCCTAAACTAAGGATGCGCGAGGGAGACTTAGGTGCCTGTGCTTCTTCCAAAGACCTGCAGTGTTCCACCAAGAACAGTGCTGAAATTCTACTTGGAATGCAACCGACCACCTCCTTGACGATGCGTGACTCTAAGTGTAAAAGGTGAAAAGGGATTAGAAGCAGAGTGTTTTTCTCAATAGAGTTCAGCTAGGAGAAGGAGGTTACATCCATTGCATGGAGGACCTTCTAGAAGTGTGTTCCTGAATCCTGTGTATAGCTGAGGTAATCTGGCTCTCCCAAGGAAGAGTGCAGTGTGTTGCCTTTCTCTAGCCAACACTGGGGTGTTCCCAAAGGCCTACGGGGCTGAAGTTGCTTAGCTGGCCCTGAGGTTCTTGGCTCTACTCAGTGTACTGTTACCGAAACGGTTGCTGAAGAGAGGGCCCTAGGAGTCTTGAAAAGCTTACTACCGTGAAACTAAAGCAGAACAGTGAAGAAGGCCTCATGGCGCTGCTCCATGCCTCCCGTTTGGCAAGGCAAATCAGGGCCTTCCTTCGAGGCTTGGGCTCACGTTGACTTTCACTTTAGGTATAGAGCAGAGCAGGGTGAGCTTCCAACTAGGAACTGGCAGCACAAGGTTTCTTACCGGAGAAGTCAATATCTTCTCAGAACCATGCCAGCAGTGACAAAAACCCTGGCAACAACAGTGCTTTTCAGGTATATTCGAGGCCACATGAACGGAGCTTTCATAATGGGCAAACAAGCCTTGTGACACCAGTCTCCAATTTGTCAGTTGATATGCAGCATACACGCAGGACCAAAGCTTCCTGGCTCTAGGCAGTTTTCTGATACCCAAACGGGTGCTTAAGTAAGGTCTCTAGGAGTCTTGGAAGGCTTACTACCGTTAAACTAAAGGAGAACAGCGTTGAAGGCCTCATGGAGCTGCTGCATGCCTCCCGTATTGTAAGGATATTCAGGGCATTACATCGAGGCTAGTGCTCCCCTTGACTTTCATTTGGTTATAGAGCAGCGCAGGGTGAGCTTCCAACTAGGAACTGGCAGCACAAGGTTTCTTTCAGGAAAACTCATTTTCTTCGCAGAAGCAGGCACTCAGTGACTAAATCCCCAGCAACAACAATGGTTTTCAGGTATCCTCGAGGCCGCATGAACGGAGCTTTCCTATTGGGAAAACAAGCCTTGTGCCATCAGTCCCCAATTTCTAGATTGACACGCAGCATACACGGAGGACCAGAGCTTCCTGGCTCTAGGCAGTGTTCTGTTACCGAAACGGGTGTTGAAGTAAGGTTCCTTGGAGTCTTGGAAAGCTTACTACCGTGAAACTAAAGCAGAAGAGCGTTGAAGGCCTCAAGGAGCTGCTGCATGCCTCGCGTTTTGTTAGGATATTCAGGGCCTTACATCGAGGCTAGTGCTCCCCTTGACTTTCACTTTAGTTATAGAGCAGAGCAGGGTCAGCTTCCAAGTAGGAACTGGAAGCACAAGGTTTCTTTTGGGGAAACTCATTTTCTTCGCAGAAGCAGGCAGGCAGTGACTAAATCCCCGGCAACAACAATGCTTTTCAGGTATCCTCGAGGCCGCATGAACGGAGCTTTCCTAATGGGAAAACAAGCCTTGTGCCATCAGTCTCCAATTTCTAGGTTGACACGCAGCATACACGGAGGACCAGAGCTTCCTGGCTCTAGGCAGTGTTCTGTTACCGAAACGGGTGCTGAAGCAAGGTTCCTAGGAGTCTTGGAAAGCTTACTACCGTGAAACTAAAGCAAAAGAGCGATGAAGGCCTCATGGAGCTGCTGCATGCCTCCCGTATTGTAAGGATATTCAGGGCATTACATCGAGGCTAGTGCTCCCCTTGACTTTCATTTGGTTATACAGCAGAGCAGGGTGAGCTTCCAACTAGGAACTGGAAGAACAAGGTTTCTTTCAGGAAAACTCATTTTCTTCGCAGAAGCAGGCAGGCAGTTACTAAATCCCCGGCAACAACAATGCTTTTCAGGTATCCTCGAGGCCGCATGAACGGAGCTTTCCTAATGGGAAAACAAGGCTTGTGCCATCAGTCTCCAATTTCTAGGTTGACACGCAGCATACACGGAGGACCAGAGCTTCCTGGCTCTAGGCAGTGTTCTCTTACCGAAACGGGTGTTGAAGTAAGGTTCCTTGGAGTCTTGGAAAGCTTACTACCGTGAAACTAAAGCAGAAGAGCGTTGAAGGCCTCAAGGAGCTGCTGCATGCCTCGCGTTTTGTTAGGATATTCAGGGCCTTACATCGAGGCTAGTGCTCCCCTTGACTTTCACTTTAGTTATAGAGCAGAGCAGGGTCAGCTTCCAAGTAGGAACTGGAAGCACAAGGTTTCTTTTGGGGAAACTCATTTTCTTCGCAGAAGCAGGCAGGCAGTGACTAAATCCCCGGCAACAACAATGCTTTTCAGGTATCCTCGAGGCCCCATGAACGGAGCTTTCCTAATGGGAAAACAAGCCTTGTGCCATCAGTCTCCAATTTCTAGGTTGACACGCAGCATACACGGAGGACCAGAGCTTCCTGGCTCTAGGCAGTGTTCTATTACCGAAACGGGTGTTGAAGTAAGGTTCCTTGGAGTCTTGGAAAGCTTACTACCGTGAAACTAAAGCAGAAGAGCGTTGAAGGCCTCAAGGAGCTGCTGCATGCCTCGCGTTTTGTTAGGATATTCAGGGCCTTACATCGAGGCTAGTGCTCCCCTTGACTTTCAGTTTAGTTATAGAGCAGAGCAGGGTCAGCTTCCAAGTAGGAACTGGAAGCACAAGGTTTCTTTTGGGGAAACTCATTTTCTTCGCAGAAGCAGGCAGGCAGTGACTAAATCCCCGGCAACAACAATGCTTTTCAGGTATCCTCGAGGCCGCATGAACGGAGCTTTCCTAATGGGAAAACAAGCCTTGTGCCATCAGTCTCCAATTTCTAGGTTGACACACAGCATACACGGAGGACCAGAGCTTCCTGGCTCTAGGCAGTGTTCTGTTACCGAAACGGGTGCTGAAGCAAGGTTCCTAGGAGTCTTGGAAAGCTTACAACCGTGAAACTAAAGCAGAAGAGCGATGAAGGCCTCATGGAGCTGCTGCATGCCTCCCGATTTGCCAGGATAATCAGGGCCTTACTTGGAGATTAGTGCTCACGTTGACGTTCACTTTTGGTATAGAGGAGAGCAGGGTGAGCTTCCAACTAGGAACTGGAAGCACAAGGTTTCTTTCGAGAAAACTCAGTTTCTTCTCTGAGCCATGCCGGCAGTAACTAAAAGCACGGTAACAACAGTGCTTTTCAGGTAGCTTCGAGACTGCATGAGCGGAGCTTTCAAAACGGGAAAACAAGCTTTGTGTCTCAGTCTCACATTTCCAGATTGACACGCAGCATAAGGACATGTTGATGCTAACAAGTCAAAAGAGATTCAGGATACCCACTGGGGCTTTCCCTGATTCAACTTTTTTCTACGACTGCTTCTCTGCGTGCAGCAAAGTGCCTAAACTAAGGATGCGCGAGGGAGACTTAGGTGCCTGTGCTTCTTCCAAAGACCTGCAGTGTTCCACCAAGAACAGTGCTGAAATTCTACTTGGAATGCAACCGACCACCTCCTTGACGATGCGTGACTCTAAGTGTAAAAGGTGAAAAGGGATTAGAAGCAGAGTGTTTTTCTCAATAGAGTTCAGCTAGGAGAAGGAGGTTACATCCATTGCATGGAGGACCTTCTAGAAGTGTGTTCCTGAATCCTGTGTATAGCTGAGGTAATCTGGCTCTCCCAAGGAAGAGTGCAGTGTGTTGCCTTTCTCTAGCCAACACTGGGGTGTTCCCAAAGGCCTACGGGGCTGAAGTTGCTTAGCTGGCCCTGAGGTTCTTGGCTCTACTCAGTGTACTGTTACCGAAACGGTTGCTGAAGAGAGGGCCCTAGGAGTCTTGAAAAGCTTACTACCGTGAAACTAAAGCAGAACAGTGAAGAAGGCCTCATGGCGCTGCTCCATGCCTCCCGTTTGGCAAGGCAAATCAGGGCCTTCCTTCGAGGCTTGGGCTCACGTTGACTTTCACTTTAGGTATAGAGCAGAGCAGGGTGAGCTTCCAACTAGGAACTGGCAGCACAAGGTTTCTTACCGGAGAAGTCAATATCTTCTCAGAACCATGCCAGCAGTGACAAAAACCCTGGCAACAACAGTGCTTTTCAGGTATATTCGAGGCCACATGAACGGAGCTTTCATAATGGGCAAACAAGCCTTGTGACACCAGTCTCCAATTTGTCAGTTGATATGCAGCATACACGCAGGACCAAAGCTTCCTGGCTCTAGGCAGTTTTCTGATACCCAAACGGGTGCTTAAGTAAGGTCTCTAGGAGTCTTGGAAGGCTTACTACCGTTAAACTAAAGGAGAACAGCGTTGAAGGCCTCATGGAGCTGCTGCATGCCTCCCGTATTGTAAGGATATTCAGGGCATTACATCGAGGCTAGTGCTCCCCTTGACTTTCATTTGGTTATAGAGCAGCGCAGGGTGAGCTTCCAACTAGGAACTGGCAGCACAAGGTTTCTTTCAGGAAAACTCATTTTCTTCGCAGAAGCAGGCACTCAGTGACTAAATCCCCGGCAACAACAATGGTTTTCAGGTATCCTCGAGGCCGCATGAACGGAGCTTTCCTATTGGGAAAACAAGCCTTGTGCCATCAGTCCCCAATTTCTAGATTGACACGCAGCATACACGGAGGACCAGAGCTTCCTGGCTCTAGGCAGTGTTCTGTTACCGAAACGGGTGTTGAAGTAAGGTTCCTTGGAGTCTTGGAAAGCTTACTACCGTGAATCTAAAGCAGAAGAGCGTTGAAGGCCTCAAGGAGCTGCTGCATGCCTCGCGTTTTGTTAGGATATTCAGGGCCTTACATCGAGGCTAGTGCTCCCCTTGACTTTCACTTTAGTTATAGAGCAGAGCAGGGTCAGCTTCCAAGTAGGAACTGGAAGCACAAGGTTTCTTTTGGGGAAACTCATTTTCTTCGCAGAAGCAGGCAGGCAGTGACTAAATCCCCGGCAACAACAATGCTTTTCAGGTATCCTCGAGGCCGCATGAACGGAGCTTTCCTAATGGGAAAACAAGCCTTGTGCCATCAGTCTCCAATTTCTAGGTTGACACGCAGCATACACGGAGGACCAGAGCTTCCTGGCTCTAGGCAGTGTTCTGTTACCGAAACGGGTGCTGAAGCAATGTTCCTAGGAGTCTTGGAAAGCTTACTACCGTGAAACTAAAGCAGAAGAGCGATGAAGGCCTCATGGAGCTGCTGCATGCCTCCCGATTTGCCAGGATAATCAGGGCCTTACTTGGAGATTAGTGCTCACGTTGACGTTCACTTTTGGTATAGAGGAGAGCAGGGTGAGCTTCCAACTAGGAACTGGAAGCACAAGGTTTCTTTCGAGAAAACTCAGTTTCTTCTCTGAGCCATGCCGGCAGTAACTAAAAGCACGGTAACAACAGTGCTTTTCAGGTAGCTTCGAGACTGCATGAGCGGAGCTTTCAAAACGGGAAAACAAGCTTTGTGTCTCAGTCTCACATTTCCAGATTGACACGCAGCATAAGGACATGTTGATGCTAACAAGTCAAAAGAGATTCAGGATACCCACTGGGGCTTTCCCTGATTCAACTTTTTTCTACGACTGCTTCTCTGCGTGCAGCAAAGTGCCTAAACTAAGGATGCGCGAGGGAGACTTAGGTGCCTGTGCTTCTTCCAAAGACCTGCAGTGTTCCACCAAGAACAGTGCTGAAATTCTACTTGGAATGCAACCGACCACCTCCTTGACGATGCGTGACTCTAAGTGTAAAAGGTGAAAAGGGATTAGAAGCAGAGTGTTTTTCTCAATAGAGTTCAGCTAGGAGAAGGAGGTTACATCCATTGCATGGAGGACCTTCTAGAAGTGTGTTCCTGAATCCTGTCTATAGCTGAGGTAATCTGGCTCTCCCAAGGAAGAGTGCAGTGTGTTGCCTTTCTCTAGCCAACACTGGGGTGTTCCCAAAGGCCTACGGGGCTGAAGTTGCTTAGCTGGCCCTGAGGTTCTTGGCTCTACTCAGTGTACTGTTACCGAAACGGTTGCTGAAGAGAGGGCCCTAGGAGTCTTGAAAAGCTTACTACCGTGAAACTAAAGCAGAACAGTGAAGAAGGCCTCATGGCGCTGCTCCATGCCTCCCGTTTGGCAAGGCAAATCAGGGCCTTCCTTCGAGGCTTGGGCTCACGTTGACTTTCACTTTAGGTATAGAGCAGAGCAGGGTGAGCTTCCAACTAGGAACTGGCAGCACAAGGTTTCTTACCGGAGAAGTCAATATCTTCTCAGAACCATGCCAGCAGTGACAAAAACCCTGGCAACAACAGTGCTTTTCAGGTATATTCGAGGCCACATGAACGGAGCTTTCATAATGGGCAAACAAGCCTTGTGACACCAGTCTCCAATTTGTCAGTTGATATGCAGCATACACGCAGGACCAAAGCTTCCTGGCTCTAGGCAGTTTTCTGATACCCAAACGGGTGCTTAAGTAAGGTCTCTAGGAGTCTTGGAAGGCTTACTACCGTTAAACTAAAGGAGAACAGCGTTGAAGGCCTCATGGAGCTGCTGCATGCCTCCCGTATTGTAAGGATATTCAGGGCATTACATCGAGGCTAGTGCTCCCCTTGACTTTCATTTGGTTATAGAGCAGCGCAGGGTGAGCTTCCAACTAGGAACTGGCAGCACAAGGTTTCTTTCAGGAAAACTCATTTTCTTCGCAGAAGCAGGCACTCAGTGACTAAATCCCCGGCAACAACAATGGTTTTCAGGTATCCTCGAGGCCGCATGAACGGAGCTTTCCTATTGGGAAAACAAGCCTTGTGCCATCAGTCCCCAATTTCTAGATTGACACGCAGCATACACGGAGGACCAGAGCTTCCTGGCTCTAGGCAGTGTTCTGTTACCGAAACGGGTGTTGAAGTAAGGTTCCTTGGAGTCTTGGAAAGCTTACTACCGTGAAACTAAAGCAGAAGAGCGTTGAAGGCCTCAAGGAGCTGCTGCATGCCTCGCGTTTTGTTAGGATATTCAGGGCCTTACATCGAGGCTAGTGCTCCCCTTGACTTTCACTTTAGTTATAGAGCAGAGCAGGGTCAGCTTCCAAGTAGGAACTGGAAGCACAAGGTTTCTTTTGGGGAAACTCATTTTCTTCGCAGAAGCAGGCAGGCAGTGACTAAATCCCCGGCAACAACAATGCTTTTCAGGTATCCTCGAGGCCGCATGAACGGAGCTTTCCTAATGGGAAAACAAGCCTTGTGCCATCAGTCTCCAATTTCTAGGTTGACACGCAGCATACACGGAGGACCAGAGCTTCCTGGCTCTAGGCAGTGTTCTGTTACCGAAACGGGTGCTGAAGCAAGGTTCCTAGGAGTCTTGGAAAGCTTACTACCGTGAAACTAAAGCAGAAGAGCGATGAAGGCCTCATGGAGCTGCTGCATGCCTCCCGATTTGCCAGGATAATCAGGGCCTTACTTGGAGGTTAGTGCTCACGTTGACGTTCACTTTTGCTATAGAGGAGAGCAGGGTGAGCTTCCAACTAGGAACTGGAAGCACAAGGTTTCTTTCGAGAAAACTCAGTTTCTTCTCTGAGCCATGCCGGCAGTAACTAAAAGCACGGTAACAACAGTGCTTTTCAGGTAGCTTCGAGACTGCATGAGCGGAGCTTTCAAAACGGGAAAACAAGCTTTGTGTCTCAGTCTCACATTTCCAGATTGACACGCAGCATAAGGACATGTTGATGCTAACAAGTCAAAAGAGATTCAGGATACCCACTGGGGCTTTCCCTGATTCAACTTTTTTCTACGACTGCTTCTCTGCGTGCAGCAAAGTGCCTAAACTAAGGATGCGCGAGGGAGACTTAGGTGCCTGTGCTTCTTCCAAAGACCTGCAGTGTTCCACCAAGAACAGTGCTGAAATTCTACTTGGAATGCAACCGACCACCTCCTTGACGATGCGTGACTCTAAGTGTAAAAGGTGAAAAGGGATTAGAAGCAGAGTGTTTTTCTCAATAGAGTTCAGCTAGGAGAAGGAGGTTACATCCATTGCACGGAGGACCTTCTAGAAGTGTGTTCCTGAATCCTGTGTATAGCTGAGGTAATCTGGCTCTCCCAAGGAAGAGTGCAGTGTGTTGCCTTTCTCTAGCCAACACTGGGGTGTTCCCAAAGGCCTACGGGGCTGAAGTTGCTTAGCTGGCCCTGAGGTTCTTGGCTCTACTCAGTGTACTGTTACCGAAACGGTTGCTGAAGAGAGGGCCCTAGGAGTCTTGAAAAGCTTACTACCGTGAAACTAAAGCAGAACAGTGAAGAAGGCCTCATGGCGCTGCTCCATGCCTCCCGTTTGGCAAGGCAAATCAGGGCCTTCCTTCGAGGCTTGGGCTCACGTTGACTTTCACTTTAGGTATAGAGCAGAGCAGGGTGAGCTTCCAACTAGGAACTGGCAGCACAAGGTTTCTTTCAGGAAAACTCATTTTCTTCGCAGAAGCAGGCACTCAGTGACTAAATCCCCGGCAACAACAGTGCTTTTCAGGTATCCTCGAGGCCGCATGAACGGAGCTTTCCTATTGGGAAAACAAGCCTTGTGCCATCAGTCTCCAATTTCTAGGTTGACACGCAGCATACATGGAGGACCAGAGCTTCCTGGCTCTAGGCAGTGTTCTGTTACCGAAACGGGTGTTGAAGTAAGGTTCCTTGGAGTCTTGGAAAGCTTACTACCGTGAAACTAAAGCAGAAGAGCGTTGAAGGCCTCAAGGAGCTGCTGCATGCCTCGCGTTTTGTTAGGATATTCAGGGCCTTACATCGAGGCTAGTGCTCCCCTTGACTTTCACTTTAGTTATAGAGCAGAGCAGGGTCAGCTTCCAAGTAGGAACTGGAAGCACAAGGTTTCTTTTGGGGAAACTCATTTTCTTCGCAGAAGCAGGCAGGCAGTGACTAAATCCCCGGCAACAACAATGCTTTTCAGGTATCCTCGAGGCCGCATGAACGGAGCTTTCCTAATGGGAAAACAAGCCTTGTGCCATCAGTCTCCAATTTCTAGGTTGACACGCAGCATACACGGAGGACCAGAGCTTCCTGGCGCTAGGCAGTGTTCTGTTACCGAAACGGGTGCTGAAGCAAGGTTCCTAGGAGTCTTGGAAAGCTTACTACCGTGAAACTAAAGCAGAACAGTGAAGAAGGCCTCATGGAGCTGCTCCAGGCCTCCCATTTGGCAAGGCAAATCAGGGCCTTCCTTCGAGGCTTGGGCTCACGTTGACTTTCACTTTAGGTATAGAGGAGAGCAGGGTGATCTTCCGACTAGGAACTGGCAGCACAAGGTTTCTTACCGGAGAAGTCAATATCTTCTCAGAACCATGCCGGCAGTGACAAAAACCCTGGCAACAACAGTGCTTTTCAGGTATATTCGAGGCAGCATGAAGGGAGCTTTCATAATGGGCAAACAAGCCTTGTGACATCAGTCTCCAATTTGTCAGTTGATATGCAGCATACACGCAGGACCAAAGCTTCCTGGCTCTATGCAGTTTTCTGATACCCAAACGGGTGCTTAAGTAAGGTCTCTAGGAGTCTTGGAAGGCTTACTACCGTTAAACTAAAGGAGAACAGCGTTGAAGGTCTCATGGAGCTGCTGCATGCCTCCCGTATTGTAAGGATATTCAGGGCATTACATCGAGGCTAGTGCTCCCCTTGATTTTCATTTGGTTATAGAGCAGAGCAGGGTGAGCTTCCAACTAGGAACTGGAAGCACAAGGTTCCTTTCAGGAAAACTCATTTTCTTCGCAGAAGCAGGCAGGCAGTTACTAAATCCCCGGCAACAACAATGCTTTTCAGGTATCCTCGAGGCCGCATGAACGGAGCTTTCCTAATGGGAAAACAAGGCTTGTTCCATCAGTCTCCAATTTCTAGGTTGACACGCAGCATACACGGAGGACCAGAGCTTCCTGGCTCTAGGCAGTGTTCTGTTACCGAAACGGGTGTTGAAGTAAGGTTCCTTGGAGTCTTGGAAAGCTTACTACCGTGAAACTAAAGCAGAAGAGCGTTGAAGGCCTCAAGGAGCTGCTGCATGCCTCGCGTTTTGTTAGGATATTCAGGGCCTTACATCGAGGCTAGTGCTCCCCTTGACTTTCACTTTAGTTATAGAGCAGAGCAGGGTCAGCTTCCAAGTAGGAACTGGAAGCACAAGGTTTCTTTCAGGAAAACTCATTTTCTTCGCAGAAAGCAGGCAGGAAGTGACTAAATCCCCGGCAACAACAAAGCTTTTCTGGTATCCCCGAAGCCGCATGAACGGAGCTTTCCTATTGGGAAAGCAAGCCTTGTGCCATCAGTCTCCAATTTCTAGGTTGACACGGAGCATACACGGAGTTCAAGAGCTTCCTGGCTCTATGCAGTGTTCTGTTACCGAAACGGGTGTTGAAGTAAGGTTCCTTGAAGTCTTGGAAAGCTTACTACCGTGAAACTAAAGCAGAAGAGCGTTGAAGGCCTCAAGGAGCTGCTGCTGCATGCCTCGCGTTTTATAAGGATATTCAGGGCCTTACATCGAGGCTAGTGCTCCCCTTGACTTTCACTTTAGTTATAGAGCAGAGCAGGGTCAGCTTCCAAGTAGGAACTGGAAGCACAAGGTTTCTTTTGGGGAAACTCATTTTCTTCGCAGAAGCAGGCAGGCAGTGACTAAATCCCCGGCAACAACAATGCTTTTCAGGTATCCTCGAGGCCGCATGAACGGAGCTTTCCTAATGGGAAAACAAGCCTTGTGCCATCAGTCTCCAATTTCTAGGTTGACACGCAGCATACACGGAGGACCAGAGCTTCCTGGCTCTAGGCAGTGTTCTGTTACCGAAACGGGTGCTGAAGCAAGGTTCCTAGGAGTCTTGGAAAGCTTACTACCGTGAAACTAAAGCAAAAGAGCGATGAAGGCCTCATGGAGCTGCTGCATGCCTCCCGTATTGTAAGGATATTCAGGGCATTACATCGAGGCTAGTGCTCCCCTTGACTTTCATTTGGTTATAGAGCAGAGCAGGGTGAGCTTCCAACTAGGAACTGGAAGAAGAAGGTTTCTTTCAGGAAAACTCATTTTCTTCGCAGAAGCAGGCAGGCAGTGACTAAATCCCCGGCAACAACAATGCTTTTCAGGTATCCTCGAGGCCGCATGAACGGAGCTTTCCTAATGGGAAAACAAGCCTTGTGCCATCAGTCTCCAATTTCTAGGTTGACACGCAGCATACACGGAGGACCAGAGCTTCCTGGCTCTAGGCAGTGTTCTGTTACCGAAACGGGTGTTGAAGTAAGGTTCCTTGGAGTCTTGGAAAGCTTCCTACCGTGAAACTAAAGCAGAAGAGCGTTGAAGGCCTCAAGGAGCTGCTGCATGCCTCGCGTTTTGTTAGGATATTCAGGGCCTTACATCGAGGCTAGTGCTCCCCTTGACTTTCACTTTAGTTATAGAGCAGAGCAGGGTCAGCTTCCAAGTAGGAACTGGAAGCACAAGGTTTCTTTTGGGGAAACTCATTTTCTTCGCAGAAGCAGGCAGGCAGTGACTAAATCCCCGGCAACAACAATGCTTTTCAGGTATCCTCGAGGCCGCATGAACGGAGCTTTCCTAATGGGAAAACAAGCCTTGTGCCATCAGTCTCCAATTTCTAGGTTGACACGCAGCATACACGGAGGACCAGAGCTTCCTGGCTCTAGGCAGTGTTCTGTTACCGAAACGGGTGCTGAAGCAAGGTTCCTAGGAGTCTTGGAAAGCTTACTACCGTGAAACTAAAGCAGAAGAGCGATGAAGGCCTCATGGAGCTGCTGCATGCCTCCCGATTTGCCAGGATAATCAGGGCCTTACTTGGAGGTTAGTGCTCACGTTGACGTTCACTTTTGCTATAGAGGAGAGCAGGGTGAGCTTCCAACTAGGAACTGGAAGCACAAGGTTTCTTTCGAGAAAACTCAGTTTCTTCTCTGAGCCATGCCGGCAGTAACTAAAAGCACGGTAACAACAGTGCTTTTCAGGTAGCTTCGAGACTGCATGAGCGGAGCTTTCAAAACGGGAAAACAAGCTTTGTGTCTCAGTCTCACATTTCCAGATTGACACGCAGCATAAGGACATGTTGATGCTAACAAGTCAAAAGAGATTCAGGATACCCACTGGGGCTTTCCCTGATTCAACTTTTTTCTACGACTGCTTCTCTGCGTGCAGCAAAGTGCCTAAACTAAGGATGCGCGAGGGAGACTTAGGTGCCTGTGCTTCTTCCAAAGACCTGCAGTGTTCCACCAAGAACAGTGCTGAAATTCTACTTGGAATGCAACCGACCACCTCCTTGACGATGCGTGACTCTAAGTGTAAAAGGTGAAAAGGGATTAGAAGCAGAGTGTTTTTCTCAATAGAGTTCAGCTAGGAGAAGGAGGTTACATCCATTGCATGGAGGACCTTCTAGAAGTGTGTTCCTGAATCCTGTGTATAGCTGAGGTAATCTGGCTCTCCCAAGGAAGAGTGCAGTGTGTTGCCTTTCTCTAGCCAACACTGGGGTGTTCCCAAAGGCCTACGGGGCTGAAGTTGCTTAGCTGGCCCTGAGGTTCTTGGCTCTACTCAGTGTACTGTTACCGAAACGGTTGCTGAAGAGAGGGCCCTAGGAGTCTTGAAAAGCTTACTACCGTGAAACTAAAGCAGAACAGTGAAGAAGGCCTCATGGCGCTGCTCCATGCCTCCCGTTTGGCAAGGCAAATCAGGGCCTTCCTTCGAGGCTTGGGCTCACGTTGACTTTCACTTTAGGTATAGAGCAGAGCAGGGTGAGCTTCCAACTAGGAACTGGCAGCACAAGGTTTCTTTCAGGAAAACTCATTTTCTTCGCAGAAGCAGGCACTCAGTGACTAAATCCCCGGCAACAACAATGCTTTTCAGGTATCCTCGAGGCCGCATGAACGGAGCTTTCCTATTGGGAAAACAAGCCTTGTGCCATCAGTCTCCAATTTCTAGGTTGACACGCAGCATACACGGAGGACCAGAGCTTCCTGGCTCTAGGCAGTGTTCTGTTACCGAAACGGGTGCTGAAGCAAGGTTCCTAGGAGTCTTGGAAAGCTTACTACCGTGAAACTAAAGCAGAAGAGCGATGAAGGCCTCATGGAGCTGCTGCATGCCTCCCGATTTGCCAGGATAATCAGGGCCTTACTTGGAGGTTAGTGCTCACGTTGACGTTCACTTTTGCTATAGAGGAGAGCAGGGTGAGCTTCCAACTAGGAACTGGAAGCACAAGGTTTCTTTCGAGAAAACTCAGTTTCTTCTCTGAGCCATGCCGGCAGTAACTAAAAGCACGGTAACAACAGTGCTTTTCAGGTAGCTTCGAGACTGCATGAGCGGAGCTTTCAAAACGGGAAAACAAGCTTTGTGTCTCAGTCTCACATTTCCAGATTGACACGCAGCATAAGGACATGTTGATGCTAACAAGTCAAAAGAGATTCAGGATACCCACTGGGGCTTTCCCTGATTCAACTTTTTTCTACGACTGCTTCTCTGCGTGCAGCAAAGTGCCTAAACTAAGGATGCGCGAGGGAGACTTAGGTGCCTGTGCTTCTTCCAAAGACCTGCAGTGTTCCACCAAGAACAGTGCTGAAATTCTACTTGGAATGCAACCGACCACCTCCTTGACGATGCGTGACTCTAAGTGTAAAAGGTGAAAAGGGATTAGAAGCAGAGTGTTTTTCTCAATAGAGTTCAGCTAGGAGAAGGAGGTTACATCCATTGCACGGAGGACCTTCTAGAAGTGTATTCCTGAATCCTGTGTATAGCTGAGGTAATCTGGCTCTCCCAAGGAAGAGTGCAGTGTGTTGCCTTTCTCTAGCCAACACTGGGGTGTTCCCAAAGGCCTACGGGGCTGAAGTTGCTTAGCTGGCCCTGAGGTTCTTGGCTCTACTCAGTGTACTGTTACCGAAACGGTTGCTGAAGAGAGGGCCCTAGGAGTCTTGAAAAGCTTACTACCGTGAAACTAAAGCAGAACAGTGAAGAAGGCCTCATGGCGCTGCTCCATGCCTCCCGTTTGGCAAGGCAAATCAGGGCCTTCCTTCGAGGCTTGGGCTCACGTTGACTTTCACTTTAGGTATAGAGCAGAGCAGGGTGAGCTTCCAACTAGGAACTGGCAGCACAAGGTTTCTTTCAGGAAAACTCATTTTCTTCGCAGAAGCAGGCACTCAGTGACTAAATCCCCGGCAACAACAGTGCTTTTCAGGTATCCTCGAGGCCGCATGAACGGAGCTTTCCTATTGGGAAAACAAGCCTTGTGCCATCAGTCTCCAATTTCTAGGTTGACACGCAGCATACATGGAGGACCAGAGCTTCCTGGCTCTAGGCAGTGTTCTGTTACCGAAACGGGTGTTGAAGTAAGGTTCCTTGGAGTCTTGGAAAGCTTACTACCGTGAAACTAAAGCAGAAGAGCGTTGAAGGCCTCAAGGAGCTGCTGCATGCCTCGCGTTTTGTTAGGATATTCAGGGCCTTACATCGAGGATAGTGCTCCCCTTGACTTTCACTTTAGTTATAGAGCAGAGCAGGGTCAGCTTCCAAGTAGGAACTGGAAGCACAAGGTTTCTTTTGGGGAAACTCATTTTCTTCGCAGAAGCAGGCAGGCAGTGACTAAATCCCCGGCAACAACAATGCTTTTCAGGTATCCTCGAGGCCGCATGAACGGAGCTTTCCTAATGGGAAAACAAGCCTTGTGCCATCAGTCTCCAATTTCTAGGTTGACACGCAGCATACACGGAGGACCAGAGCTTCCTGGCGCTAGGCAGTGTTCTGTTACCGAAACGGGTGCTGAAGCAAGGTTCCTAGGAGTCTTGGAAAGCTTACTACCGTGAAACTAAAGCAGAACAGTGAAGAAGGCCTCATGGAGCTGCTCCAGGCCTCCCATTTGGCAAGGCAAATCAGGGCCTTCCTTCGAGGCTTGGGCTCACGTTGACTTTCACTTTAGGTATAGAGGAGAGCAGGGTGATCTTCCGACTAGGAACTGGCAGCACAAGGTTTCTTACCGGAGAAGTCAATATCTTCTCAGAACCATGCCGGCAGTGACAAAAACCCTGGCAACAACAGTGCTTTTCAGGTATATTCGAGGCAGCATGAAGGGAGCTTTCATAATGGGCAAACAAGCCTTGTGACATCAGTCTCCAATTTGTCAGTTGATATGCAGCATACACGCAGGACCAAAGCTTCCTGGCTCTACGCAGTTTTCTGATACCCAAACGGGTGCTTAAGTAAGGTCTCTAGGAGTCTTGGAAGGCTTACTACCGTTAAACTAAAGGAGAACAGCGTTGAAGGTCTCATGGAGCTGCTGCATGCCTCCCGTATTGTAAGGATATTCAGGGCATTACATCGAGGCTAGTGCTCCCCTTGACTTTCATTTGGTTATAGAGCAGAGCAGGGTGAGCTTCCAACTAGGAACTGGAAGCACAAGGTTCCTTTCAGGAAAACTCATTTTCTTCGCAGAAGCAGGCAGGCAGTTACTAAATCCCCGGCAACAACAATGCTTTTCAGGTATCCTCGAGGCCGCATGAACGGAGCTTTCCTAATGGGAAAACAAGGCTTGTTCCATCAGTCTCCAATTTCTAGGTTGACACGCAGCATACACGGAGGACCAGAGCTTCCTGGCTCTAGGCAGTGTTCTGTTACCGAAACGGGTGTTGAAGTAAGGTTCCTTGGAGTCTTGGAAAGCTTACTACCGTGAAACTAAAGCAGAAGAGCGTTGAAGGCCTCAAGGAGCTGCTGCATGCCTCGCGTTTTGTTAGGATATTCAGGGCCTTACATCGAGGCTAGTGCTCCCCTTGACTTTCACTTTAGTTATAGAGCAGAGCAGGGTCAGCTTCCAAGTAGGAACTGGAAGCACAAGGTTTCTTTCAGGAAAACTCATTTTCTTCGCAGAAAGCAGGCAGGAAGTGACTAAATCCCCGGCAACAACAAAGCTTTTCTGGTATCCCCGAAGCCGCATGAACGGAGCTTTCCTATTGGGAAAGCAAGCCTTGTGCCATCAGTCTCCAATTTCTAGGTTGACACGGAGCATACACGGAGTTCAAGAGCTTCCTGGCTCTATGCAGTGTTCTGTTACCGAAACGGGTGTTGAAGTAAGGTTCCTTGAAGTCTTGGAAAGCTTACTACCGTGAAACTAAAGCAGAAGAGCGTTGAAGGCCTCAAGGAGCTGCTGCTGCATGCCTCGCGTTTTATAAGGATATTCAGGGCCTTACATCGAGGCTAGTGCTCCCCTTGACTTTCACTTTAGTTATAGAGCAGAGCAGGGTCAGCTTCCAAGTAGGAACTGGAAGCACAAGGTTTCTTTTGGGGAAACTCATTTTCTTCGCAGAAGCAGGCAGGCAGTGACTAAATCCCCGGCAACAACAATGCTTTTCAGGTATCCTCGAGGCCGCATGAACAGAGCTTTCCTAATGGGAAAACAAGCCTTGTGCCATCAGTCTCCAATTTCTAGGTTGACACGCAGCATACACGGAGGACCAGAGCTTCCGGGCTCTAGGCAGTGTTCTGTTACCGAAACGGGTGCTGAAGCAAGGTTCCTAGGAGTCTTGGAAAGCTTACTACCGTGAAACTAAAGCAAAAGAGCGATGAAGGCCTCATGGAGCTGCTGCATGCCTCCCGTATTGTAAGGATATTCAGGGCATTACATCGAGGCTAGTGCTCCCCTTGACTTTCATTTGGTTATAGAGCAGAGCAGGGTGAGCTTCCAACTAGGAACTGGAAGAAGAAGGTTTCTTTCAGGAAAACTCATTTTCTTCGCAGAAGCAGGCAGGCAGTGACTAAATCCCCGGCAACAACAATGCTTTTCAGGTATCCTCGAGGCCGCATGAACGGAGCTTTCCTAATGGGAAAACAAGCCTTGTGCCATCAGTCTCCAATTTCTAGGTTGACACGCAGCATACACGGAGGACCAGAGCTTCCTGGCTCTAGGCAGTGTTCTGTTACCGAAACGGGTGTTGAAGTAAGGTTCCTTGGAGTCTTGGAAAGCTTACTACCGTGAAACTAAAGCAGAAGAGCGTTGAAGGCCTCAAGGAGCTGCTGCATGCCTCGCGTTTTGTTAGGATATTCAGGGCCTTACATCGAGGCTAGTGCTCCCCTTGACTTTCACTTTAGTTATAGAGCAGAGCAGGGTCAGCTTCCAAGTAGGAACTGGAAGCACAAGGTTTCTTTTGGGGAAACTCATTTTCTTCGCAGAAGCAGGCAGGCAGTGACTAAATCCCCGGCAACAACAATGCTTTTCAGGTATCCTCGAGGCCGCATGAACGGAGCTTTCCTAATGGGAAAACAAGCCTTGTGCCATCAGTCTCCAATTTCTAGGTTGACACGCAGCATACACGGAGGACCAGAGCTTCCTGGCTCTAGGCAGTGTTCTGTTACCGAAACGGGTGCTGAAGCAAGGTTCCTAGGAGTCTTGGAAAGCTTACTACCGTGAAACTAAAGCAGAAGAGCGATGAAGGCCTCATGGAGCTGCTGCATGCCTCCCGATTTGCCAGGATAATCAGGGCCTTACTTGGAGGTTAGTGCTCACGTTGACGTTCACTTTTGCTATAGAGGAGAGCAGGGTGAGCTTCCAACTAGGAACTGGAAGCACAAGGTTTCTTTCGAGAAAACTCAGTTTCTTCTCTGAACCATGCCGGCAGTAACTAAAAGCACGGTAACAACAGTGCTTTTCAGGTAGCTTCGAGACTGCATGAGCGGAGCTTTCAAAACGGGAAAACAAGCTTTGTGTCTCAGTCTCACATTTCCAGATTGACACGCAGCATAAGGACATGTTGATGCTAACAAGTCAAAAGAGATTCAGGATACCCACTGGGGCTTTCCCTGATTCAACTTTTTTCTACGACTGCTTCTCTGCGTGCAGCAAAGTGCCTAAACTAAGGATGCGCGAGGGAGACTTAGGTGCCTGTGCTTCTTCCAAAGACCTGCAGTGTTCCACCAAGAACAGTGCTGAAATTCTACTTGGAATGCAACCGACCACCTCCTTGACGATGCGTGACTCTAAGTGTAAAAGGTGAAAAGGGATTAGAAGCAGAGTGTTTTTCTCAATAGAGTTCAGCTAGGAGAAGGAGGTTACATCCATTGCACGGAGGACCTTCTAGAAGTGTGTTCCTGAATCCTGTGTATAGCTGAGGTAATCTGGCTCTCCCAAGGAAGAGTGCAGTGTGTTGCCTTTCTCTAGCCAACACTGGGGTGTTCCCAAAGGCCTACGGGGCTGAAGTTGCTTAGCTGGCCCTGAGGTTCTTGGCTCTACTCAGTGTACTGTTACCGAAACGGTTGCTGAAGAGAGGGCCCTAGGAGTCTTGAAAAGCTTACTACCGTGAAACTAAAGCAGAACAGTGAAGAAGGCCTCATGGCGCTGCTCCATGCCTCCCGTTTGGCAAGGCAAATCAGGGCCTTCCTTCGAGGCTTGGGCTCACGTTGACTTTCACTTTAGGTATAGAGCAGAGCAGGGTGAGCTTCCAACTAGGAACTGGCAGCACAAGGTTTCTTTCAGGAAAACTCATTTTCTTCGCAGAAGCAGGCACTCAGTGACTAAATCCCCGGCAACAACAGTGCTTTTCAGGTATCCTCGAGGCCGCATGAACGGAGCTTTCCTATTGGGAAAACAAGCCTTGTGCCATCAGTCTCCAATTTCTAGGTTGACACGCAGCATACATGGAGGACCAGAGCTTCCTGGCTCTAGGCAGTGTTCTGTTACCGAAACGGGTGTTGAAGTAAGGTTCCTTGGAGTCTTGGAAAGCTTACTACCGTGAAACTAAAGCAGAAGAGCGTTGAAGGCCTCAAGGAGCTGCTGCATGCCTCGCGTTTTGTTAGGATATTCAGGGCCTTACATCGAGGATAGTGCTCCCCTTGACTTTCACTTTAGTTATAGAGCAGAGCAGGGTCAGCTTCCAAGTAGGAACTGGAAGCACAAGGTTTCTTTTGGGGAAACTCATTTTCTTCGCAGAAGCAGGCAGGCAGTGACTAAATCCCCGGCAACAACAATGCTTTTCAGGTATCCTCGAGGCCGCATGAACGGAGCTTTCCTAATGGGAAAACAAGCCTTGTGCCATCAGTCTCCAATTTCTAGGTTGACACGCAGCATACACGGAGGACCAGAGCTTCCTGGCGCTAGGCAGTGTTCTGTTACCGAAACGGGTGCTGAAGCAAGGTTCCTAGGAGTCTTGGAAAGCTTACTACCGTGAAACTAAAGCAGAACAGTGAAGAAGGCCTCATGGAGCTGCTCCAGGCCTCCCATTTGGCAAGGCAAATCAGGGCCTTCCTTCGAGGCTTGGGCTCACGTTGACTTTCACTTTAGGTATAGAGGAGAGCAGGGTGATCTTCCGACTAGGAACTGGCAGCACAAGGTTTCTTACCGGAGAAGTCAATATCTTCTCAGAACCATGCCGGCAGTGACAAAAACCCTGGCAACAACAGTGCTTTTCAGGTATATTCGAGGCAGCATGAAGGGAGCTTTCATAATGGGCAAACAAGCCTTGTGACATCAGTCTCCAATTTGTCAGTTGATATGCAGCATACACGCAGGACCAAAGCTTCCTGGCTCTACGCAGTTTTCTGATACCCAAACGGGTGCTTAAGTAAGGTCTCTAGGAGTCTTGGAAGGCTTACTACCGTTAAACTAAAGGAGAACAGCGTTGAAGGTCTCATGGAGCTGCTGCATGCCTCCCGTATTGTAAGGATATTCAGGGCATTACATCGAGGCTAGTGCTCCCCTTGACTTTCATTTGGTTATAGAGCAGAGCAGGGTGAGCTTCCAACTAGGAACTGGAAGCACAAGGTTCCTTTCAGGAAAACTCATTTTCTTCGCAGAAGCAGGCAGGCAGTTACTAAATCCCCGGCAACAACAATGCTTTTCAGGTATCCTCGAGGCCGCATGAACGGAGCTTTCCTAATGGGAAAACAAGGCTTGTTCCATCAGTCTCCAATTTCTAGGTTGACACGCAGCATACACGGAGGACCAGAGCTTCCTGGCTCTAGGCAGTGTTCTGTTACCGAAACGGGTGTTGAAGTAAGGTTCCTTGGAGTCTTGGAAAGCTTACTACCGTGAAACTAAAGCAGAAGAGCGTTGAAGGCCTCAAGGAGCTGCTGCATGCCTCGCGTTTTGTTAGGATATTCAGGGCCTTACATCGAGGCTAGTGCTCCCCTTGACTTTCACTTTAGTTATAGAGCAGAGCAGGGTCAGCTTCCAAGTAGGAACTGGAAGCACAAGGTTTCTTTCAGGAAAACTCATTTTCTTCGCAGAAAGCAGGCAGGAAGTGACTAAATCCCCGGCAACAACAAAGCTTTTCTGGTATCCCCGAAGCCGCATGAACGGAGCTTTCCTATTGGGAAAGCAAGCCTTGTGCCATCAGTCTCCAATTTCTAGGTTGACACGGAGCATACACGGAGTTCAAGAGCTTCCTGGCTCTATGCAGTGTTCTGTTACCGAAACGGGTGTTGAAGTAAGGTTCCTTGAAGTCTTGGAAAGCTTACTACCGTGAAACTAAAGCAGAAGAGCGTTGAAGGCCTCAAGGAGCTGCTGCTGCATGCCTCGCGTTTTATAAGGATATTCAGGGCCTTACATCGAGGCTAGTGCTCCCCTTGACTTTCACTTTAGTTATAGAGCAGAGCAGGGTCAGCTTCCAAGTAGGAACTGGAAGCACAAGGTTTCTTTTGGGGAAACTCATTTTCTTCGCAGAAGCAGGCAGGCAGTGACTAAATCCCCGGCAACAACAATGCTTTTCAGGTATCCTCGAGGCCGCATGAACAGAGCTTTCCTAATGGGAAAACAAGCCTTGTGCCATCAGTCTCCAATTTCTAGGTTGACACGCAGCATACACGGAGGACCAGAGCTTCCGGGCTCTAGGCAGTGTTCTGTTACCGAAACGGGTGCTGAAGCAAGGTTCCTAGGAGTCTTGGAAAGCTTACTACCGTGAAACTAAAGCAAAAGAGCGATGAAGGCCTCATGGAGCTGCTGCATGCCTCCCGTATTGTAAGGATATTCAGGGCATTACATCGAGGCTAGTGCTCCCCTTGACTTTCATTTGGTTATAGAGCAGAGCAGGGTGAGCTTCCAACTAGGAACTGGAAGAAGAAGGTTTCTTTCAGGAAAACTCATTTTCTTCGCAGAAGCAGGCAGGCAGTGACTAAATCCCCGGCAACAACAATGCTTTTCAGGTATCCTCGAGGCCGCATGAACGGAGCTTTCCTAATGGGAAAACAAGCCTTGTGCCATCAGTCTCCAATTTCTAGGTTGACACGCAGCATACACGGAGGACCAGAGCTTCCTGGCTCTAGGCAGTGTTCTGTTACCGAAACGGGTGTTGAAGTAAGGTTCCTTGGAGTCTTGGAAAGCTTACTACCGTGAAACTAAAGCAGAAGAGCGTTGAAGGCCTCAAGGAGCTGCTGCATGCCTCGCGTTTTGTTAGGATATTCAGGGCCTTACATCGAGGCTAGTGCTCCCCTTGACTTTCACTTTAGTTATAGAGCAGAGCAGGGTCAGCTTCCAAGTAGGAACTGGAAGCACAAGGTTTCTTTTGGGGAAACTCATTTTCTTCGCAGAAGCAGGCAGGCAGTGACTAAATCCCCGGCAACAACAATGCTTTTCAGGTATCCTCGAGGCCGCATGAACGGAGCTTTCCTAATGGGAAAACAAGCCTTGTGCCATCAGTCTCCAATTTCTAGGTTGACACGCAGCATACACGGAGGACCAGAGCTTCCTGGCTCTAGGCAGTGTTCTGTTACCGAAACGGGTGCTGAAGCAAGGTTCCTAGGAGTCTTGGAAAGCTTACTACCGTGAAACTAAAGCAGAAGAGCGATGAAGGCCTCATGGAGCTGCTGCATGCCTCCCGATTTGCCAGGATAATCAGGGCCTTACTTGGAGGTTAGTGCTCACGTTGACGTTCACTTTTGCTATAGAGGAGAGCAGGGTGAGCTTCCAACTAGGAACTGGAAGCACAAGGTTTCTTTCGAGAAAACTCAGTTTCTTCTCTGAGCCATGCCGGCAGTAACTAAAAGCACGGTAACAACAGTGCTTTTCAGGTAGCTTCGAGACTGCATGAGCGGAGCTTTCAAAACGGGAAAACAAGCTTTGTGTCTCAGTCTCACATTTCCAGATTGACACGCAGCATAAGGACATGTTGATGCTAACAAGTCAAAAGAGATTCAGGATACCCACTGGGGCTTTCCCTGATTCAACTTTTTTCTACGACTGCTTCTCTGCGTGCAGCAAAGTGCCTAAACTAAGGATGCGCGAGGGAGACTTAGGTGCCTGTGCTTCTTCCAAAGACCTGCAGTGTTCCACCAAGAACAGTGCTGAAATTCTACTTGGAATGCAACCGACCACCTCCTTGACGATGCGTGACTCTAAGTGTAAAAGGTGAAAAGGGATTAGAAGCAGAGTGTTTTTCTCAATAGAGTTCAGCTAGGAGAAGGAGGTTACATCCATTGCATGGAGGACCTTCTAGAAGTGTGTTCCTGAATCCTGTGTAGAGCTGAGGTAATCTGGCTCTCCCAAGGAAGAGTGCAGTGTGTTGCCTTTCTCTAGCCAACACTGGGGTGTTCCCAAAGGCCTACGGGGCTGAAGTTGCTTAGCTGGCCCTGAGGTTCTTGGCTCTACTCAGTGTACTGTTACCGAAACGGTTGCTGAAGAGAGGGCCCTAGGAGTCTTGAAAAGCTTACTACCGTGAAACTAAAGCAGAACAGTGAAGAAGGCCTCATGGCGCTGCTCCATGCCTCCCGTTTGGCAAGGCAAATCAGGGCCTTCCTTCGAGGCTTGGGCTCACGTTGACTTTCACTTTAGGTATAGAGCAGAGCAGGGTGAGCTTCCAACTAGGAACTGGCAGCACAAGGTTTCTTTCAGGAAAACTCATTTTCTTCGCAGAAGCAGGCACTCAGTGACTAAATCCCCGGCAACAACAATGCTTTTCAGGTATCCTCGAGGCCGCATGAACGGAGCTTTCCTATTGGGAAAACAAGCCTTGTGCCATCAGTCTCCAATTTCTAGGTTGACACGCAGCATACACGGAGGACCAGAGCTTCCTGGCTCTAGGCAGTGTTCTGTTACCGAAACGGGTGTTGAAGTAAGGTTCCTTGGAGTCTTGGAAAGCTTACTACCGTGAAACTAAAGCAGAAGAGCGTTGAAGGCCTCAAGGAGCTGCTGCATGCCTCGCGTTTTGTTAGGATATTCAGGGCCTTACTTCGAGGTTAGTGCTCACGTTGACGTTCACTTTTGCTATAGAGGAGAGCAGGGTGAGCTTCCAACTAGGAACTGGAAGCACAAGGTTTCTTTCGAGAAAACTCAGTTTCTTCTCTGAGCCATGCCGGCAGTAACTAAAAGCACGGTAACAACAGTGCTTTTCAGGTAGCTTCGAGACTGCATGAGTGGAGCTTTCAAAATGGGAAAACAAGATTTGTGTCTCAGTCTCACATTTCCAGATTGACACGCAGCATAAGGACATGTTGATGCTAACAAGTCAAAAGAGATTCAGGACACCCACTGGGGCTTTCCCTGATTCAACTTTTTTCTACGACTGCTTCTCTGCGTGCAGCAAAGTGCCTAAACTAAGGATGCGCAAGGGAGACTTAGGTGCCTGTGCTTCTTCCAAAGACCTGCAGTGTTACACCAAGAACAGTGCTTAAATTCTACTTGGAATGCAAGCCGACCACCTCCTTGAGGATGCCTGACTCTAAGTGTAAAAGGTGAAAAGGGATTAGAAGCAGAGTGTTTTTCTCAATAGAGTTCCGCTAGGAGAATGAGGTTACATCCATTGCATGGAGGACCTTCTAGAAGTGTGTTCCTGAATCCTGTGTATAGCTGAGGTAATCTGGCTCTCCCAAGGAAGAGTGCAGTGTGTTGCCTTTCTCTAGCCAACACTGGGGTGTTCCCAAAGGCCTACGGGGCTGAAGTTGCTTAGCTGGCCCTGAGGTTCTTGGCTCTACTCAGTGTACTGGTACCGAAACGGTTGCTGAAGCAAGGGCCCTAGGAGTCTTGAAAAGCTTACTACCGTGAAACTAAAGCAGAACAGTGAAGAAGGCCTCATGGAGCTGCTCCACGCCTCCCGTTTGGCAAGGCAAATCTGGGCCTTCCTTCGAGGCTTGGGCTCACGTTGACTTTCTCTTTAGGTATAGAGCAGAGCAGGGTGATCTTCCAACTAGGAACTGGCAGCACAAGGTTTCTTCCCGGAGAAGTCAATATCTTCTCAGAACCATGCCGGCAGTGACAAAAACCCTGGCAACAACAGTGCTTTTCAGGTATATTCGAGGCCGCATGAACGGAGCTTTCATAATGGGCAAACAAGCCTTGTGACGTCAGTCTCCAGTTTGTAAGTTGATAGGCAGCATACACGCAGGACCAAAGCTTCCTGGCTCTAGGCAGTTTTCTGATACCCAAACGGGTGCTTAAGTAAGGTCTCTAGGAGTCTTGGAAGGCTTACTACCGTTAAACTAAAGCAGAACAGCGTTGAAGGCCTCATGGAGCTGCTGCATGCCTCCCGTATTGTAAGGATATTCAGGGCATTACCTCGAGGCTAGTGCTCCCCTTGACTTTCATTTAGTTATAGAGCAGAGCAGGGTGAGCTTCCAACTAGGAACTGGAAGCACAAGGTTTCTTTCAGGAAAACTCATTTTCTTCGCAGAAAGCAGGCAGGCAGTGACTAAATCCCCGGCAACAACAAAGCTTTTCTGGTATCCCTGAAGCCGCATGAACGGAGCTTTCCTATTGGGAAAGCAAGCCTTGTGCCATCAGTCTCCAATTTCTAGGTTGACACGGAGCATACACGGAGTTCAAGAGCTTCCTGGCTCTATGCAGTGTTCTGTTACCGAAACGGGTGTTGAAGTAAGGTTCCTTGGAGTCTTGGAAAGCTTACTACCGTGAAACTAAAGCAGAAGAGCGTTGAAGGCCTCAAGGAGCTGCTGCTGCATGCCTCGCGTTTTATAAGGATATTCAGGGCCTTACATCGAGGCTAGTGCTCCCCTTGACTTTCACTTTAGTTATAGAGCAGAGCAGGGTCAGCTTCCAAGTAGGAACTGGAAGCACAAGGTTTCTTTTGGGGAAACTCATTTTCTTCGCAGAAGCAGGCAGGCAGTGACTAAATCCCCGGCAACAACAATGCTTTTCAGGTATCCTCGAGGCCGCATGAACGGAGCTTTCCTAATGGGAAAACAAGCCTTGTGCCATCAGTCTCCAATTTCTAGGTTGACACGCAGCATACACGGAGGACCAGAGCTTCCTGGCTCTAGGCAGTGTTCTGTTACCGAAACGGGTGCTGAAGCAAGGTTCCTAGGAGTCTTGGAAAGCTTACTACCGTGAAACTAAAGCAAAAGAGCGATGAAGGCCTCATGGAGCTGCTGCATGCCTCCCGTATTGTAAGGATATTCAGGGCATTACATCGAGGCTAGTGCTCCCCTTGACTTTCATTTGGTTATGGAGCAGAGCAGGGTGAGCTTCCAACTAGGAACTGGAAGAACAAGGTTTCTTTCAGGAAAACTCATTTTCTTCGCAGAAGCAGGCAGGCAGTTACTAAATCCGCGGCAACAACAATGCTTTTCAGGTATCCTCGAGGCCGCATGAACGGAGCTTTCCTAATGGGAAAACAAGGCTTGTGCCATCAGTCTCCAATTTCTAGGTTGACACACAGCATACACGGAGGACCAGAGCTTCCTGGCTCTAGGCAGTGTTCTGTTACCGAAACGGGTGTTGAAGTAAGGTTCCTTGGAGTCTTGGAAAGCTTACTACCGTGAAACTAAAGCAGAAGAGCGTTGAAGGCCTCAAGGAGCTGCTGCATGCCTCGCGTTTTGTTAGGATATTCAGGGCCTTACATCGAGGCTAGTGCTCCCCTTGACTTTCACTTTAGTTATAGAGCAGAGCAGGGTCAGCTTCCAAGTAGGAACTGGAAGCACAAGGTTTCTTTCAGGAAAACTCATTTTCTTCGCAGAAGCAGGCAGGCAGTGACTAAATCCCCGGCAACAACAATGCTTTTCAGGTATCCTCGAGGCCGCATGAACGGAGCTTTCCTAATGGGAAAACAAGCCTTGTACCATCAGTCTTCAATTTCTAGGTTGACACGCAGCATACACGGAGGACCAGAGCTTCCTGGCTCTAGGCAGTGTTCTGTTACCGAAACGGGTGTTGAAGTAAGGTTCCTTGGAGTCTTGGAAAGCTTACTACCGTGAAACTAAAGCAGAAGAGCGTTGAAGGCCTCAAGGAGCTGCTGCATGCCTCGCGTTTTTTTAGGATATTCAGGGCCTTACATCGAGGCTAGTGCTCCCCTTGACTTTCACTTTAGTTATAGAGCAGAGCAGGGTCAGCTTCCAAGTAGGAACTGGAAGCACAAGGTTTCTTTTGGGGAAACTCATTTTCTTCGCAGAAGCAGGCAGGCAGTGACTAAATCCCCGGCAACAACAATGCTTTTCAGGTATCCTCGAGGCCGCATGAACGGAGCTTTCCTAATGGGAAAACAAGCCTTGTGCCATCAGTCTCCAATTTCTAGGTTGACACGCAGCATACACGGAGGACCAGAGCTTCCTGGCTCTAGGCAGTGTTCTGTTACCGAAACGGGTGCTGAAGCAAGGTTCCTAGGAGTCTTGGAAAGCTTACTACCGTGAAACTAAAGCAGAAGAGCGATGAAGGCCTCATGGAGCTGCTGCATGCCTCCCGATTTGCCAGGATAATCAGGGCCTTACTTGGAGGTTAGTGCTCACGTTGACGTTCACTTTTGCTATAGAGGAGAGCAGGGTGAGCTTCCAACTAGGAACTGGAAGCACAAGGTTTCTTTCGAGAAAACTCAGTTTCTTCTCTGAGCCATGCCGGCAGTAACTAAAAGCACGGTAACAACAGTGCTTTTCAGGTAGCTTCGAGACTGCATGAGCGGAGCTTTCAAAACGGGAAAACAAGCTTTGTGTCTCAGTCTCACATTTCCAGATTGACACGCAGCATAAGGACATGTTGATGCTAACAAGTCAAAAGAGATTCAGGATACCCACTGGGGCTTTCCCTGATTCAACTTTTTTCTACGACTGCTTCTCTGCGTGCAGCAAAGTGCCTAAACTAAGGATGCGCGAGGGAGACTTAGGTGCCTGTGCTTCTTCCAAAGACCTGCAGTGTTCCACCAAGAACAGTGCTGAAATTCTACTTGGAATGCAACCGACCACCTCCTTGACGATGCGTGACTCTAAGTGTAAAAGGTGAAAAGGGATTAGAAGCAGAGTGTTTTTCTCAATAGAGTTCAGCTAGGAGAAGGAGGTTACATCCATTGCATGGAGGACCTTCTAGAAGTGTGTTCCTGAATCCTGTGTATAGCTGAGGTAATCTGGCTCTCCCAAGGAAGAGTGCAGTGTGTTGCCTTTCTCTAGCCAACACTGGGGTGTTCCCAAAGGCCTACGGGGCTGAAGTTGCTTAGCTGGCCCTGAGGTTCTTGGCTCTACTCAGTGTACTGTTACCGAAACGGTTGCTGAAGAGAGGGCCCTAGGAGTCTTGAAAAGCTTACTACCGTGAAACTAAAGCAGAACAGTGAAGAAGGCCTCATGGCGCTGCTCCATGCCTCCCGTTTGGCAAGGCAAATCAGGGCCTTCCTTCGAGGCTTGGGCTCACGTTGACTTTCACTTTAGGTATAGAGCAGAGCAGGGTGAGCTTCCAACTAGGAACTGGCAGCACAAGGTTTCTTTCAGGAAAACTCATTTTCTTCGCAGAAGCAGGCACTCAGTGACTAAATCCCCGGCAACAACAAGGCTTTTCAGGTATCCTCGAGGCCGCATGAACGGAGCTTTCTTATTGGGAAAACAAGTCTTGTGCCATCAGTCTCCAATTTCTAGGTTGACACGCAGCATACACGGAGGACCAGAGCTTCCTGGCTCTAGGCAGTGTTCTGTTACCGAAACGGGTGTTGAAGTAAGGTTCCTTGGAGTCTTGGAAAGCTTACTACCGTGAAACTAAAGCAGAAGAGCGTTGAAGGCCTCAAGGAGCTGCTGCATGCCTCGCGTTTTGTTAGGATATTCAGGGCCTTACATCGAGGCTAGTGCTCCCCTTGACTTTCACTTTAGTTATAGAGCAGAGCAGGGTCAGCTTCCAAGTAGGAACTGGAAGCACAAGGTTTCTTTTGGGGAAACTCATTTTCTTCGCGGAAGCAGGCAGGCAGTGACTAAATCCCCGGCCACAACAATGCTTTTCAGGTATCCTCGAGGCCGCATGAACGGAGCTTTCCTAATGGGAAAACAAGCCTTGTGCCATCAGTCTCCAATTTCTAGGTTGACACGCAGCATACACGGAGGACCAGAGCTTCCTGGCTCTAGGCAGTGTTCTGTTACCGAAACGGGTGCTGAAGCAAGGTTCCTAGGAGTCTTGGAAAGCTTACTACCGTGAAACTAAAGCAGAAGAGCGATGAAGGCCTCATGGAGCTGCTGCATGCCTCCCGTATTGTAAGGATATTCAGGGCATTACATCGAGGCTAGTGCTCCCCTTGACTTTCATTTGGTTATAGAGCAGAGCAGGGTGAGCTTCCAACTAGGAACTGGAAGAACAAGGTTTCTTTCAGGAAAACTCATTTTCTTCGCAGAAGCAGGCAGGCAGTTACTAAATCCCCGGCAACAACAATGCTTTTCAGGTATCCTCGAGGCCGCATGAACGGAGCTTTCCTAATGGGAAAACAAGCCTTGTGCCATCAGTCTCCAATTTCTAGGTTGACACGCAGCATACACGGAGGACCAGAGCTTCCTGGCTCTAGGCAGTGTTCTGTTACCGAAACGGGTGTTGAAGTAAGGTTCCTTGGAGTCTTGGAAAGCTTCCTACCGTGAAACTAAAGCAGAAGAGCGTTGAAGGCCTCAAGGAGCTGCTGCATGCCTCGCGTTTTGTTAGGATATTCAGGGCCTTACATCGAGGCTAGTGCTCCCCTTGACTTTCACTTTAGTTTTGGAGCAGAGCAGGGTCAGCTTCCAAGTAGGAACTGGAAGCACAAGGTTTCTTTTGGGGAAACTCATTTTCTTCGCGGAAGCAGGCAGGCAGTGACTAAATCCCCGGCCACAACAATGCTTTTCAGGTATCCTCGAGGCCGCATGAACGGAGCTTTCCTAATGGGAAAACAAGCCTTGTGCCATCAGTCTCCAATTTCTAGGTTGACACGCAGCATACACGGAGGACCAGAGCTTCCTGGCTCTAGGCAGTGTTCTGTTACCGAAACGGGTGCTGAAGCAAGGTTCCTAGGAGTCTTGGAAAGCTTACTACCGTGAAACTAAAGCAGAAGAGCGATGAAGGCCTCATGGAGCTGCTGCATGCCTCCCGTATTGTAAGGATATTCAGGGCATTACATCGAGGCTAGTGCTCCCCTTGACTTTCATTTGGTTATAGAGCAGAGCAGGGTGAGCTTCCAACTAGGAACTGGAAGCACAAGGTTTCTTTTGGGGAAACTCATTTTCTTCGCAGAAGCAGGCACTCAGTGACTAAATCCCCGGCAACAACAATGCTTTTCAGGTATCCTCGAGGCCGCACGAACGGAGCTTTCCTATTGGGAAAACAAGCCTTGTGCCATCAGTCTCCAATTTCTAGGTTGACACGCAGCATACACGGAGGACCAGAGCTTCCTGGCTCTAGGCAGTGTTCTGTTACCGAAACGGGTGTTGAAGTAAGGTTCCTTGGAGTCTTGGAAAGCTTACTACCGTGAAACTAAAGCAGAAGAGCGTTGAAGGCCTCAAGGAGCTGCTGCATGCCTCGCGTTTTGTTAGGATATTCAGGGCCTTACATCGAGGCTAGTGCTCCCCTTGACTTTCACTTTAGTTATAGAGCAGAGCAGGGTCAGCTTCCAAGTAGGAACTGGAAGCACAAGGTTTCTTTTGGGGAAACTCATTTTCTTCGCAGAAGCAGGCAGGCAGTGACTAAATCCCCGGCAACAACAATGCTTTTCAGGTATCCTCGAGGCCGCATGAACGGAACTTTCCTAATGGGAAAACAAGCCTTGTGCCATCAGTCTCCATTTTCTAGGTTGACACGCAGCATACACGGAGGACCAGAGCTTCCTGGCTCTAGGCAGTGTTCTGTTACCGAAACGGGTGCTGAAGCAAGGTTCCTAGGAGTCTTGGAAAGCTTACTACCGTGAAACTAAAGCAGAAGAGCGATGAAGGCCTCATGGAGCTGCTGCATGCCTCCCGATTTGCCAGGATAATCAGGGCCTTACTTGGAGGTTAGTGCTCACGTTGACGTTCACTTTTGCTATAGAGGAGAGCAGGGTGAGCTTCCAACTAGGAACTGGAAGCACAAGGTTTCTTTCGAGAAAACTCAGTTTCTTCTCTGAGCCATGCCGGCAGTAACTAAAAGCACGGTAACAACAGTGCTTTTCAGGTAGCTTCGAGACTGCATGAGCGGAGCTTTCAAAACGGGAAAACAAGCTTTGTGTCTCAGTCTCACATTTCCAGATTGACACGCAGCATAAGGACATGTTGATGCTAACAAGTCAAAAGAGATTCAGGATACCCACTGGGGCTTTCCCTGATTCAACTTTTTTCTACGACTGCTTCTCTGCGTGCAGCAAAGTGCCTAAACTAAGGATGCGCGAGGGAGACTTAGGTGCCTGTGCTTCTTCCAAAGACCTGCAGTGTTCCACCAAGAACAGTGCTGAAATTCTACTTGGAATGCAACCGACCACCTCCTTGACGATGCGTGACTCTAAGTGTAAAAGGTGAAAAGGGATTAGAAGCAGAGTGTTTTTCTCAATAGAGTTCAGCTAGGAGAAGGAGGTTACATCCATTGCATGGAGGACCTTCTAGAAGTGTGTTCCTGAATCCTGTGTAGAGCTGAGGTAATCTGGCTCTCCCAAGGAAGAGTGCAGTGTGTTGCCTTTCTCTAGCCAACACTGGGGTGTTCCGAAAGGCCTACGGGGCTGAAGTTGCTTAGCTGGCCCTGAGGTTCTTGGCTCTACTCAGTGTACTGTTACCGAAACGGTTGCTGAAGAGAGGGCCCTAGGAGTCTTGAAAAGCTTACTACCGTGAAACTAAAGCAGAACAGTGAAGAAGGCCTCATGGCGCTGCTCCATGCCTCCCGTTTGGCAAGGCAAATCAGGGCCTTCCTTCGAGGCTTGGGCTCACGTTGACTTTCACTTTAGGTATAGAGCAGAGCAGGGTGAGCTTCCAACTAGGAACTGGCAGCACAAGGTTTCTTTCAGGAAAACTCATTTTCTTCGCAGAAGCAGGCACTCAGTGACTAAATCCCCGGCAACAACAATGCTTTTCAGGTATCCTCGAGGCCGCATGAACGGAGCTTTCCTATTGGGAAAACAAGCCTTGTGCCATCAGTCTCCAATTTCTAGGTTGACACGCAGCATACACGGAGGACCAGAGCTTCCTGGCTCTAGGCAGTGTTCTGTTACCGAAACGGGTGTTGAAGTAAGGTTCCTTGGAGTCTTGGAAAGCTTACTACCGTGAAACTAAAGCAGAAGAGCGTTGAAGGCCTCAAGGAGCTGCTGCATGCCTCGCGTTTTGTTAGGATATTCAGGGCCTTACATCGAGGCTAGTGCTCCCCTTGACTTTCACTTTAGTTATAGAGCAGAGCAGGGTCAGCTTCCAAGTAGGAACTGGAAGCACAAGGTTTCTTTTGGGGAAACTCATTTTCTTCGCGGAAGCAGGCAGGCAGTGACTAAATCCCCGGCCACAACAATGCTTTTCAGGTATCCTCGAGGCTGCATGAACGGAGCTTTCCTAATGGGAAAACAAGCCTTGTGCCATCAGTCTCCAATTTCTAGGTTGACACGCAGCATACACGGAGGACCAGAGCTTCCTGGCTCTAGGCAGTGTTCTGTTACCGAAACGGGTGCTGAAGCAAGGTTCCTAGGAGTCTTGGAAAGCTTACTACCGTGAAACTAAAGCAGAAGAGCGATGAAGGCCTCATGGAGCTGCTGCATGCCTCCCGTATTTTAAGGATATTCAGGGCATTACATCGAGGCTAGTGCTCCCCTTGACTTTCATTGGGTTATAGAGCAGAGCAGGGTGAGCTTCCAACTAGGAACTGGAAGAACAAGGTTTCTTTCAGGAAAACTCATTTTCTTCGCAGAAGCAGGCAGGCAGTGACTAAATCCCCGGCAACAACAATGCTTTTCAGGTATCCTCGAGGCCGCATGAACGGAGCTTTCCTAATGGGAAAACAAGCCTTGTGCCATCAGTGTCCAATTTCTAGGTTGACACGCAGCATACACGGAGGACCAGAGCTTCCTGGCTCTAGGCAGTGTTCTGTTACCGAAACGGGTGTTGAAGTAAGGTTCCTTGGAGTCTTGGAAAGCTTCCTACCGTGAAACTAAAGCAGAAGAGCGTTGAAGGCCTCAAGGAGCTGCTGCATGCCTCGCGTTTTGTTAGGATATTCAGGGCCTTACATCGAGGCTAGTGCTCCCCTTGACTTTCACTTTAGTTATAGAGCAGAGCAGGGTCAGCTTCCAAGTAGGAACTGGAAGCACAAGGTTTCTTTTGGGGAAACTCATTTTATTCGCGGAAGCAGGCAGGCAGTGACTAAATCCCCGGCCACAGCAATGCTTTTCAGGTATCCTCGAGGCCGCATGAACGGAGCTTTCCTAATGGGAAAACAAGCCTTGTGCCATCAGTCTCCAATTTCTAGGTTGACACGCAGCATACACGGAGGACCAGAGCTTCCTGGCTCTAGGCAGTGTTCTGTTACCGAAACGGGTGCTGAAGCAAGGTTCCTAGGAGTCTTGGAAAGCTTACTACCGTGAAACTAAAGCAGAAGAGCGATGAAGGCCTCATGGAGCTGCTGCATGCCTCCCGTATTGTAAGGATATTCAGGGCATTACATCGAGGCTAGTGCTCCCCTTGACTTTCATTTGGTTATAGAGCAGAGCAGGGTGAGCTTCCAACTAGGAACTGGAAGAACAAGGTTTCTTTCAGGAAAACTCATTTTCTTCGCAGAAGCAGGCAGGCAGTTACTGAATCCCCGGCAACAACAATGCTTTTCAGGTATCCTCGAGGCCGCATGAACGGAGCTTTCCTAATGGGAAAACAAGCCTTGTGCCATCAGTCTCCAATTTCTAGGTTGACACGCAGCATACACGGAGGACCAGAGCTTCCTGGCTCTAGGCAGTGTTCTGTTACCGAAACGGGTGTTGAAGTAAGGTTCCTTGGAGTCTTGGAAAGCTTACTACCGTGAAACTAAAGCAGAAGAGCGTTGAAGGCCTCAAGGAGCTGCTGCATGCCTCGCGTTTTGTTAGGATATTCAGGGCCTTACATCGAGGCTAGTGCTCCCCTTGACTTTCACTTTAGTTATAGAGCAGAGCAGGGTCAGCTTCCAAGTAGGAACTGGAAGCACAAGGTTTCTTTTGGGGAAACTCATTTTCTTCGCAGAAGCAGGCAGGCAGTGACTAAATCCCCGGCCACAACAATGCTTTTCAGGTATCCTCGAGGCCGCATGAACGGAGCTTTCCTAATGGGAAAACAAGCCTTGTGCCATCAGTCTCCAATTTCTAGGTTGACACGCAGCATACACGGAGGACCAGAGCTTCCTGGCTCTAGGCAGTGTTCTGTTACCGAAACGGGTGCTGAAGCAAGGTTCCTAGGAGTCTTGGAAAGCTTACTACCGTGAAACTAAAGCAGAAGAGCGATGAAGGCCTCATGGAGCTGCTGCATGCCTCCCGTATTTTAAGGATATTCAGGGCATTACATCGAGGCTAGTGCTCCCCTTGACTTTCATTGGGTTATAGAGCAGAGCAGGGTGAGCTTCCAACTAGGAACTGGAAGAACAAGGTTTCTTTCAGGAAAACTCATTTTCTTCGCAGAAGCAGGCAGGCAGTTACTAAATCCCCGGCAACAACAATGCTTTTCAGGTATCCTCGAGGCCGCATGAACGGAGCTTTCCTAATGGGAAAACAAGCCTTGTGCCATCAGTCTCCAATTTCTAGGTTGACACGCAGCATACACGGAGGACCAGAGCTTCCTGGCTCTAGGCAGTGTTCTGTTACCGAAACGGGTGTTGAAGTAAGGTTCCTTGGAGTCTTGGAAAGCTTCCTACCGTGAAACTAAAGCAGAAGAGCGTTGAAGGCCTCAAGGAGCTGCTGCATGCCTCGCGTTTTGTTAGGATATTCAGGGCCTTACATCGAGGCTAGTGCTCCCCTTGACTTTCACTTTAGTTATAGAGCAGAGCAGGGTCAGCTTCCAAGTAGGAACTGGAAGCACAAGGTTTCTTTTGGGGAAACTCATTTTCTTCGCGGAAGCAGGCAGGCAGTGACTAAATCCCCGGCCACAACAATGCTTTTCAGGTAACCTCGAGGCCGCATGAACGGAGCTTTCCTAATGGGAAAACAAGCCTTGTGCCATCAGTCTCCAATTTCTAGGTTGACACGCAGCATACACGGAGGACCAGAGCTTCCTGGCTCTAGGCAGTGTTCTGTTACCGAAACGGGTGCTGAAGCAAGGTTCCTAGGAGTCTTGGAAAGCTTACTACCGTGAAACTAAAGCAGAAGAGCGATGAAGGCCTCATGGAGCTGCTGCATGCCTCCCGTATTGTAAGGATATTCAGGGCATTACATCGAGGCTAGTGCTCCCCTTGACTTTCATTTGGTTATAGAGCAGAGCAGGGTGAGCTTCCAACTAGGAACTGGAAGCACAAGGTTTCTTTCGAGAAAACTCAGTTTCTTCTCTGAGCCATGCCGGCAGTAACTAAAAGCACGGTAACAACAGTGCTTTTCAGGTAGCTTCGAGACTGCATGAGCGGAGCTTTCAAAACGGGAAAACAAGCTTTGTGTCTCAGTCTCACATTTCCAGATTGACACGCAGCATAAGGACATGTTGATGCTAACAAGTCAAAAGAGATTCAGGATACCCACTGGGGCTTTCCCTGATTCAACTTTTTTCTACGACTGCTTCTCTGCGTGCAGCAAAGTGCCTAAACTAAGGATGCGCGAGGGAGACTTAGGTGCCTGTGCTTCTTCCAAAGACCTGCAGTGTTCCACCAAGAACAGTGCTGAAATTCTACTTGGAATGCAACCGACCACCTCCTTGACGATGCGTGACTCTAAGTGTAAAAGGTGAAAAGGGATTAGAAGCAGAGTGTTTTTCTCAATAGAGTTCAGCTAGGAGAAGGAGGTTACATCCATTGCATGGAGGACCTTCTAGAAGTGTGTTCCTGAATCCTGTGTATAGCTGAGGTAATCTGGCTCTCCCAAGGAAGAGTGCAGTGTGTTGCCTTTCTCTAGCCAACACTGGGGTGTTCCCAAAGGCCTACGGGGCTGAAGTTGCTTAGCTGGCCCTGAGGTTCTTGGCTCTACTCAGTGTACTGTTACCGAAACGGTTGCTGAAGAGAGGGCCCTAGGAGTCTTGAAAAGCTTACTACCGTGAAACTAAAGCAGAACAGTGAAGAAGGCCTCATGGCGCTGCTCCATGCCTCCCGTTTGGCAAGGCAAATCAGGGCCTTCCTTCGAGGCTTGGGCTCACGTTGACTTTCACTTTAGGTATAGAGCAGAGCAGGGTGAGCTTCCAACTAGGAACTGGCAGCACAAGGTTTCTTTCAGGAAAACTCATTTTCTTCGCAGAAGCAGGCACTCAGTGACTAAATCCCCGGCAACAACAGTGCTTTTCAGGTATCCTCGAGGCCGCATGAACGGAGCTTTCCTATTGGGAAAACAAGCCTTGTGCCATCAGTCTCCAATTTCTAGGTTGACACGCAGCATACACGGAGGACCAGAGCTTCCTGGCTCTAGGCAGTGTTCTGTTACCGAAACGGGTGTTGAAGTAAGGTTCCTTGGAGTCTTGGAAAGCTTACTACCGTGAAACTAAAGCAGAAGAGCGTTGAAGGCCTCAAGGAGCTGCTGCATGCCTCGCGTTTTGTTAGGATATTCAGGGCCTTACATCGAGGCTAGTGCTCCCCTTGACTTTCACTTTAGTTATAGAGCAGAGCAGGGTCAGCTTCCAAGTAGGAACTGGAAGCACAAGGTTTCTTTTGGGGAAACTCATTTTCTTTGCAGAAGCAGGCAGGCAGTGACTAAATCCCCGGCAACAACAATGCTTTTCAGGTATCCTCGAGGCCGCATGAACGGAGCTTTCCTAATGGGAAAACAAGCCTTGTGCCATCAGTCTCCAATTTCTAGGTTGACACGCAGCATACACGGAGGACCAGAGCTTCCTGGCGCTAGGCAGTGTTCTGTTACCGAAACGGGTGCTGAAGCAAGGTTCCTAGGAGTCTTGGAAAGCTTACTACCGTGAAACTAAAGCAGAACAGTGAAGAAGGCCTCATGGAGCTGCTCCAGGCCTCCCATTTGGCAACGCAAATCAGGGCCTTCCTTCGAGGCTTGGGCTCACGTTGACTTTCTCTTTAGGTATAGAGCAGAGCAGGGTGATCTTCCGACTAGGAACTGGCAGCACAAGGTTTCTTACCGGAGAAGTCAATATCTTCTCAGAACCATGCCGGCAGTGACAAAAACCCTGGCAACAACAGTGCTTTTCAGGTATATTCGAGGCCGCATGAACGGAGCTTTCATAATGGGCAAACAAGCCTTGTGACGTCAGTCTCCAATTTGTCAGTTGATATGTAGCATACACGCAGGACCAAAGCTTCCTGGCTCTAGGCAGTTTTCTGATACCCAAACGGGTGCTTAAGTAAGGTCTCTAGGAGTCTTGGAAGGCTTACTACCGTTAAACTAAAGGAGAACAGCGTTGAAGGCCTCATGGAGCTGCTGCATGCCTCCCGTATTGTAAGGATATTCAGGGCATTACATCGAGGCTAGTGCTCCCCTTGACTTTCATTTGGTTATAGAGCAGAGCAGGGTGAGCTTCCAACTAGGAACTGGAAGCACAAGGTTTCTTTCAGGAAAACTCATTTTCTTCGCAGAAGCAGGCAGGCAGTTACTAAATCCCCGGCAACAACAATGCTTTTCAGGTATCCTCGAGGCCGCATGAACGGAGCTTTCCTAATGGGAAAACAAGGCTTGTGCCATCAGTCTCCAATTTCTAGGTTGACACGCAGCATACACGGAGGACCAGAGCTTCCTGGCTCTAGGCAGTGTTCTGTTACCGAAACGGGTGTTGAAGTAAGGTTCCTTGGAGTCTTGGAAAGCTTACTACCGTGAAACTAAAGCAGAAGAGCGTTGAAGGCCTCAAGGAGCTGCTGCATGCCTCGCGTTTTGTTAGGATATTCAGGGCCTTACATCGAGGCTAGTGCTCCCCTTGACTTTCACTTTAGTTATAGAGCAGAGCAGGGTCAGCTTCCAAGTAGGAACTGGAAGCACAAGGTTTCTTTTGGGGAAACTCATTTTCTTCGCAGAAGCAGGCAGGCAGTGACTAAATCCCCGGCAACAACAATGCTTTTCAGGTATCCTCTAGGCCGCATGAACGGAGCTTTCCTAATGGGAAAACAAGCCTTGTGCCATCAGTCTCCAATTTCTAGGTTGACACGCAGCATACACGGAGGACCAGAGCTTCCTGGCTCTAGGCAGTGTTCTGTTACCGAAACGGGTGCTGAAGCAAGGTTCCTAGGAGTCTTGGAAAGCTTACAACCGTGAAACTAAAGCAGAAGAGCGATGAAGGCCTCATGGAGCTGCTGCATGCCTCCCGATTTGCCAGGATAATCAGGGCCTTACTTGGAGGTTAGTGCTCACGTTGACGTTCACTTTTGGTATAGAGGAGAGCAGGGTGAGCTTCCAACTAGGAACTGGAAGCACAAGGTTTCTTTCGAGAAAACTCAGTTTCTTCTCTGAGCCATGCCGGCAGTAACTAAAAGCACGGTAACAACAGTGCTTTTCAGGTAGCTTCGAGACTGCATGAGCGGAGCTTTCAAAACGGGAAAACAAGCTTTGTGTCTCAGTCTCACATTTCCAGATTGACACGCAGCATAAGGACATGTTGATGCTAACAAGTCAAAAGAGATTCAGGATACCCACTGGGGCTTTCCCTGATTCAACTTTTTTCTACGACTGCTTCTCTGCGTGCAGCAAAGTGCCTAAACTAAGGATGCGCGAGGGAGACTTAGGTGCCTGTGCTTCTTCCAAAGACCTGCAGTGTTCCACCAAGAACAGTGCTGAAATTCTACTTGGAATGCAACCGACCACCTCCTTGACGATGCGTGACTCTAAGTGTAAAAGGTGAAAAGGGATTAGAAGCAGAGTGTTTTTCTCAATAGAGTTCAGCTAGGAGAAGGAGGTTACATCCATTGCATGGAGGACCTTCTAGAAGTGTGTTCCTGAATCCTGTGTATAGCTGAGGTAATCTGGCTCTCCCAAGGAAGAGTGCAGTGTGTTGCCTTTCTCTAGCCAACACTGGGGTGTTCCCAAAGGCCTACGGGGCTGAAGTTGCTTAGCTGGCCCTGAGGTTCTTGGCTCTACTCAGTGTACTGTTACCGAAACGGTTGCTGAAGAGAGGGCCCTAGGAGTCTTGAAAAGCTTACTACCGTGAAACTAAAGCAGAACAGTGAAGAAGGCCTCATGGCGCTGCTCCATGCCTCCCGTTTGGCAAGGCAAATCAGGGCCTTCCTTCGAGGCTTGGGCTCACGTTGACTTTCACTTTAGGTATAGAGCAGAGCAGGGTGAGCTTCCAACTAGGAACTGGCAGCACAAGGTTTCTTTCAGGAAAACTCATTTTCTTCGCAGAAGCAGGCACTCAGTGACTAAATCCCCGGCAACAACAGTGCTTTTCAGGTATCCTCGAGGCCGCATGAACGGAGCTTTCCTATTGGGAAAACAAGCCTTGTGCCATCAGTCTCCAATTTCTAGGTTGACACGCAGCATACACGGAGGACCAGAGCTTCCTGGCTCTAGGCAGTGTTCTGTTACCGAAACGGGTGTTGAAGTAAGGTTCCTTGGAGTCTTGGAAAGCTTACTACCGTGAAACTAAAGCAGAAGAGCGTTGAAGGCCTCAAGGAGCTGCTGCATGCCTCGCGTTTTGTTAGGATATTCAGGGCCTTACATCGAGGCTAGTGCTCCCCTTGACTTTCACTTTAGTTATAGAGCAGAGCAGGGTCAGCTTCCAAGTAGGAACTGGAAGCACAAGGTTTCTTTTGGGGAAACTCATTTTCTTCGCAGAAGCAGGCAGGCAGTGACTAAATCCCCGGCAACAACAATGCTTTTCAGGTATCCTCGAGGCCGCATGAACGGAGCTTTCCTAATGGGAAAACAAGCCTTGTGCCATCAGTCTCCAATTTCTAGGTTGACACGCAGCATACACGGAGGACCAGAGCTTCCTGGCGCTAGGCAGTGTTCTGTTACCGAAACGGGTGCTGAAGCAAGGTTCCTAGGAGTCTTGGAAAGCTTACTACCGTGAAACTAAAGCAGAACAGTGAAGAAGGCCTCATGGAGCTGCTCCAGGCCTCCCATTTGGCAAGGCAAATCAGGGCCTTCCTTCGAGGCTTGGGCTCACGTTGACTTTCACTTTAGGTATAGAGGAGAGCAGGGTGATCTTCCGACTAGGAACTGGCAGCACAAGGTTTCTTACCGGAGAAGTCAATATCTTCTCAGAACCATGCCGGCAGTGACAAAAACCCTGGCAACAACAGTGCTTTTCAGGTATATTCGAGGCCGCATGAACGGAGCTTTCATAATGGGCAAACAAGCCTTGTGACATCAGTCTCCAATTTGTCAGTTGATATGCAGCATACACGCAGGACCAAAGCTTCCTGGCTCTAGGCAGTTTTCTGATACCCAAACGGGTGCTTAAGTAAGGTCTCTAGGAGTCTTGGAAGGCTTACTACCGTTAAACTAAAGGAGAACAGCGTTGAAGGCCTCATGGAGCTGCTGCATGCCTCCCGTATTGTAAGGATATTCAGGGCATTACATCGAGGCTAGTGCTCCCCTTGACTTTCATTTGGTTATAGAGCAGAGCAGGGTGAGCTTCCAACTAGGAACTGGAAGCACAAGGTTTCTTTCAGGAAAACTCATTTTCTTCGCAGAAGCAGGCAGGCAGTTACTAAATCCCCGGCAACAACAATGCTTTTCAGGTATCCTCGAGGCCGCATGAACGGAGCTTTCCTAATGGGAAAACAAGGCTTGTGCCATCAGTCTCCAATTTCTAGGTTGACACGCAGCATACACGGAGGACCAGAGCTTCCTGGCTCTAGGCAGTGTTCTGTTACCGAAACGGGTGTTGAAGTAAGGTTCCTTGGAGTCTTGGAAAGCTTACTACCGTGAAACTAAAGCAGAAGAGCGTTGAAGGCCTCAAGGAGCTGCTGCATGCCTCGCGTTTTGTTAGGATATTCAGGGCCTTACATCGAGGCTAGTGCTCCCCTTGACTTTCACTTTAGTTATAGAGCAGAGCAGGGTCAGCTTCCAAGTAGGAACTGGAAGCACAAGGTTTCTTTTGGGGAAACTCATTTTCTTCGCAGAAGCAGGCAGGCAGTGACTAAATCCCCGGCAACAACAATGCTTTTCAGGTATCCTCTAGGCCGCATGAACGGAGCTTTCCTAATGGGAAAACAAGCCTTGTGCCATCAGTCTCCAATTTCTAGGTTGACACGCAGCATACACGGAGGACCAGAGCTTCCTGGCTCTAGGCAGTGTTCTGTTACCGAAACGGGTGCTGAAGCAAGGTTCCTAGGAGTCTTGGAAAGCTTACTACCGTGAAACTAAAGCAGAAGAGCGATGAAGGCCTCATGGAGCTGCTGCATGCCTCCCGATTTGCCAGGATAATCAGGGCCTTACTTGGAGGTTAGTGCTCACGTTGACGTTCACTTTTGCTATAGAGGAGAGCAGGGTGAGCTTCCAACTAGGAACTGGAAGCACAAGGTTTCTTTCGAGAAAACTCAGTTTCTTCTCTGAGCCATGCCGGCAGTAACTAAAAGCACGGTAACAACAGTGCTTTTCAGGTAGCTTCGAGACTGCATGAGCGGAGCTTTCAAAACGGGAAAACAAGCTTTGTGTCTCAGTCTCACATTTCCAGATTGACACGCAGCATAAGGACATGTTGATGCTAACAAGTCAAAAGAGATTCAGGATACCCACTGGGGCTTTCCCTGATTCAACTTTTTTCTACGACTGCTTCTCTGCGTGCAGCAAAGTGCCTAAACTAAGGATGCGCGAGGGAGACTTAGGTGCCTGTGCTTCTTCCAAAGACCTGCAGTGTTCCACCAAGAACAGTGCTGAAATTCTACTTGGAATGCAACCGACCACCTCCTTGACGATGCGTGACTCTAAGTGTAAAAGGTGAAAAGGGATTAGAAGCAGAGTGTTTTTCTCAATAGAGTTCAGCTAGGAGAAGGAGGTTACATCCATTGCATGGAGGACCTTCTAGAAGTGTGTTCCTGAATCCTGTGTATAGCTGAGGTAATCTGGCTCTCCCAAGGAAGAGTGCAGTGTGTTGCCTTTCTCTAGCCAACACTGGGGTGTTCCCAAAGGCCTACGGGGCTGAAGTTGCTAAGCTGGCCCTGAGGTTCTTGGCTCTACTCAGTGTACTGTTACCGAAACGGTTGCTGAAGAGAGGGCCCTAGGAGTCTTGAAAAGCTTACTACCGTGAAACTAAAGCAGAAGAGCGTTGAAGGCCTCAAGGAGCTGCTGCATGCCTCGCGTTTTGTTAGGATATTCAGGGCCTTACATCGAGGCTAGTGCTCCCCTTGACTTTCACTTTAGTTATAGAGCAGAGCAGGGTCAGCTTCCAAGTAGGAACTGGAAGCACAAGGTTTCTTTTGGGGAAACTCATTTTCTTCGCAGAAGCAGGCAGGCAGTGACTAAATCCCCGGCAACAACAATGCTTTTCAGGTATCCTCGAGGCTGCGTGAACGGAGCTTTCCTAATGGGAAAACAAGCCTTGTGCCATCAGTCTCCAATTTCTAGGTTGACACGCAGCATACACGGAGGACCAGAGCTTCCTGGCTCTAGGCAGTGTTCTGTTACCGAAACGGGTGCTGAAGCAATGTTCCTAGGAGTCTTGGAAAGCTTACTACCGTGAAACTAAAGCAGAAGAGCGATGAAGGCCTCATGGAGCTGCTGCATGCCTCCCGATTTGCCAGGATAATCAGGGCCTTACTTGGAGGTTAGTGCTCACGTTGACGTTCACTTTTGCTATAGAGGAGAGCAGGGTGAGCTTCCAACTAGGAACTGGAAGCACAAGGTTTCTTTCGAGAAAACTCAGTTTCTTCTCTGAGCCATGCCGGCAGTAACTAAAAGCACGGTAACAACAGTGCTTTTCAGGTAGCTTCGAGACTGCATGAGCGGAGCTTTCAAAACGGGAAAACAAGCTTTGTGTCTCAGTCTCACATTTCCAGATTGACACGCAGCATAAGGACATGTTGATGCTAACAAGTCAAAAGAGATTCAGGATACCCACTGGGGCTTTCCCTGATTCAACTTTTTTCTACGACTGCTTCTCTGCGTGCAGCAAAGTGCCTAAACTAAGGATGCGCGAGGGAGACTTAGGTGCCTGTGCTTCTTCCAAAGACCTGCAGTGTTCCACCAAGAACAGTGCTGAAATTCTACTTGGAATGCAACCGACCACCTCCTTGACGATGCGTGACTCTAAGTGTAAAAGGTGAAAAGGGATTAGAAGCAGAGTGTTTTTCTCAATAGAGTTCAGCTAGGAGAAGGAGGTTACATCCATTGCATGGAGGACCTTCTAGAAGTGTGTTCCTGAATCCTGTGTATAGCTGAGGTAATCTGGCTCTCCCAAGGAAGAGTGCAGTGTGTTGCCTTTCTCTAGCCAACACTGGGGTGTTCCCAAAGGCCTACGGGGCTGAAGTTGCTTAGCTGGCCCTGAGGTTCTTGGCTCTACTCAGTGTACTGTTACCGAAACGGTTGCTGAAGAGAGGGCCCTAGGAGTCTTGAAAAGCTTACTACCGTGAAACTAAAGCAGAACAGTGAAGAAGGCCTCATGGCGCTGCTCCATGCCTCCCGTTTGGCAAGGCAAATCAGGGCCTTCCTTCGAGGCTTGGGCTCACGTTGACTTTCACTTTAGGTATAGAGCAGAGCAGGGTGAGCTTCCAACTAGGAACTGGCAGCACAAGGTTTCTTTCAGGAAAACTCATTTTCTTCGCAGAAGCAGGCACTCAGTGACTAAATCCCCGGCAACAACAGTGCTTTTCAGGTATCCTCGAGGCCGCATGAACGGAGCTTTCCTATTGGGAAAACAAGCCTTGTGCCATCAGTCTCCAATTTCTAGGTTGACACGCAGCATACACGGAGGACCAGAGCTTCCTGGCTCTAGGCAGTGTTCTGTTACCGAAACGGGTGTTGAAGTAAGGTTCCTTGGAGTCTTGGAAAGCTTACTACCGTGAAACTAAAGCAGAAGAGCGTTGAAGCCCTCAAGGAGCTGCTGCATGCCTCGCGTTTTGTTAGGATATTCAGGGCCTTACATCGAGGCTAGTGCTCCCCTTGACTTTCACTTTAGTTATAGAGCAGAGCAGGGTCAGCTTCCAAGTAGGAACTGGAAGCACTAGGTTTCTTTTGGGGAAACTCATTTTCTTCGCAGAAGCAGGCAGGCAGTGACTAAATCCCCGGCAACAACAATGCTTTTCAGGTATCTTCGAGGCCGCATGAACGGAGCTTTCCTAATGGGAAAACAAGCCTTGTGCCATCAGTCTCCAATTTCTAGGTTGACACGCAGCATACACGGAGGACCAGAGCTTCCTGGCGCTAGGCAGTGTTCTGTTACCGAAACGGGTGCTGAAGCAAGGTTCCTAGGAGTCTTGGAAAGCTTACTACCGTGAAACTAAAGCAGAACAGTGAAGAAGGCCTCATGGAGCTGCTCCAGGCCTCCCATTTGGCAAGGCAAATCAGGGCCTTCCTTCGAGGCTTGGGCTCACGTTGACTTTCACTTTAGGTATAGAGGAGAGCAGGGTGATCTTCCGACTAGGAACTGGCAGCACAAGGTTTCTTACCGGAGAAGTCAATATCTTCTCAGAACCATGCCGGCAGTGACAAAAACCCTGGCAACAACAGTGCTTTTCAGGTATATTCGAGGCCGCATGAACGGAGCTTTCATAATGGGCAAACAAGCCTTGTGACATCAGTCTCCAATTTGTCAGTTGATATGCAGCATACACGCAGGACCAAAGCTTCCTGGCTCTAGGCAGTTTTCTGATATCCAAACGGGTGCTTAAGTAAGGTCTCTAGGAGTCTTGGAAGGCTTACTACCGTTAAACTAAAGGAGAACAGCGTTGAAGGCCTCATGGAGCTGCTGCATGCCTCCCGTATTGTAAGGATATTCAGGGCATTACATCGAGGCTAGTGCTCCCCTTGACTTTCATTTGGTTATAGAGCAGAGCAGGGTGAGCTTCCAACTAGGAACTGGAAGCACAAGGTTTCTTTCAGGAAAACTCATTTTCTTCGCAGAAGCAGGCAGGCAGTTACTAAATCCCCGGCAACAACAATGCTTTTCAGGTATCCTCGAGGCCGCATGAACGGAGCTTTCCTAATGGGAAAACAAGGCTTGTGCCATCAGTCTCCAATTTCTAGGTTGACACGCAGCATACACGGAGGACCAGAGCTTCCTGGCTCTAGGCAGTGTTCTGTTACCGAAACGGGTGTTGAAGTAAGGTTCCTTGGAGTCTTGGAAAGCTTACTACCGTGAAACTAAAGCAGAAGAGCGTTGAAGGCCTCAAGGAGCTGCTGCATGCCTCGCGTTTTGTTAGGATATTCAGGGCCTTACATCGAGGCTAGTGCTCCCCTTGACTTTCACTTTAGTTATAGAGCAGAGCAGGGTCAGCTTCCAAGTAGGAACTGGAAGCACAAGGTTTCTTTTGGGGAAACTCATTTTCTTCGCAGAAGCAGGCAGGCAGTGACTAAATCCCCGGCAACAACAATGCTTTTCAGGTATCCTCGAGGCCGCATGAACGGAGCTTTCCTAATGGGAAAACAAGCCTTGTGCCATCAGTCTCCAATTTCTAGGTTGACACACAGCATACACGGAGGACCAGAGCTTCCTGGCTCTAGGCAGTGTTCTGTTACCGAAACGGGTGCTGAAGCAAGGTTCCTAGGAGTCTTGGAAAGCTTACAACCGTGAAACTAAAGCAGAAGAGCGATGAAGGCCTCATGGAGCTGCTGCATGCCTCCCGATTTGCCAGGATAATCAGGGCCTTACTTGGAGGTTAGTGCTCACGTTGACGTTCACTTTTGGTATAGAGGAGAGCAGGGTGAGCTTCCAACTAGGAACTGGAAGCACAAGGTTTCTTTCGAGAAAACTCAGTTTCTTCTCTGAGCCATGCCGGCAGTAACTAAAAGCACGGTAACAACAGTGCTTTTCAGGTAGCTTCGAGACTGCATGAGCGGAGCTTTCAAAACGGGAAAACAAGCTTTGTGTCTCAGTCTCACATTTCCAGATTGACACGCAGCATAAGGACATGTTGATGCTAACAAGTCAAAAGAGATTCAGGATACCCACTGGGGCTTTCCCTGATTCAACTTTTTTCTACGACTGCTTCTCTGCGTGCAGCAAAGTGCCTAAACTAAGGATGCGCGAGGGAGACTTAGGTGCCTGTGCTTCTTCCAAAGACCTGCAGTGTTCCACCAAGAACAGTGCTGAAATTCTACTTGGAATGCAACCGACCACCTCCTTGACGATGCGTGACTCTAAGTGTAAAAGGTGAAAAGGGATTAGAAGCAGAGTGTTTTTCTCAATAGAGTTCAGCTAGGAGAAGGAGGTTACATCCATTGCATGGAGGACCTTCTAGAAGTGTGTTCCTGAATCCTGTGTATAGCTGAGGTAATCTGGCTCTCCCAAGGAAGAGTGCAGTGTGTTGCCTTTCTCTAGCCAACACTGGGGTGTTCCCAAAGGCCTACGGGGCTGAAGTTGCTTAGCTGGCCCTGAGGTTCTTGGCTCTACTCAGTGTACTGTTACCGAAACGGTTGCTGAAGAGAGGGCCCTAGGAGTCTTGAAAAGCTTACTACCGTGAAACTAAAGCAGAACAGTGAAGAAGGCCTCATGGCGCTGCTCCATGCCTCCCGTTTGGCAAGGCAAATCAGGGCCTTCCTTCGAGGCTTGGGCTCACGTTGACTTTCACTTTAGGTATAGAGCAGAGCAGGGTGAGCTTCCAACTAGGAACTGGCAGCACAAGGTTTCTTTCAGGAAAACTCATTTTCTTCGCAGAAGCAGGCACTCAGTGACTAAATCCCCGGCAACAACAATGCTTTTCAGGTATCCTCGAGGCCGCATGAACGGAGCTTTCCTATTGGGAAAACAAGCCTTGTGCCATCAGTCTCCAATTTCTAGGTTGACACGCAGCATACACGGAGGACCAGAGCTTCCTGGCTCTAGGCAGTGTTCTGTTACCGAAACGGGTGTTGAAGTAAGGTTCCTTGGAGTCTTGGAAAGCTTACTACCGTGAAACTAAAGCAGAAGAGCGTTGAAGGCCTCAAGGAGCTGCTGCATGCCTCGCGTTTTGTTAGGATATTCAGGGCCTTACATCGAGGCTAGTGCTCCCCTTGACTTTCACTTTAGTTATAGAGCAGAGCAGGGTCAGCTTCCAAGTAGGAACTGGAAGCACAAGGTTTCTTTTGGGGAAACTCATTTTCTTCGCAGAAGCAGGCAGGCAGTGACTAAATCCCCGGCAACAACAATGCTTTTCAGGTATCCTCGAGGCCGCATGAACGGAGCTTTCCTAATGGGAAAACAAGCCTTGTGCCATCAGTCTCCAATTTCTAGGTTGACACGCAGCATACACGGAGGACCAGAGCTTCCTGGCGCTAGGCAGTGTTCTGTTACCGAAACGGGTGCTGAAGCAAGGTTCCTAGGAGTCTTGGAAAGCTTACTACCGTGAAACTAAAGCAGAACAGTGAAGAAGGCCTCATGGAGCTGCTCCAGGCCTCCCATTTGGCAAGGCAAATCAGGGCCTTCCTTCGAGGCTTGGGCTCACGTTGACTTTCACTTTAGGTATAGAGGAGAGCAGGGTGATCTTCCGACTAGGAACTGGCAGCACAAGGTTTCTTACCGGAGAAGTCAATATCTTCTCAGAACCATGCCGGCAGTGACAAAAACCCTGGCAACAACAGTGCTTTTCAGGTATATTCGAGGCCGCATGAACGGAGCTTTCATAATGGGCAAACAAGCCTTGTGACATCAGTCTCCAATTTGTCAGTTGATATGCAGCATACACGCAGGACCAAAGCTTCCTGGCTCTAGGCAGTTTTCTGATACCCAAACGGGTGCTTAAGTAAGGTCTCTAGGAGTCTTGGAAGGCTTACTACCGTTAAAGTAAAGGAGAACAGCGTTGAAGGCCTCATGGAGCTGCTGCATGCCTCCCGTATTGTAAGGATATTCAGGGCATTACATCGAGGCTAGTGCTCCCCTTGACTTTCATTTGGTTATAGAGCAGAGCAGGGTGAGCTTCCAACTAGGAACTGGAAGCACAAGGTTTCTTTCAGGAAAACTCATTTTCTTCGCAGAAGCAGGCAGGCAGTTACTAAATCCCCGGCAACAACAATGCTTTTCAGGTATCCTCGAGGCCGCATGAACGGAGCTTTCCTAATGGGAAAACAAGGCTTGTGCCATCAGTCTCCAATTTCTAGGTTGACACGCAGCATACACGGAGGACCAGAGCTTCCTGGCTCTAGGCAGTGTTCTGATACCGAAACGGGTGTTGAAGTAAGGTTCCTTGGAGTCTTGGAAAGCTTACTACCGTGAAACTAAAGCAGAAGAGCGTTGAAGGCCTCAAGGAGCTGCTGCATGCCTCGCGTTTTGTTAGGATATTCAGGGCCTTACATCGAGGCTAGTGCTCCCCTTGACTTTCACTTTAGTTATAGAGCAGAGCAGGGTCAGCTTCCAAGTAGGAACTGGAAGCACAAGGTTTCTTTTGGGGAAACTCATTTTCTTCGCAGAAGCAGGCAGGCAGTGACTAAATCCCCGGCAACAACAATGCTTTTCAGGTATCCTCGAGGCCGCATGAACGGAGCTTTCCTAATGGGAAAACAAGCCTTGTGCCATCAGTCTCCAATTTCTAGGTTGACACACAGCATACACGGAGGACCAGAGCTTCCTGGCTCTAGGCAGTGTTCTGTTACCGAAACGGGTGCTGAAGCAAGGTTCCTAGGAGTCTTGGAAAGCTTACAACCGTGAAACTAAAGCAGAAGAGCGATGAAGGCCTCATGGAGCTGCTGCATGCCTCCCGATTTGCCAGGATAATCAGGGCCTTACTTGGAGGTTAGTGCTCACGTTGACGTTCACTTTTGCTATAGAGGAGAGCAGGGTGAGCTTCCAACTAGGAACTGGAAGCACAAGGTTTCTTTCGAGAAAACTCAGTTTCTTCTCTGAGCCATGCCGGCAGTAACTAAAAGTACGGTAACAACAGTGCTTTTCAGGTAGCTTCGAGACTGCATGAGCGGAGCTTTCAAAACGGGAAAACAAGCTTTGTGTCTCAGTCTCACATTTCCAGATTGACACGCAGCATAAGGACATGTTGATGCTAACAAGTCAAAAGAGATTCAGGATACCCACTGGGGCTTTCCCTGATTCAACTTTTTTCTACGACTGCTTCTCTGCGTGCAGCAAAGTGCCTAAACTAAGGATGCACGAGGGAGACTTAGGTGCCTGTGCTTCTTCCAAAGACCTGCAGTGTTCCACCAAGAACAGTGCTGAAATTCTACTTGGAATGCAACCGACCACCTCCTTGACGATGCGTGACTCTAAGTGTAAAAGGTGAAAAGGGATTAGAAGCAGAGTGTTTTTCTCAATAGAGTTCAGCTAGGAGAAGGAGGTTACATCCATTGCATGGAGGACCTTCTAGAAGTGTGTTCCTGAATCCTGTGTATAGCTGAGGTAATCTGGCTCTCCCAAGGAAGAGTGCAGTGTGTTGCCTTTCTCTAGCCAACACTGGGGTGTTCCCAAAGGCCTACGGGGCTGAAGTTGCTAAGCTGGCCCTGAGGTTCTTGGCTCTACTCAGTGTACTGTTACCGAAACGGTTGCTGAAGAGAGGGCCCTAGGAGTCTTGAAAAGCTTACTACCGTGAAACTAAAGCAGAACAGTGAAGAAGGCCTCAT